>NC_135494.1:26479451-26831427 GCF_052094955.1 Ictidomys tridecemlineatus
CCATAAACCTGTTCCTTCAAAGCTCCTTTGACTGATCATCTAAGTTAGAAATAATTTCTGAGTCACTCTTCATTTCAATTCCAAGTTATCATTATCTTTTAGGTCTTCTCAGTCTTTCATCTGCACCAAGTCTTCAATCAGAGACTTAATATGACATTTCTTTTTTTCTCTTTTTGAACTTGTCCTGCATATACAGTAGAGTCTTCCAATGTTATTTTATGTTTATTAAGTTCATTCACTTTTTTCTTTCCATATTTCAGCTTCTGGTAAAAGTTGTTTCTGACTATTATGAATTTGGGAATTTTCTTTCAAACCCTTTTTTTATTTCTACCTTAAATTCTTCTGCATTTATTTGAAATGTTCTCAAGGCTGTTTCGCTTTTGAGGGGACTTAACCCTTCTTGATATATCTGCCATCAATTCATCTTGCTGAGAATGTTTAGTTTTATTTTCTTTTAGTGATTATTTTCTAGAAAAAGTATTTTATCCTGATGTTTAGATTTAAATGTGCAGGCCAGAGCCCAGGGGAGTCCAGGACACTGACCTGTCTGGCCACCATGGAAAATGGAAATGAGAGCAAAGCCAACATTTCAGACTCAATTGCTAACCAATAATGTGTACATTTCCAAACCTTCATTAACATAGATTTGAACCAATAGCAGTTGCTACATTTCCCAAACCTTGATTAGCATAAATGTGGACCAACAATGGTGAGCCAAGGAGTGTGTGTGTGTGTGTGTGTGTGTGTGTGTGTGTGTGTGTGTTTGTGGATGTGACCTAGCTACCTCCTCCCTGCAACAGCAAACTTCTATGAAGTTTTTGGAGTTAAGAATCAATGTTTGGATTTAGAAGACTCCAACCCTGCAAAAGAAAACTGGCCATGAGCCTCTGCTGTCTTCTAGAGTCAAAAGGAGCATGGTTGCAGAATCTTGTGGTTAAATGAAACCCACAAACTCACCAGTACAAAGAGGGAACTCTACTTTCAGTACCGCATAGCAAGTTATGTATATGTATTCATATGTATTAATACAAGTGAGGTTTGTTGATATGGAAGGTTAAATAATGAAGTTTTAGAATTCAAACCAGAATTCACTTTTTGTTAAAGACCAAATCATCATTCAGTAGAGTTTATAGATAGGTTGCATGCTTGAGTCTAGAACATGGATTCATTGGTTTGGTAGTATTCTCTTTTCTCTTAAAAGAAACTGTATTTGAAAGAACCACATCATTAATGTGATATGAGAAAGCTAACAAATTTAGAATTTGTTTGAAGAGCAGAAGAAAATAAGCAAAGTGTTGATTCATAGGGGGACAGATTGCTATAATATTTATTCTATGATTGTTAGAGGAAATGGTTTAGAGTGAGGTTTCGTTTTGCAGTAAGAAGGTGCTTGAAGGAAGCTACAGTTACCCTCTAGAAGAATCTAGGTGTAGTTACACTGAAACAAAAATAATTGAGATATTTTCTAGAGGTCATACTACTATAACTTGCAGGTAGAGTTGACCACATGTGTCACAAGTGTGAATTAGAAATAATTAAATTTATTTATCAGTTGAGTAAGTTTTAATGAGAGAAGTTTAATTTTTTTTCAAAGGAAACATTGAGATTTTGATGTTTCATGTTTGAGGAGACTAAACAGGCAGTTTAATGTGTGAAATACAATTAGGATTCAGAAAACTGGCATATATTTTGGAGGAATCACATGTGAATTGAATGTGACATTAAATGTGAAAAAAATGATAATATCAGTTTACAAAATAATACAAAAAATAGTAACACAAACCAGAACCTAGCCTCAAATAGAACAAGTGTTTGTTGTAGAAAAAAACAACAAAAGATAAATGGAAAACAAGTGTGAATAAAACAGGAAGCTTTTGATATCTGGAAACTCATCAAACTTTTCCAGGAAAATAGGATGGTCATTTAATAATACCCTTCTGAACAAACATGTTCCTCTTGGATTTGGAAAGAAGGGAATTATTGTTGATTTTAAAAAATGGGTTCTATAGGAACACTCGTCTGTTTTAGTTCTTCTGGATACTACCTCAGTTACATATCTTACAAACATTATCAATCTGTGACATATTTATTTTATTTGTTAGAAGTTACTTGACTTGAAGTAACCTGTAAAAATGTACCCCCACTTACTGATTCTTGATTTTACTTCTCACATTTTAGGAGTCTTATTAAGGAAGTTAGTTCCTAAGCAATACAGTGAAGAGTTGGGCCTACTTTTTCTATTAGGTGCTAGATTAAGGATCTCTTTCCTAGTGTCTATGACTTTTTAAAATATTTATTAGTTGCCAGTGGATATTTATTTTGTTTATATGCAGTGTTGAAGAAAGTGTTTCACTCTGCAATGGCAAGGTATGTAATGCAATGCCTTTTAAGTTTTGAGTTCCACGCTATTTTAATCCTAAGGGAACTACCATGTGCACAACACCTATGTTGCTTCCAATTTAGAGGGACATTATACTGACTTCCCAGTTGATACCCCTCCTCCTTCTCCTAGGGAAATGTGTTTTCTTGTTGTTGTTTATGGTTGCTTTTCTTGTGCAATAACATCATCTGATTTGAACTTATACATTAATAGGTCGACTTGTATGAGTCATCTTACTTTAAATCTGCATTTGTGACATTCCCAAAGTTGAGGAGGCCATTTTTCTCTTAAATTGCATATTTTGTTATTCCGCATGGACGTACTATGTTGAAAGCTACATTATATTGCTGATGAACATTAGCACTGCTTTACCATTTTGGAGATTTAAAAGATAAATCTAAAACATATATTTTGGTGTAAACATGAAATCATTTCACATACTTGTGAAATTGATGGGTCATCACTATACATATGTTAAAATATAGTAGATACATTAAAAGACCTTTTTTTTAAAAAAACTTTGCTTTCTCAATCTTCATTTCTGCTTTGAAAATGGAAGACAAAGTGAAATGGCTGTTAAGTTTCTTAGAACTTTTATTAATTTGATTGTTTGTTTTTTGGTGTTCAATTCTTGAGTTCTTTATATATTCTGGAGATTAGTGTTGTGTCTGAGTTGCATGTGGTAAAGATTTTTTTCAATTCTGCTTTTTTCATGTTACTGATTGTTTCCTTTCCTGCGATAAAACTTTACAGTTTGAGTCTATCCAATTTATTGTTTCTTGATTTTACTACTTGAACTTTAAAAGTCTTATTAAGGAAATCATTTGTTAACCAACACTATGAAGAGTTGGGGCTAAATTTTCTTCTATTAGGTGCTGGGTGCAAGGATCTCTTTATTAGAGTGTAAGTCTTTTTTTTAAGTATTTACCAGTTGTCAATGTATCTTTATTTTATGCATATGCAGTGCTGAGAATCAAACCCAATGACTCTCACATGCTAGGCAAAAGCTCATCCATTGAGCTACAATACCAGGCCCATGTTAATAAGTCTTTGATCCATTTTGAGTTGTGTTTCTAACAGGATAAGAGATAGGGATTTAATTTTATTTCATACATATGGATTTCCAGTTTTCCATGCAACATGTCTTTTCTCCAAAGAATGGTTTTCACACCTTTGTCTAGTATGAGATAATTGTATTTATGAGGGTTTGTCTCTGTGTCTTCTTTTCTATACCATTGTTCTACATGTGTGTTTTGGTTCCAATACCATGCTGTTTTTAAATTTGCATAATACTTTTGGTAGGAGGCCATTTGACCATACTAATTATGCCTATCCAGGAGCATGTGGTTACTAACAAATAAGACTACACAAAATACATTAAAGAGCTATAGTGCTTTAAAAAAGTCCTACTCCCCATGCACAGAGAGAGTGTTCTGTAATGTAATCGATCTTTGTATGCTTTTTAGAGATGCCTTATTATTTCAAAGCTCTGTCAATAGAGAAACACTGTTAGATAGTGACAAGGCATATGGGTCTGGAAATATACACCCTTTGAATCCTAGCTCTGTGAGTCTCTACAGGTATAACTTTGGGAAAGCTACTTCTCTAAAAGCTTGTTTCCTTATTTATGAAATGAAAATAATGCCAGAGTTATTTTGAGAATTACACGTTATAACTCAGGACTGTAGAACGTTAGCAATGTCACTCATGTTTAAATAATGCTCAAGTTGTAAGATACCTGAGAGAAAGGTTTGGGCTAATGTAGTTTCTTTTTAATGTGTTTATTCTGTTAGGAGGCTGTGGGATACTGATCCTCCCATGCTCACCTTCAAGTTGTGATTGAAGGTGGTTTTCAGAGTGGGATGTTCTCATTTGTGAAATAAGGTCTCTTTCAACTATTATTCTTCAGTTATTTCTTCTACTTATCTTTCTCTTTCTTTTTTCTGAACTCTGATTTTATCATTTTTAACTATTTTATTCTAACTTCCTTGTCTCACCTTCTTTTTCCTAACTTTATCTAATTTTTCCTGTATTTGAATATATACTTGATTTCCATTAGGATTTCATTAGGTTTTCTTCCTAGCTACTGTTAATCAGCTGTGTATTTTTTGGTTTAACTGTTCAGGTCCCAACTTTTATTGAGAGACCTCCCCCTTTTTTTCTAGTGTTTTTTCTTTCAAAACTGTTTGGGCAATTTTTCATACTGTGGCATTTTTCCCTTCTTATTTTATCTCATTTTGTATCTTATTCAACATTTTAAGCATATTTTTCTAAACTTTATTTTTAGTTTGTTAAATTTCAGCTAATATTCATTGTACAGATCTCCTATCCATATCACTATTGGTGACTGGAGTTTTATCATACCCTATTTCACTGGCAGACTTTGGTCACTCTAAAATATAAATTTATTTAGCTTGTGTGTACTGAGCCAAAAGCATATGGCTTGTAGCCCTGGCAACTTGGGCAGAGAGAACACCAGCAACTCCTCTCCATGATTGAAGCTATGTCTAATTCTGGCACCCACTCTGGTTCTGGGAGACTTTTTTCGCTTTAATTCCTGATCATTTTTCTGACATATTTCCTCATTGTTTCTGGCAGTTGTAGACTTACCCTCCTAGGTTGTAAGCTAGGAAATTTTGTCTAAAATTATTTTCATGTTTTCTACCCATTTTTTGTTTTGAAATTGACAGCTGTCTTTCCACAGGAGCCCAGTATACCATTTGTACCATAGTAATTGGGAGCCTTTATACATGGCTGAACATATATATATGTTCATATCCTGTCCAGCCAGTCTTTATTACCTATTATTTATAGCCCCTCTTTTTTTAGCCCTAGCATGGTATTTTGTTCATAGAGAGGACTCCATAACTAGCTGTCGAGTGAGGTAATAAACAAATGAAATCTAAGGCATTGGCTACCACTTTTGAAGTTTTCTAAATTGCTGATGAATATTTAAACTATGTTACTGATAAATCTTGCAGGTTTTTTCTGCCTTATTTTTTTCTGAAATGAATAATATACCCTATGTTAGTTAAAATGAACTGAGTTAGAGGGTGGATCATAGAGGGTAAAATATCCAGAAACAAATACAGTAGAGTGTTTAAAACTGAACTGGGAATCACTGAATCAAGGAGTGAGATAAATATCAATAAGCCACAAAAAGATATTCTTAGACAGAATCAGTGGAAATCCCCACAGAATGCTTCTGAAAGTAGAGAACAGTTTTATCTGCTCCCTCTGTTTTTCAACCATTTTTATTTACAAATCCATTTTGTCTTTTTAAGCAGGTAATAAAAGATTACACACTAAGTATTATCTCTTTTTTTTACTTCCAAACTACTTGTAATTTTCTTAGAAATATTGAGATAATCTCACTTAAACTAAGTGCTTTCTCCCCTCTTTGGCAGAGCTTATTTTCCTGGACCTCAGTTTGAGGAGGGTTAATATTGTCTCAAATGAACATCTACTTGCCCCATATTGACACAGGAAAGAAAAATTCAGCATGATGTACTTGGTAATTTTAAAAAATATGATGAATTCTACAAAACAATAAACAATAAATAATTCTCTGAAATTTTAGGATATTATTAATTTGTGTTTAATTATTCACAAAGGCCTTTCACTTCTCAAAAATATATGGGATTCTGGAGATCCATTGAGACCAAAACTGAAACAATGAAGACTATAATAAGATGTTATTTTTCTCGTTTTAGTTTTTGTACTCTTTGTCCTTTGAAAGGATTCAAAGGCAAAAAAATACCCTTTTTCTATGCATAAAACATAGATTGATTCACTATGGAAAAGACTGTTGTTTTGGGGGAGCATAGGTCATCAGGAGATGTTCTTTATGTGCATTGTGGCCAGCAATTGCCTGGCCAATCTGGAGAGATACTCTTAAGGATTTCACAATGATTTTCTAACTTGAGTTACTGTGAAGCATTCACTAGGTTTCCTGTCTGTGCACAGAGTAAAACTTTAATTCAAGCAAGGGTCTCCTTAATGTCTCTTGAAAAAACTACTGCTTTTCTATTGGTGTGTCAACTCCAACCTGCTTTGCTCCTTTTTGCATTGTTGTAGTGGTTCCCACTAACTCAGAGGTCCTTGAGAGGGTTTGCAAATATAAGTGCATGAAAGGATGTGTGCATGCGCACTTGAGTGTTTGTGTGTGTGTGTGTGTGTGTGTGTGTGTTTGTGTGTGTGTGTGTTGGATTCTGTGATTACAAAAGAAGCTGGTTACATAAATATAATCTCACCAATGTTCTTTACAGCTCAAAGTGTGGGCTATCTTCTGGCTTGATCTATTCAACACCTCAAAAGTATTCCATCATACCTATTTTTTTCCATTCTTATAATTAACCCAAGGCAAAATATATCGAACTGATGACAAAAATGGACTTCTAGCTGCCAGTATCAAACCATGAAAAAAAAACATTTTTGAGGATTATTATTCGTCTTTTAGAAGGGTTAGAGGGTAAGAGTTGAGATATATATTTTATTTTTTTGTTTAATTTTATTTTTTCCATATTATATTGGTGCATTATAATTATTCATTTTAGTGCAATTCATTGTTATGTCTTTGTGCATGCATAAAACATAAGTATATAATTTTTCTCCATTGTTCCCAATATCTCCCCTTTCAGTCTCTTCCTCCCTCACTTTAGTTCCTTCCTTCTACTCTACCTTTTTCTCTCTCTTTTTATGAGAAGATCCAGATTTTTATACAATATTAATTCATCATACAATGCATTCTATTTCTAAAATTTTTAGTGGAATTGCTGGAAGTACAAAATATATAATTGAAAAATAAGTCAATATAGCAATGAGTCAAATGTACTTCTATGAGAAAAGTGTACTCCATGTGACATGCATTGATATTTAAACTTGCTCCTTTGGTATGGCTTTTATAGTCTTCTCCAGCTGCTGTTTGATATACAGTGTGTGAGAGAGTGACAAAAAAGATAGGATACAATGAACTTGTCTCTTTCTTTGTTGTAGCATCCCTGCTAATGAGTTAGCCATATAAAGAGGTGTGTTTACTCTTTGAAACATTTTTTTAATTTTCCCTGAAATGTAATGCTAGGTTGGCACTCTGGGGGATAATTAGTAGTACTGCATTGGGATAGTGTCATTCATTCTCTGCTTATATTGCCAATTAGTGTAAAGTTAATTCAAATGTTTTTCAGGCTATTATAAGGAGCAATTTATTCTTAAATTTTGGCCCAAATATACAATGACATGTATTGTAATATTTGCTTACATGTTATGTAAATCTTTACAAAACATATTATTTGACCTTACTGTATCCTCACAGTTTCTAATGGCACAGATGTGACAGATATTATCTCTATTTCACAGAAGAATAAATTGAGGTCAATAGAGGTGGTGACTTTCTTAAGGTCACAGAGGAAACTACAGGACTCAAATGGGAATTGAACCTCTGGTCTCTTTTCCAGTGAAATTTGTTGGAACTCCAGTCAAAGAGAGTTCTTTTTTGCTTTCCCTACACTATTCTTTCATACTCTTCAGACAAATGGATGGGCATATGTTCCATACTAATAATGAACATAGGTTATGTCCCCATCTGCTTGGTGAAAATAAGGAACTACACTGAGAAATGGTAATTCAATATATTAAATTGCATCAAAATTTATGACATTTGAAATGCTTATACTAATAATGAACATAGGTTATGTCCCCATCTGCTTGGTGAAAATAAGGAACTACACTGAGAAATGGTAATTCAATATATTAAATTGCATCAAAATTTATGACATTTGAAATGCTTTTATAATTTAGTTAAGGTAAAAGTTACATCTGTTTTTATGTAATTACACAGATTTTGAGTCATTTTCATTTATTTTGTTGGAAAAATAAGACTTCCGGCTGCCTGACCTTTTCATCTCTCTCTCTCTCTCTCTCTCTCTCTCTCTCTCTCTCTCTCTCTGTAAAAGATGAACTTTGGATCTTTCAATACTTTCTGCTCTGCTTTTCCAAGGCCTCTGTCTCTGCTGAAACCCCTAAGCTACTTCCTCCTCTTTGCTGAGAGTAATCAGGATTTCCATGTGACACAGAATAACAGATTATTGATTTGGGGTTATTTTAATATTTGTTTTTAGTTTTAAGTGAACACAATACCTTTATATTTTTTTGTGTGTGGTGGAGAGAATGGAACCCAGTGCCTCACACATTGTAGGTGAGCACTCTACCACTGAGCCACCACCACAGCCCTAATTTTGTTTTTTGTATCAGAGCACTGTGAATGTTATTTCACGTGGCCCTGTGGGCATTTAGTTAACCAGTAATTATTCCCAGGACCCAATTCAGCTTGAGCTTAGAAGGAAATGTCAAACAGGAAAAAACCAGGATGATGTTTTAAAGAGTGAACATTAGGGAATTTATACTAGAGAGAAACAATAAATTGTAACTTCTTCTTTAGCATTTCACCTTGATTTCCATTTGGCATATATAGAGAACATTTTGTTTGTCTGTGTGCACTTGAGAAGAAAGTATGAAATTAGAAGCCATTGATAGACTATAACTCTTCAAAAGCTTTAGGTCAGGAATGAAAGCTCACACATTTGGAAGTAAGCTGCCAAATAATTGGGTCTAAGTGCAGCCTACCCTGCTCTGCCTTAGAAGTGGAAATAAGGATATGATTTAGTGAGGCTGCAGGGAGCCTCAGCTATACTCTCAGATGAAAGCTAATTCTAATGACTCCAGAAGATCTATGTTTGTCACTGGGGGAGTTTTCTTAGCATACTGGGCTTCCCTTGGAATACACTATGGTCTTTACAGAATCCTTAGAATTCACCTGTTAAGGTCATTTATGTAGTACTTTGCAGAGAACCTAGTGTGTACCTGATAACAGCTCTTTCTTCAGTGCCAACTTGCATTGTACCTTTCAAGACTGAGCAGCACAATGAAGGACTTAGGCCACCATGCAGGTAGTCAGCATCTAGACCTCAGTCTCCTACTTTCAGGCTGGGTCTACAGTCACTCCTGGTGTCTTCTTTCTATAAATTTGACACAAGAGAGAATCTTTTGTCATAGTTCAAGGTGCAGATTTTAAAATGGCTTAGAACAGTAACAATGTGCTTGACTCATTCCTGTTTACTCTTGCATAAAAAATCTGTTTTTGGTTTTGATTGGTTGATACCAGTCTGGTGGGGTTTAGGGGAGGTGTCCCAGTCCTTGCTTTAAGCTCTCCCTTGTAGAAGCAAGCATAAGTGATGTTGGTCTCATTGCCCTTCTCAGTGGGCCATGCCTGCCCTGAATGAGACAAGAGTGATCAGATATCTTGGGTGTTACATGGTGTCTGCATTTACATTATGCCTAACCAATACAGAAATCATTGCTACTCTTATATTGTGGTGAAACACAATTAACACATCTTTAGGAATGAAATATGAAATTAAATGAAGTGCACTCTGAAAGGAGAATGGTAGAAAGTAGAAGGAATTGAAGAAGTGTGTTCTGAGGGGAAAAGTGTGGTGACTTTCAAAAGCTTTTCATGTACAAAATCTTTGTTTCCTCACTATTTTTATTCATGTTTATCACAAGCAGTGTTATTAATATTTACTCAGAGGTGTATTGTTTTTTAATGCAAGCATATATTCAATCACACCAATCATCAAATTCAAACAATTAATACAAAAGTATTGGGTGTGCTAAAGCACCCCAACTAGCATTCAGTGCACATTAATTAATCACTATAAGCAAGTCACACAATCCTAGGACAACCACAAGACTTAAAATACCTCCAATGTCATGTGACTTCTCTTAGCCAAAGTGCAGTCATTATCCTTGTCTGGTAGTTCTCTCCAGCCAATGAGTGGATGTCAAGGAATGGTGAAATCAGTCCATGAAAGGACAGTAAAGCAGCCAGTCTCACCGATGTCCTTGGAGAAAAATTCAGCAATTTAGTGAGTCCCAGTCTGTTTAAGCATGCTTTGGAAGATGCTTCTTACATGGTGTCACTCTTCTAGGTTCTAGAGTTTTCAGTGAATAAAAATTGGCTCCAGTGTTTCAGGTCAGAACTGTTGGCCAGTGCATGTTCCCATCCCTCATCATTCCAGTTGCAGTCCCTAATACAGGTGGACACATTAGAGTAAAAATAACGCAGAACTTTGGCACTCCATTTTGGCATATTTTTTGATGTTGTGCACAATGTCTGATGTACTATGAACCAAAATGTGGAGAGTTTTTCTCCCAGAATGACTTTCTAATACTGGATGGTCTCTTGCAACTTTGTTACCTTTCTGAGCCTCAATTTCTTCTCAGGAAAATGGGCTAACAGTATCAATTTCACAGGAAGTTGTAAAGATTATACAATGTTATGTCTGAAAAGGCATCCAGGGTAATAACTGATAACTAATATTTGTTTTGTTTATTCTACACAAACCGCCCCATAAGCCACCCTGAAGGTTGAATAAAAATTAAAATGTATGTAGGCAGCATGAACGGTTCAGATTAAGTATAATAAATGATTCCTTGTCATATATAACTAAAATAAATATAAAAATAGAAATAATTTCTTGTCCAGTAATGGTGCCTTTTTTGAGAGAAGGTTTTAATATTGAATAAACTTCCATTTATTTTAATATGATTTTATTGGAAATGAGGATGGACTACTTAACTGTTCAAGATCACCCTAAGCCCTGTAGTTTAATGATTCTTTGTTGGTTTTGCAAGACAAATATAATAAGCCTTTCTGGGTATTAAGTTCTAATTTCTACACAGAAAAAGTCTTTGAAATAAAGAGTGAATTTAATAAGAATTATATTGTGTTTTGTAACCAGAGCATTAATGTTTGTCTGATAAGTTTCTTTGCCAACCTTCAAAGTTGCTTTGCCTTGGGCTCTGTGAACAAGCACAGGCAGACAGTCACTGAGCAACCCAGCCTCCCTTGTTCTCTGACAAGAGTGGGGGTTAGGTAAAGGGAGGACAGGAGGGCCTGGGAAGGAGACGGTTCTGGGTTTGGGGATTAAGTAGTCCCATGCATTGTACAAGGAGTTTTAGGGTGTTATTATTAATATTTTAAAACAGTTTTTTCCCTCTTAATTTCTTGTTTTGGAGTCTAGCTTTCACAGCTCTTATTAACTAGAAATTTTATTGTTACAGCATGCTATATTGCTTTCTGATTTTAAATATTACTGTCTGTTGTGTTTTTTCTTTTTAATCTCAATTCCTGTGATATGAAAACCAGCTGGTTAAAGTTATTTATTTTGATACACAAAGGTGTTATGACTAAACCATGCTGAGTGAGATCTGTCAGGGAGGTAGCATGCTGCAGTGGGAAGAGCAGGGGATTTGAAGTCATCTCTGAGACAACAATTATGCTGATGAATGAAAGCTTTCTGTGTCTGTTGACAGGCTTTAATTACTCTCTAAGAAAACTATAACTCTTTGAATCTTAATAGAGTTATTAGGAAAATATGTGCAAATTTTTAGTAGAAAGGCTTTGCTCCTCAACATCATCTCTTGACTCATAGGAAAAAAGAGATTGTTTCAATTTGTAATCCTCCTGAGACCTCAAGATGTTGTCTGTAGGTATGAAATAAACCATTCTTTCTATTAGCATAGAAAATCAGAAAATGGGGCCCAGCAACCTGCCAAGTGACAGAGCTGCCGCACGCGCCTGCAGGGAATGCAGGCCTGCGACCCACCGGCAGGACAGGTCCAGTGGCCTGCTGAGGGGCAGGCCCGTCCCCTCCCCCAGTGCCTGCAATGTAGGCGGGACTGTGACCACCAGCAGATCAGGCCTAGCAGCCTGCTGAGGGGGCAAAGCCGCCCCCTCCCCCCACACCTGCAAGGTAGGCAGACCTGCGACCCATCGGGAGGTTAGGCCCAGCAACCTGCGGAGTGACAGAGGTGCCCCTCGTGCCTGCTGGGTAGGCGGACCTTCAACCGGCCAGCAGAGCAGACCTAGGGCCTGCCAGCGTGGTAGACGGATCACACCAATTGGAGGAGGATCACAGCCACTACCTGCCCTGCAAGGAAGATTTTTCAACTATACAAGAGCAATATAAATAAATAGAGGGAAAATTTCAAAAACATAACAGTTTCACCAAGCAGAAAAAAACTCCAGCAGTATGAAAAGACAAGGAAAAAAAGGACCTCAGGCAATGCAGGTCAACTCATCTTTAGAAGAGGTAATAGCTAGAACAGATGGAATGTCAGATAGAGAGGTCAGGATATACATGCATCAGATGATCTGGAGTCTCAAGGAAGACATGAGACAGCAAAATCAGACAATGAAAGATCACATTGACAATGAACTACATAAACATATCCAGGAAGTAAAAGATCAATTTCACAGGGAGATACAGTAAATAAAAAAACAAACAAATAGAAAGCCTAGAAATGCAGGAAGCAATAAACCAACTTAAAAACTCAATTGAGAATACTACCAGCAGAGTTAATCACTTAGAAGATAGAACATTAGACAATGAAGACAGAGTATTTCAACTTGAAAAGAACATAGACAGCTCAGCAAGTCTGCTAAGAAACCATGAGCAGAATATCCAAGAAATATAGGATAATATCAAAAGACCAAACTTAAGAGTCATTGGGATACAGGAAGGCACAGAGATCCAAACCAAAGGAATAAACAATCTATTTAGTGAAATAATACGAGAAAACTTCCAAGAGTTGAAGAATGAGACAGAATCCCAAATCCTAGAAGCCTACAGGATGCCAAATGTGCAAAATCATAAGAGATCCACAGCTAGACACATTATAATGTAGATGTCCAACATACAGAATAAGGAGAGAATTTTAAAAGCTACAAGAGAAAGGAAGCAGATTACATTTAGGGGTAAACCAATCAGGATAACAGCTAACCTCTCAACACAGACTCTAAAAGCTAGAAGATCCTGGAATAACATATTTCAAACGCTAAAATAAAATGTGTTCCAACCAAGAATCGTGTATCCGGCGAAATTAAGCTTCAGGTTGAAAGATGAAATTAAAACATTCCATCATAAACAAAAGTTAAAAGAATTTGCAGCTAGAAAACCATCTCTTCAAAAAATTCTTGACAAAACACTACAGGAAGAGGAAATGGAAAACAACAATGAAAACCAACAGTAGGAGGTAGAATAGTAAAGGGGGGAAAATAATCAAAGAGGAAAACAAATCAGGTTTAGTAGCATTAATAAACAAATATGGCTGGAAGAACAAACCATATCTCAATAATAACCCTAAATGTTAATGGCTTAAACTCACTAATTAAGTGACACAGGCTAGTTGAATGGATCACAAAACAAGACCCAACAATATGCTGCCTACAGGAGACGCATTTGATAGGAAAAGATATACATAGACTGAAGATGAAAGGTTGGGAAAAATCATATCACTCATATGGACTGCGGAAACAAGCAGTAGTGTCCATACTCATATCAAATAAAATAGATTTCAAGCCAAAGTTAATCAAAAGGGATAAAGAGGGATACTACATACTGCTCAAGGGAACCATACACCAACAAGACAGAACAATCATAAATATATATGCCCCAAACAACGGTGCTGCTATGTTCATCAAGCAAAGTCTTCTCAAGTTCAAGAGTCTAATAGACCACCATACAATAATCATGGGAGACATCAACACACCTCTCTCACCACTGGACAGATCTTCCAAACAAAAGTTGAATAAGAAAACTATAGAACTCAATAATACAATTAACAACCTAGACTTAATTGACATATATAGAATATACCACCCAACATCAAGCAGCTACACTTTTTTCTCAGCAGCACATGGATCCTTCTAAAAAATACATCATATATTATGTCACAGGGCAACTCTTAGACAATATAAAGGAACAGAGATAATACCATGCATCTTATCTGATCATAATGGAATAAAACTGAAATTCAATGATAAAAGAAAATAGGAAAAATCATGTATCACTTGGAGAATGAACAATAGGTCACTGAATGATCAATGGGTTTTAGAAGACATCAAAGAGGAAATTAAAAAATTCTTAGAGTTAAATGAAAACACAGACACAACATATCGGAATCTATGGGACACATTGAAAGCAGCTCTAAGAGGAAAATTCATTGCTTGAAGATCATTCTTTTAAAAAAGAAAAAAACCAACAAATAAATAATCTTATACTTCATCTCAAAATTCTAGAAAAAGAAGAGCAAAACAACAGCAAAAGAAGTAGAAGGCAAGAAATAATTAAAATCAGACCTGAAATTAATGAAATCGAAACAAAAGAAAAAATTGAAAAAATTGACAAAATTAAAAGTTAGTTGTTTGAAAAAATAAATAAAATTGATAGACCCTTAGCCATTCTAGTGAAGAGAAAAAGAGAGAGAACTCAAATTACTAGCATACGGGATGAAAAAGGCAGGATCACAACAGACACTTCAGAAATACAGAAGATAATCAGAAATTATTTTGAATCCTTATACTCCAATAAAATAGAAGATAGTGAAGGGATCGATAAATTTCTTAAGTCATATAATCTGCCCAGATTGAGTCAGGAGGATATAGACAACTTAAACAGACCAATATCAATTGAGGAAATAAAAAAAACCATCAAAAGATTACTATCTAAGAAAAGCCCAGGACCGGATGGGTATACAGCAGAACTGTACAAAACCTTTAAAGAGGAACTAATACCAATACTTTTCAAGCTATTTTAGGAAATAGAAAAAGAGGGAGAACTTCCAAATTCATTCTACGAAGCCAACATCACCCTGAGTCTGAAACCAGACAAAGACACTTCAAAGAAAGAAAACTACAGACCAATATCTCTAATAAACCTAGATGCAAAAATCTTCAATAAAATTCTGGCGAATCGGATACAAAAACATATCAAAAAAATTGTGCACTATGATCAAGTAGAATTCATCCTTGGTATGCAAGGCTGGTTCAATATACGGAAATCAATAAATGTTATTCACTACATCAATAGACTTAAAAATAAGAACCAAATCATCATCTCGATAGATGCGGAAAAAGCATTCGACAAAGTACAGCATCGCTTTATGTTCAAAACTCTCGAAAAACTAGGGATAACAGGAACATACCTCAACATTGTAAAAGCAATTTATGCTAAGCCTCAGGCTAGCATCATTCTGAATGGAGAAAAATTGGAGGCATTCCCTCTAAAATCTGGAATAAGACAGGGATGCCCTCTCTCACCACTTCTGTTCAACATAGTTCTCGAAACACTGGCCAGAGCAATTAGACGAAAGAAATTAAAGGCATAAAAATAGGAAAAGAAGAACTTAAATTATCACTATTTGCAGATGACATGATTCTATACCCAGCAGACCCAAAAGGGTCTACAAAGAAACTATTAGAGCTAATAAATAAATTCAGCAAAGTGGCAGGTTATAAAATCAACACGCATAAATCAAAGGCATTCCTGTATATAAGTGACAAATCCTCTGAAATGGAAATGAGGACAACCACTCTGTTCAGAATATCCTCAAAAAAAATAAAATACTTGGGAATCAACCTAACAAAAAAGGTGAAAGACTTATACAATGAAAACTACAGAACCCTAAAGAGAGAAATTGAAGAAGACCTTAAAAGATAGAAAAATATACCCTGTTCATGGTTAGGCAGAACGAACATCATCAAAATGGCGATATTACCAAAAGTTCTCTATAGGTTTAATGCAATGCCAATCAAAATCCCAGCAGCATTTCTTGTAGAAATAGAGAAAGCAATCATGAAATTCATATGGAAGAATAAAAGACCCAGAATAGCAAAAACAATTCTAAGTAGGAAGTGTGAATCAGGTGGTATAGTGATTCCAGATTTCAAACTATACTACAGAGCAATAGTAACAAAAACAGCATGGTACTGGTACCAAAACAGGCGGGTGGACCAATGGTACAGAATAGAGGACACAGAAACCAACCCACAAAACTTCAACTTTCTTATATTTGATAAAGGGACTAAAAGCATGCAATGGAGGAAGGATAGCATCTTCAACAAATGGTGCTGGGAAAACTGAAAATCCATATGCAACAAAATGAAACTGAATACCTTTCTATTGCCATGCACAAAAGTTAACTCAAAATGGATCAAGGAGCTTGATATCAAATCAGAGACATGGCATCTGATAGAAGAGAAAATTGGCTACGACCTACATGCTGTGAAGTCGGGCTCCAAATTCCTCAATAGGACACCCATAGCACAACAGTTAACATCTAGAATCAACAAATGGGACTTACTCAAACTAAAAAGTTTATTCTCAGCAAAAGAAAAAATAAGAGAGGTAAATAGAGAACCTACATCATGGAAACAAATCTTTACTCCTCACACTTCAGATAGAGCCCTAATATCCAGAGTATATAAAGAACTCATAAAATTAGACAATAAGATAACAAATAACCCAATCAACAAATGGGCCAAGGACTTGAACAGACACTTCTCAGAGGAGGACATACAATCAATCAACAAGTACAGGAAAAAATGCTCACCATCTCTAGCAGTCAGAGAAATGCAAATCAAAACCACCCTACGATACCATCTCACTCCAGTAAGATTGGCAGCCATTATGAAGTCAAACAACAATAAGTTCTGGCGAGAATGTGGGGAAAAGGGTACACTTGTACATTGTTGGTGGGACTGCAAATTGGTGCAGCCAATTAGGAAAGCAGTATGGAGATTTTTTGAAAAGCTGGTAATGAAACCACCATTTGATCCAGCTATCCCCCCTTCTCTGTCTATTCCCTAAAGACCTAGAAAGAGCATGCTACAGGGACACTGCTACATTGATGTTCATAGCAGCACAATTCACAATAGCAAGACTGTGGAACAAACCTAGATGCCCTTCAGTAGACAAATGGATAAAAATAATGTGGCATTTATACACAATGGAGTATTACTCTGCATTAAAAAATGACAAAATCATAGAATTTGGTGGGAAATGGATGGCATTAGAGCAGATTATGCTAAGCGAAGCTAGCCAAGCCCTAAAAAACAAATGAACTTATTTGATATAAGGAGAGTAACTAAGAACAGACTAGGGAATAAGAGCACGAGAAAAAGACCAACATTAAACAAGGAGAAGAGGTGGGAGGGAAAAGGAGAGAGAAGGGAAATTGCATGGAAATGGAAGGAGACCCTCAGGGTTATACAAAATTACATACAAGAGGAAGTGAGGGGAAAGGAAAAAATAATACAAGGGGTAGGAATGAATTACAGTAGTGGGGGTAGAGAGAGAAGAGGGGAGGGGAGGGGAGGGGGGATAGTAGAGGATAGGAAAGGTAGCAGAATACAACAGACATGAGTATATCAATATGTAAATCAATGGAAGTGTAACTGATGTGATTCTGCAAGCTGTATACAGGGTAAAATGGGAGTTCATAACCCACTTGAATCAAAATGTGAAATATGATATATAAAGAACTATGTAATGTTTTGAACAACCAACAATAAAAAAAAAAAATCAGAAAATGGTTTATGCACAGATTGATCCATTTGGTTAGGAGAACAGTCATAAAAATATTTTTTTAAAAAAAGAAAAACAGAGAAAATGGGAAACCTGAGTCTTTGGAACAGAATATTTGGGATTAAACTGCCTGAAAATAATATGTGCAAAAGAGAACTCCTTGTTAGGACAACTGTAATGGCCCAAGAGGAAGATATCAAGAATCTGACCCTCTCTTTACCTTACTTTTCTGAAATAAAAGCCCTTTTCTTGTCTTGTCTCATAGAGGAAAGCAATTTTAGCTTGTGAGTGAGATAAAGTACTGTCATGCAGTGATTATACATATGTAATGGGGATGAAAATGTACATTACGAACACATGTCTGCAGTATGCCATGACTGCAAAAGTGCATCAGGTCCTGGTTTGTACACTAACTAAGAAATGGCAGAACTCAACTGGAATCACTTATTCAGATCCTGTTTATTAAGTTTCTGTGCTTTACTTGTTTTTCTCTTATATATCTCTATGCATATATTAATATATACAATTTGTAGGAGTCATTAGGGGTAAATCAAAGGCCAGAAGGAAACAAACAGAAGGCAGCATGCTGTAGATGAAGAACATAGATGTTGGAATTTATCTGCATTGAGAATGAATCCTTGGCTACTAGCTGTCCAACTTGAGCAAGTTTCTTTAACTCTCTGAACCAGTGCCATGTTTATAAGGAGAAACCTCTCTAAAATATCTTCCAAGGTGGTTGTGGGAACTAAACAGTCTAATGCCATTCTTTCCCTATGCACTCTCTTTCTCTTAGTTCCCTGGAAATTCCCATTCCTTTTGCATTCTCAAACCTTTGCACCTTTCCTGTAGTGCTGTTTTCTTAATTGACTTCTTACCACCCTTGCCCTTAGCTTACACAGAAACTTTTCTGAACATATTCTTAATAAAGTATGTCTACTTCATAATTATGGAAGTTTTGTTTCATTATTGAGTTTTTACAATTCTTTTTATGGGGGGTGGATGTTGTGTATCTGTTTACTGCTTGTTTCTTGACCACAGATGAACAGTAGGTAGCCCAGGAACACAAGCATGTCTAACTTCTTTTCCTTGAATTTTCATTGGTGATGTCTATAACAGAACTGTCTTGTAGATGTTTATTAAAGACTGAGTAAAGTCTTTTAAACACCTCAAAAGGATTGGTGAACTAAGAGACACCTTTAATGACAAGTCTCTGTGTGGTTAGTTTTAATCATTGAACTGCCACTTACAGCTGTTTTCTGTTTTGGATTCTGAGAGAGGCCATGGAAGTCTGGTCCTGCACAGTGGCCACTTCATTGGGAGTCTGAACAGGGGAGAATCGTTCCCCTTTCTTCTTTTGAAAGCATACAGTTAATTTTTGTCATGCTTGGTGGTTATATTTTTTCTACAAAACTGAGTTAGGAAATCTGAATGAATGCTCCTAGGGAAAATGCAGTGTGAAGTTCCTATAATCCTCAGGTAACATTTAATGTATATTAACTTATACAAAACCAAGTTTCTTTGTTTTTAGTTGTTGTTATTGATTTGTTTGTTTTTTTGTGTGTATATGCAATACTAGAAACTGAACTTGGGGCATTTTACCACTGAACTACATCACAGGCATTTTTACTTTTAATTTTAAAGGTCTACAGTCTAAATTGCCTAATCTGGCCTCAACATTTCAATCTTCCTTCATCTACCTCCACAGTCATTAATATTACTGCATGCACTACCACACCTAGCCTACAAAATCTTATTTTAATGTGTGCTTCTATTTAACATTATCTGTTTTAATATGAGTGTTGGTTCATCAGCTTTGAACTCATGACCAAGAGCACCATAACTTATATCTGAAAAAATCTTATCTTACATGCACTTTTTGAGGCCCACCACAGCCTTCTTTGGTTTAAGAATTCCTGAGAGCATTTCACTGTTGATATTGGGCCCAGTGGATATTACCACAAAAGTCACTGATTTGCAGTGTGTGCTTAAACAAGAAGGAAAAACATCAGCTCATTTGTCCTCAGCTAGGAATATGAGGAGACCAAGACTCAAATTCTCCAGAATTGATTTTTATTGATTAAAAAAATGACAGCAGAATGCTTAAAATTCTTATTACATGTTTACAGCACATTTTTTCATATCTCTGATTATATATAAAGTATGACACCAATTCTTTTTTTCATACATGTACTTTGGATGATGATGTCCAACGCATTCTACAGTCCTTTCTGATCCAAAATTGATTTTGGATCTACAAATAGATTTTAATATTTAGAAAAGTTTACAAATATAGAATCTGTGACTAATGAGATTTTTACATATATTTTTTATTATTAATAATCAATATACTCATACTTTAATTTCTTTACTTGGAATAATGTACATTTATATGAAAATATTGTTCATATAAACAATGATTATCCATGGATTTTTTATTCTTACTAAACAAAGCACTTTTTTGTAATCTTTTTACTAAATTCCCAAAGCACTATTTTATTTTAAATAACACCTTTAATTAAAAAACAAACAAATGCATACTCACAAACACACACACAAACACACACACACACACACAAAAAAAAACTCACATTACAGAATGGTTCTTTATAGATTTATCCTATGGCTTAATGTGTGTTCTATTTGACCCAATTTGGAGAAATTTGCAAGTGGTTTTAATTCTTTTACCAAAATCTTATTTTAAAAATAAAAAGTTAAAGCAAAATTCAAAGAAGAAATCAGTTCTTAAAGCTCTGAGGAGGTGCCTTGACCTATATGTCACAGAGCTTCTAGTGCTTCCAAGGATACATATGAGAAGGAGGTGTATTTCTTTGTTCTTAGTCTTCCATTGTAATAAACATATACCTCTCAATTGACTCATTTGGTAAAAAGAGCATGTTCCCAGGCCAGTGCCATGAAAAAATACGCATAACACAGAGTTTACCATTTTCACACATATGATTCAGTGGCATTATTTAAATTCACAAAGATGGAAAACTGTCACTACTATTTCTGAGATCTTCCCAGATTGACTTCTGTGTGTACAGGTTTTTGAATTTTAATTCATTTCTTTATTCATTCAGCTACCACTAGAATTAAAGTACATAAGAGTTCCAAAAGCCCATAAATTCCTTTATAGTTAGCTATTCCCTTTCAACTCTAGCAATCTCTGAGTACTATGTGTGTGTGTGTGTGTGTGTGTGTGTGTGTGTGTGTGTGTGTGTGTGTTTAAATATTTTAATGGTAAATGGACACAACACCTTTATTTATTTTTATTAGTACAGAGTATAAAACACAGTGTCACACACATGCTAGGCAAGCACTCTACCACTAAGCTAAAATCCCTGCCCTGAGTGTTATATTTTTGTCTTTCCAAAATGTCATATAAATGGAATAATACATTATGTCTCATTTTGAGACCACACCATCAGGCCTTTGAGTTATTACAGGAATTAATCGCTTATTCCTTCTTGTGGCTGAGTACTATTCCATTCTATGGGTAAATCATGTTTGTCCACTCACCCACTGAATGATATTTGAAGGAGAAAAATATAAATAGAGCTGATGTAAACATGCATGTAGAGATTTGCATGGACATAATTTTTATTTTTCAGGATAAATATGTAGGAGTGGGAATGCTAGATCATAGATATGTATAAATTTCACATAATAAGAAGCTCCAAATTTCTTTCTAAAAATTATATTCCACTAGAAATACATGACATCCAATTACTCTGTATTCTCACTAATACTTGATATTATCATCGTTTCTTCTTTTGTTTGTTTGCTATTCTAACAGATACATAATGGTAACATTACATTGTCTTCAATTTACATTTTTTTAAATTTTATTAATGTTTTCATGTGGTGTTGAGGATTGAACCCTGTTCTTCACTAATCCTAGGCAATTTCTATACCACAGAGCCATAATCCAAGCGCTGCATTTTCTTAATTGTTAATAATGTTGAACAGTGAGTGTCCCATGTACTTATTTGCCATCCAAGTGTCATCTATGTTGCAATTTCCATTCAATTTTTTGCCCATTTACAAAGAAAAGAATTTTTGTAACCATTAAACTTTCAGTTATTTATATATAATGGATAGGTATACTCTTTCAATAATATGCTTTCCAAATATCTTCTAATATGTAGCTTGAAGTTTCATTTTCTTAACAAGTCTTTCACAGAGCAAAACATTTTAATTTTGGGAAAGTTGAATTTATCAATTTTTTATTAGTTATGCTTTGCCCTATTTTTTAATGTGTTGACATTGTTATAATACAAAGTTAACTATTTTAACATGAAAAATACACTGCCTTTGGTGCATTCAAAATATTATGCAAATACCATCTGTATTAGTCTGCTCTCTGTTACTGTGACAAGATAATAAACTTAAAAGGAAAAGAGGTTTATTATGGCTTACAGATTAAGAGCTTTCAGTTCATGGCAATTTGGTCCTGTATCTTTAGATCTGTGGTAGCACAATATATCATGGTTGGAGCATGTGGCAGAGAAGGCTGTTCATCTCATGGTGGGAGGGAAGCAAAAGAGAGGGAGGATATGGAGGAGTGGGGTTCTGCTGTCCCTTTAAATGGCATGCCCCCCAGAGTGACCTAACTTTCTTTTATTACCCAAACCTCTTAAAGGTTTTACTACTTCTTTCAGGACCCAAAGTATCCTACCAGGTCTGTCTAGTTTCAAACATTTTATCACCTCAAAAGAGAAAGCTCAGTACCCATTGAGTTTCCAATTTATCTTTCTAATCCCTAGCAACTACAAGTTGGATGCACCTAACTCCAATAATTTCCTATTTTTATTACCTTTTCTGTCTGGGTAACATCATGTAAGAGTAATTTATTAATTTTTGGAGTTAAATAGTATTCACCTTTCCTATATCCTATATATTATTTATTCTTACACTTGTGGATATTTGTAACAGTTCCAACGTTTGAATATTGTGAATAATTGTTGCTCTGAACATATATGTGAAAGTTTGAATTTCCTATATTCAATATTTTAGGAATATGGTTGGGGCCATAATTTCTAATTCATAAAGAAATTCTGGGTTTATTTGCTTCTTTATTTTTGACCTGGCTATCAAAAATACTCTTCCACACGTATGCTATACCACCAGTCTATATACTGAATTTCTTCCATGGTTAATGACTTAAGAACAGTAATACTATTTTGTATGACTAAACAATTTTATGTTCCCACAGTAACGTATGAAGTTTCCAATTTAACCAAGTACTTGCTAACATTGTGGTAGTTATTCAATTAGAAAAATTTAAGTCATTTCCATCTTTGTGGGTGTGAAATAGTATCTCTTTGTGAGTTTTATTCACTTGTACTGATGCTGAGTAACTTATGTGTTTATTTCCATTCATCTTTTTTTTTAACAAGAAATTTATTCTGATCCTTAGTATTTATCTTTTTGTTGTTGAGTTGTAAGAGTATTTGCCATGTTCTGGATGCTAGAACCTTTTCTACAAAAATGACTTACAAGTATTTTCTTTCATTTTATATATTTTCATTTCACTTTCCTTTTCGGTGGTATTGAGGGTTGAACTCAAGGGTACTCTACAATGAGCCACATCCCCATCCATTATTTATTTATTATTTGTTTGTTTTATTTTAGTTTTTTGAATACTTGACAGTGGAATGCATTACATTTCTTATTATACTTATAGAGGACATTTCTTAATATCTTTGTATAGAGAGTATGTTCATACCAATTCATGCATTTATACATGTACTTTGTGTTTTTTGTGGGGGATTTTGCATTATAATTCTTATTACACATGTATACTACAATTTTTCATATCTGTTCATATAAAGTATGTTGACATCCAATTTGAGTCTTCATACATGTACTTTAGAAAATGATGTAAATCACATTCCACCACACTTGCTAATCCTCCAACCCCTCCCTTTCACTTCCATCCCTATTCCTAATCTAGAATTCATTTAATCAACCCATGCACTCCTCCCTATCTCACTAAGAGTCAACCTCTTTATATCAGAGTAAACATTTTGCATTTTTTTGGGGGGGGAGATTGGCTAACTTTGTTTAACATTATCTTCTCCAGCACCATCCATTTACCTAAAAATGCAATGGTTTTATTTTCTTTTATTGCTGAGTAAAATTCTATTGTGTATATAAGCAACATTTTTAATTCATTTATCTATTGAAGGGCATCTAGGTTGGCTCTACAGTCTAGCTATTTTGAATCGTGCAACTATAAACCTTCATGTGTCTGTATCCCTTGATGTGGCTGTAGTATGGTGTTTTACTTTTTATTTTTTGAGACAGGGTCTTACAGAGTATCCCAGGCTGCTTTGGAACTTGGGAACCTCCTGCCTTATCTTTCCAAGTGACTGAGATTACAGGAGTACTCCACCATGACTGACTCCATATATCTTTCTTAATACTTCATTGTGTTTGGAAGAATGTAGTTTGATTTTCATTGCAATTGTGTTGAATCTACATGCCCTTCATTTGCACTCAATTAGTGAATCTCTTTAGATCAAAGCTGGGTGATACCAGATAAAAAGAGAAAAAAAAACTAAGAATCAAACAGAAACCCTATTGTTAGTTTACTGTTCAGAGACATGCTGTCATTATATTTGGTGGAAAATTTGTGTTGAATATCGATACACTATCTTGCTAAGAAATGGAACATTTTTCAACTTAAAAATATATAAAGTATGCACTTTATGTTGTATTTTTGTGCTTGAAATTACTGAGAAGAAGTCATTTTCTTTTTCTGGATTTTAATTTTGATATTTGGTATCATACACACAGGGGCAAACATAAAAAGAGTATGTCACATGGGAAGGGAAAAGAGCTAGATTGGGGAGGTTACTGTTTGAAGAATCTTGAAGGAATTTTTTATGCAAGTGTTTTTATGCATATATATTTTCCTTTCAGCCTTGCTATCTCCTGTTGCTTTTATCACCCTGCTTATATCCTTCTCCCACATATGGCCTCCTCAGAGAATATTTCTGCTGGACAACAATGGAAGGAGTTGATAAATCTATGGTTGTTGGTGGTGTATGCAGCATTTCTCAAACTGTTTTTTTTTTTTCCCAAATTCCTAAGGACAAAAAAGATGGAGATTCAATAGGTATGGAGATGGGCATTTTTTAATATTTTCTTATTTCAAAATTTTGTGAGTTTTAATTTGGTTTTGTCATTTTTGCATAATAATATTTTTCTCTAAATTATAAGGAATGTTTTTCTGTGGTGCAGGAAAGTCATGGAGGTCGTGCATGAGCAGAAAGAATTGGTTTTCAGGAACTCTCTGTACTTACTGCTCAGTTTCACTGTGAATCTAAAACTGTTCAAAAAAATTACTCATTTGAAAATAGTTTGACCCCAAAACTAAGTAAATTTGACATTTTAGAAAATAAGTAGCTTTGAGCTTTTTCCTGGTACAATATTATGGATTAGAATTTGAATAAAAAAGTTAGAGTTTGTAGTTAGAGAGTTGATCCAAGTGGTAAACAACCATGGTAGACTTTCATCTGCCCAAGAAAGCCTCTCATATAGCACATATAACCCTACTATATAGCACTGATGCATATGCTTTGCTCCTGGAAAGAGGGGATTCCTACAAATCTGGTATGGTTTGGGTATAGCTACATTATGGTAGGCATGATACCATGGTTGTTGTTGTTGTTGTTTGTTTATTTGTTTGTTTTTTTCTAACAATGAGAAACAGGCTGCTTTAATTTCCATGTGGTTGGTGTCAGCATGTTTCCTAATCTGCTGTTCTGGACTCATCTTTTAGTATTTTCCATTTTTTTTCTGGTCTTACCACATTCCTCAGAACTAGATATGTATGTGGAAGCACACATTCTATGTGTTCTGGGGTGATTGGAAGATTGATAGGGCAAGGGTACAGAACTCATGGTGAAATCAAATTATTTTTTGAGCATGTTCAGGAAATTAACCGATATTATTCTTTGTATGACATTAAACACTTCCCAAGCCACACCCACAAGAGGAGAACATGCCACATGAAAAGTTTAGAACTGTGGCTTGAGGAGCTATAGAGTTCTTTCATTGTTTATTTTGGAAGTTTAGAAGAGAAACTCCAGATGATATAAGCACACTTTATAATCTGACATGAACTATAATGTTGGGAATCTCTCCAGTGCTAGAAAGTGACACCTAACTTACTTACTAACTTGTGGTTGGCATTTCATCTTTAATTTCTTATCAAATTTCTAATTTCTTTTCATAAATATGTCACCTAGGTAATGTTTTTGAGACAATTTTTAAAAAATTAATTTTGGGAAAATAAAGAGCTAATATGATATGAAAAAAATTAGAAATGAGAACAGATTTTCTTAAAAATTGATTCTTAAAGTATAAAAAGCTAACACTGTAGAGAAAAAAAAACAAATTGCAGCTGCAGTTTGGGATAGAATATTGTGTTTGCGTTATTTGGTCCTCTGACACTTGGTTTCAAATAACATTGTTTTCTAAAATAGCCTTGAATCTCTTACATGTGCATTCAGCATAATGCAGGACAGTAACAACAACAACAAAATAATACAAAACTTAGGAATGATTAATCCCAGCTGAACAGGTAGAACACAAAACACCTTGCCACCCGAAGAATATGTTCTCTGCTAATTTTCAATGTTTTATTTTATATCACTTTAAATAAAATTTCAGAAAACAGAAGCAACAGAAAACTCACTTGAAAATATCATAAGATAAAAGAAGTACAGCAAAAATTGTATGTAGCTAGTCAGCAAGCAGATATGGCTTGCCCCAAAAGCTTGATGATGGTTCCTTTGTTTCCCTTTAATTTATAGTCTCATGCCTATTGAAATAGAGATTAAATATTTACATTCATATTTTTTGTGCCATGACTCATTTTCTTTCATTTTGGCCTTCATAGGTTAAATTTTACAAGTATAAGAATTATCAAACAGAATGCTGGGTTAGAGGTTAATAGCACACCTTTAATTCTTCTATCAAAGAGGTAGTGTGTAATAGTGGAAGGAGAGAGGATTTCCAGCAGGATTGTGTTCCTTCATAGTTGTATGATTTGGGGCACATTTTATAACCTTCTCTTTTGCAATGGTTGTCATTATAACTATTTGCAGTGTGGTACAATGATCATTTATAAAGTATAAAACGAACCCAGTTCTATGTCTGCCTAGATTAGCTGTTCAATTAACTAAAACTTAGAAAGGCTTGGTAAAATAAATAAGTACATTTATGGAGTAAAACAGGATAACTTATACTTATATTGCTTATATGACAGTACTGAGTTCCTTTTAATGATAAAATTTGTTTCAGGCTTGGGTCTCAGAAAACCCTGTAATAATTTTAACAATGATAGTAGCAGGATAAAGTTTCTGAAAGAAAGGGGAGTTTTGTATTCCTACAGATGAATTTTTGGTCTTACACTTTCCACCAGAACTTTCCATTTTTCTTTCTGCCCAGGCCAAAGCACCTTATTTAACTTGAGTTTAATGTTTGTTCAAAATATTTAACTTACTAGGTCATTGAAAACTTTCCAATCAACAGAGTGTAAACATTTATGAACGTTTTACTTCAAATGTTTCATCTACTTTTATAGTTCTTTGAAACAGATGATGACATATGTACATGAACTATGTACTCAGTGATTTATGGCAATTGGTGTGATCATTAATTTTTGGTGCCTTATTTTATCAGCCCATGATCGATTTAGAAAAGGTAATTGGTAATGTGAAAATTGGGAATAAGATGGGCCACCTGTCCAAAAGCGAATGCCCAACTGCAATTGACACACTGAGCAAGACACTAGGCTCAGCTGAGTATTTGTAAAGTGCTGGTTTTGTGTCTTCCATTTCACATTAGTTATCAGCCATTATCACAACCAACTGAGGTCATGTAAGCATTTTTTATATATGTGGAAATGAAACGTAAGATTTGGTGAGGTCAAGTGACCTGGTCAGAGGCGTGAAGCTATGGAGAGATTAAGACAGGGTCCTCTTCAACCTTAAATGTTCTTCCTCTTTTACCACACCTTTTTTCAGACTAATGTGTGTTACTCCAGATGAGACATTCTGCAGTTATTTCACTCATTACCTGTTCAGTTTCTTCCCTTTTAGATATGTTTTCATAGGCTCAATGTTACTGCAAGATCAAACTCTCCACTGCACTATCAAATTCAGTAGCTACTGGTCACTGTGGCTCTTTAAATTATGTAATTGAAATAAAACTTAAAATTTAGTTTCTTAGTCACATCAGCCACATTTCAAGTGCTCACTGGATATAGGAGTTAAGATAGGTATATAATATGTAAAAAATAATAACTTTCATCATAGATAGTATGTATATATATGTATACAGTTTGTTCATGATTGGCATCTGTTTCATGTTATACAGTCTTTTTTTACCCAGACACTGCATTTCTGCATAAGTATATGAAAGTTAAGTATGATATGCTGAAAATATCAAATGGAAGACATATGTTCAGCAAGTGAGAAGTATTAATTTCAGACAACTAAAATTATAATTTCAAATCATGCTTTTTTTAAAAATCATTTTTACCTTCTCTAATTTTTTACTTTCAATCACCATTAAGCATCATTGTTTGTGTACATGCAGTGATTCCAAAAGATTTCTTGGTTTTGACATTCTATAATTTTTCTAATTTTAGACCTCAATTGTGTTAAATCACAAATTAATTCCATCACTTTTCAAAAACTAGAAGCAGCATTTCTATTCATTTTAAAAATAAGATAATAGAAATTTAGTAAAGAGTTATGTGATTTAAAAACATTATCAGAAAATTTGGTGATACTGTGTAAAGTTTAGCCTGGCTACAGGTATACCATCTGTTCTAGTTAGAGATAATTATTCTCTGGAAAACATTTAAAAAGTTGAAATTCACTCTGTAAAATGCAGGTTGGGAATATTTATGTATAACGTCTAAAATTACAGGTTAAATCCAAAACAAAGGCAAACAATTTGCAAATGCTTGCACTAAATTAGCAGGTTATATATTAAATATTTAATACACACTCAAACTTTCTCTGTGTGTGTATACATGATCTCACATTGTATGTATAGTTACATATTTGGTCTGTGCATTTCCCTGTGGATAGAGTAGTTTTCTTTATTATTCATTGGATCAGATGAAAGTAGAGTTTTAGATTATAGCTGGGTTTAGAGACATTCTGGATTAGAGTGTTAGACATGAAGATTTAAAGGTCTTGCATTATTTTCCGGGTGCTGGTAAGGTTCTGAGTTTACAATTAGAAATGTTTTTGAGTATTTTTGCTGCAACCCTGAGGACATACACTTACTCAAAACCAAATGCTAATAATACCACTTTAACAACAGGCTATATATACTTTAGTCATCATTACCTTTTTGTAACTGCTGAAATATATTGCAGCAACCGTGACTCTTACTTAGAATTTACTGCAGCTGGTAGTCAAGACATTTATAGGTTTCATACTCTTCCTCAGTAGACTGTGAGAGTCTGAGTCCTGCCTTTTGTTTCTTTGCCTATGTGTTAGAGTAACTGACATGGGAGATTTTAGAAAATGGCAATTGAAGGGAGGAAGAAAGGCATGGATACTTATTATCATAATCCAGTTGCCTATTTTATTTGTAAGTGGCATGCATGGAATTATCACTGTAGTTTCTTTCTGTGAAATAAAAACAAATAAATAAATGACCATAGCACACTTACAGGTCTAGGATTCCCACCTTATTTTTTAGCACCACCTGATGTCTACAAGCATCTTCTTCCAGGCTAAAGTATCAATTGAGAACTGCTGTTGTAAGATTACAGTTATTTTCACTAGTTAAACAATGTTGTTCTTCCTTCTCCCTTTGTGACATTACCTAGTGCCCACATGTAGTGTGTGTGTGTGTGTGTGTGTGTGTGTGCGTGTGTGTGTGTGTGTGTGGTGTGCTACTCAGACAGGGGTGCACATAATTTGAGGTTAACTGGGCATCAGGTATTCAGTACTGCCTCAAAGACTTCAGATTCCTTTGGCATGCTTCACAGATGCTGCATCTGCTGTTCTAAGTGATTAAAATTTGCCCTTCTCCCAATGAAGTGATTTCCTGTGAAACATATGATGGTAGGAGCCACATTGGTAGCAGAAAACAGTAGGTGGGGAGCTGATAGACTGGAAAATATTATGACAATTCTCTTGACTCTCTGATTAAACAGCTGTCAATCTCAGCACATCTTAATCTTTGCTTTGGATGGAGCTGGCAGAGGATCCTTGTGGCTGCTTTGTCTCCCAAGACTTGATAACACCAGTGACTTTTAGTGAGGTAGTTTAGACTTGTCTGGAAACCTTAAACACTGTGTAGCCTTGATTCTTTAGTTTTCTGGTTGCTAATTATTTTATTTTTTTCCTGGTTGAAATGACAGGAGAAATAAGTGAATCAATGATAGGGATTAAATAATATTTTCTAATTCCAAATTATTAATTGGAATCCACTTGTGTTCTATTGGTGTATAATTGTGTTATAATTAAGAGTCTTTTCTCATTAACTAAAAACAAAAATAGCTCATTTAATCAAAGACTTACGCTGAGTCAGCTAATGTACTGAATTCTCTTATTCTGTCACCATAATCCACAATCTAGGTTTTATCAGAAACAACTTGAATTTTACAGTGGTTTATGTCTCACTTAAATACAACAAGTAATTTTATTCAACATTTGTTGTGCATATAATGAATAAAGCATGGGGATAGTTAGGAGAGCTTTATGAAATCTGGAGTGGGGCTTCTCAGATCCTTAAGGAAATACAGCTGAGGTTTTGATGGATGCGCTCTTCTGAAGCTGGATTGGGGGATCCAGAAAAGGCATAGGAAAGCCTTCAAAAATCTTTCATGAAGAAAGGAAATCCAAGATTGTGGGAGGCATGGTCTTGTCTTGTCTCTTATTACCCAATTTCTGAGTTTCCTAAGGAAATAAAACATGCTGCTGTGTGAACTTGAGACCAGAGTGTTATTTGACAGTGAACTTTGCTGACCCCCTGAATGGTAGGTAAAACTTCCTTTCAGTCGTGAAAATTGCCAGACAGAAATCAGATGCTATATCATTGAAGTAGGACATGTAATAAAACGTTGCTTTACAAAATGCAAGAAATTATCTAAAATGAGACTAATTTAATATTTTTTTTCTAATAGAACATCTTACACAAAATCAATCACTACAGACACCATTTGTCTTGTTCTGTAAATTATAATCAGTTTATAGATATTTGGTGTGTTTGTGTGTGTGTGTATATATATATACATTTCAGGTTTTTTTTCCATTTTTTAATTGATTGTTTGAAACATTACAGAGCTCATGATATATCATCTTCCATACATTTGAATCAACTGGGTTTTGAACTCCCCAAATACATATTGCAGACTCACTTCAGTTAAGTTTTAATAGAACACTCCTATAGTTTTGAGTTAAAACATAGTGTGTATAACTTTGGGTATGTATAGAAACTGTCAAAAATTTGAAATGTAAGGGGTGAATTAAAAATGTCTGTAAACACATAAAACATTAAAATAAAAGCTGAAACCAGTGGAAAAAACTGATGTTGTGAATTATCAATTAAAGTTCCTTTATAGGATATTGTCTTAGTAGAGTCTGTGTTTTAACAGCTGCCAGTAATTTAGACTAGTGGAGGCCTGAATAGCCGGTAATAATTTGAGAATTCATTGCATTTATAAATTGCTTCTTAATGGGAGCCCTGATTAATGTTGCCTTCCTTAAATTACTTGAACTGTTATTATAAAAATGGAATGAGTAAATAAATTTTGCAAACATGAAAGGTGCTTGCTCTCTCATTCTCTATGTGTATATATGTCTGATATAAAATTATATGGTAATCTTATTGAGTTTTAGTTTTAATGGTTTTAGTCTTCATTTAGATCCCAGGAGTACAAATAGTGAAAAGATTTCAAGCATATTTTGCTGAAAAAGGTTAAGTTTGTGTCATAAAGGGTGTTGTAAGCAGGGCGGAGTTTATCACTCAGTGGTAGAGCACTTGTCTGGCATGTGTGAGGTACTGAGTTTGGTCCTAAGTACCAAATAAAAATAAATAAATAAGTAAAGGTATTGTTTCTGTTTATGATTAAAAATATTTAAAAGAGTATCATAAGAATATTTAGGTGAAATATGAAGTCAACTATTTTAGGAAGAGATTTTTGTCTAATAATCAATAAATTCATTAATAATATGCCATTTGCTTGAATTATTTAATTTGCTACAGGGTCTTTTGCTGGTTATGTACTGTATCACCTTGTCCATTTACTTGGTCTTACTCTGAGTACTTGAAAACCAATTGCAGTTTCTTAAAAACTATTCTAAAATTAAAACATTTAAATTCTCAGTTTAAATATTTTCTAAATTCCTTGGTCTTTTCTTCAGTTAGCTATAAGGGAGAATGTTTTCTTATTATCACAGATGATTATAACTAGTTTTAAAACTAATTCAGTTAAATGATACACAAAAACGTTTTTTTTCATGCTCATAAGTGATATTTAAAAGTTGTTCTTTTTTAGATATACATGATGATAGAGTATATTTTGACATATTTACATGGAATATTACTTATTGTAATTAGAATCCCATTGTTATAGTTGTATATTATGTGGGAAATACTGGTCATGCATTGATGTATAAACATAGGAAAGTTACATCTGATTCATTCTGTCTTTTCTATTCTCATCCCTCCTCATATGTCTTCATTCCATTTTGTATAATCCAATGAACGTCTATGCTTCCCTTTTCCCATTATTGAGTGTTAGCATCAATATATCAGAGTAAAATTTAACATTTGGCTTTTGGAGACTGTCTTATTATACTTATAATAATAATTTGCAGATCCATCATTTAATACCAAAAGTCATTAAATAATTCTTTTTATGACTAAGTACTTTTCCTTTGTGTGTATGTACCACATTTTATTTATCCAGTCATCTGTTGAAGGGCACCTATGTTGACTCCATAGCTTGACTATTTCGAATTGAGCTGCTATAGAAATTGATAGCTACATCATTGAAGCATACTGATTTTAAGTCTATTGAGTATATGTTCAGGAATGAGATAACTACATCAAATAGTAGTTTCATTACAGATTTTCTAAGGACTCTCCATACTGCTTCCCAGAGTGGTTACACCAATTTTCAGTCCCACCAATAATGTATGAGCATGCCTTTCTCCCTACAACCTTGCCAATTTTTGTCATTCCTTGTATTCTTTATAATTTCAATTTATCTGGAGAAAGATGGAATTCCATTGTAATTTTAATTTGTATTTCTCTAATTGGGAGAGATGTTGAGCAATTTTTTCATATATTTTGATCATTTGTATCACTTTTGTGAAGTGCCTATTCAGTTCCTTTGCCCATATAATTTTGAGGGTTTTTTTTATATCATTTATATATTTTTGAGATTAATGCTCTTTTTGAGCTGCAAATGGCAAAGATATTCTGCAATTCTGTACACTTTGTTTTCACATTCTTCATTGTTTTCTTTGACGTGAAAAAATTATTTTGTTTGATACAATCCCATTTATTGATTCTTAATTTTAATTCTTGTTCTTTAGAAGTTTTGTTAAGTTAGTTGGTTCCTAACCTGAAATTATGGAGGGGTGGGCCTGCACTTTTTTCTATAAAGGACGGAGTCTCTGGTCTAATGCCTAGTTTGTGTTGAGTTACTTTTGAAGCACACACATTTTAGGTAACTTTTAAATACGTGTTAAAATATGTAAACATGTAATATTAGTCAATATTAAAATTATCTTTACATAGTAACCATAATTTGACATTTTTTTTCTTTTGACTATATAAGGGAGAATAAAGAGCTTATGAAATTAAAAAAGGAATAGTAAAGATTTTTAACATCCCCAAGAAACAACAAAAGCTATGTGGGGAAAAATACTAATGAATGTGATGAAATTAAGAAGTGTTCCAGAAATAAAAAGATGAAGGTTTTAAATGTGAGGATGCTCATATTTGATGATCTTAGAAGAAATCAGCTAGTTTGACAATTAAACCCCATTCTCTATCAACCCCTTTCCTCTTTCTGGATCAAGGCCATCCACGTAAGTTCTGCAGTCCTATTTTTTCTATTATAGAACTCCAGTCAGCCCTGCTGTCTAAATCTCATCATTTTACTTTATTTCTAGGCATACTTTTGACAGAGTTTACATATTATAACAGTCACCATGTTAAAATGTAAAACTGAATGGTTTTTTTTGTATATTTGCAGAGTTATGCAACCATCACAACTCTCTAATTCCACAAAATTTTCATCACCTCAGAAGGAAACTCTGTACAAATTAAACAATTATTTATTCCCCAGCTTCCTTATGTAGTTTAGGATGATTCACGTGAATATGTGGCATTGTGTTTGATTCTTGTAATGTTTTCCTCGTCTCTTTATGTTGTAGCATTTAGCAGTAGTCCACATCATTTTTTGGCTGAGTAGTAGTATTCCATGGTCTGAACATAGTGTATTTTATTTATCCATTCATGAGTTGATTAGTGTTAAAATTGTTTCCACATTGGTACTATTAGAAATAATACTGCTATGAATATTAGTATGAATATTTCTGTAGATGTATTTTAATTCCCCAGAATATATGCTGTAGAATGAGATGACTGGGTCATTGCCAGAAGTACCCATTCTGCACTCAGGCCTGTGATCCCTTGTCATCCTGCCTGAGAAAGTACCATGTCTCACAGACAATCTTTGTTCCACTAAATAAAATTCACCAGCTTACAAAACCCCAAATCCTATCACTAAGTGGTAATTTGGGGAATTTATATCAGTATGGTGTCCTTACTTACGCATTATGTTGCAGTGTCCTGTCTGTGGCTTGTGTTTAGTTCTAGTCAAGCCCTCCCCTATGACATACTCAGTTCTGTGATAAAGATTTGACAGTGATCTGAGTTTGGCTTTTTTTTGCAATCCGTTTAACTATTCAGCGTGAAAGCTCCTACTGTTTCTCTAGTTAGTTTCCCAAAGCAATACTTCTTGCTTTCTCTCTCTCTCTCTCTCTCTCTCTCTCTCTCTCTCTCTCTCTGTATATGTATATATATATATATATATATATATATATACATATATATATTTATATAATTATAGAGTCATATATATATATATTTATATAATTATATATATTGATAGAGTCATATATATATATATATATATATATATATATATATATATATATATGCCTCACTGTAAGTCAGAGAGGCAGAACTTACTGTACAAAGAGAATACCCAAGGAATAGAGTGCCTGCCTTCTAGATGACTGCAGTGTACCTGGTACTCAAGAAGGGGTCTGAGGCAACAAATCTTAAAAGTGGACACCCTTCTCTTGCTGCTGATTGTTTTGCATTATGTTGCAGTGTCCTGTCTTTGCTTTGCTGGACAAGACCCCTCCATCCCACCCTGGCTGGCCCTGATGATCACATTTGAGGATTTTTTACCTCCAGTGGTCTCATATTTCTAATGGAGTTATTTTTTTAGCATCTTTTGTTTGATGCACACCTCATTGGATTCCTTACCAAAAATATCTAGATGTGGGTTCTTTCATACCCAAACCTGAATACATTTTGTGTATCCTAAGACTTTATAGTGTGTGTTTTGTTTGTTATATGAACTAACCTACCATATTTCCCTTATATTAAAAAGTGCAAATCTATTTTGTTCTAGTGGAGCTGTTTTGGTAAGATGTAAGCAGTTCGGGTTCTGTTTAGGGAGTGAATTCAAGGAATTAATGACGCAGTTTGAACTTTATTTCATATCAGTAATAGAACCATTTAAAATTCATCTGAATAAAATATTTTCTTTTCCACTGTGTTTTAAGCCTCTCTTGTTTCTGAAGAGGAAAAAAATCTGCTTTGACTTTATGTTTCTGAATTTTTTTTTTTTTGAAAACCAATGATTAACCAAAAATGGGCACAAAGCTGTGTTCCAGAATCTACCTTCAAAATTAATGTTGAGATTGTTTGTCTTGGGCTTTAGGTATCTTCAGGGTTGAAGAGGGCAAGATAAAGAGGGGACAATAAGAGAGAAGAGTGAACCTATGAACCTGTGGTAATAAGAAGGGTACATTTAGTCCAGTATTATATTTTGACATACAAGATACGATTTTCTTTACAAATGACAAAAAAAATGTTTCTACTTATCTTTAAAGAAAATAAAAGAAAAAGGTTTAAACTCCAGTGAGTGTATATATATATATATATATATATATATATATATATATATATATATATATATATATATATATATATATATATATGGCTAGGGTTTTCTTTGCAGTTTCTACATATATTCCCTTTAAGCCACACACATTAATAAAAAGAAAAAAACATGTTTACTTACTTCTGAGAATCACACACACACACACACACACAAAAGAAAAAAACAAACAAACAATAAAAAAAAAAACGCTCCACAAAATAGACAAAAACTGGCCCTACCTCTGTGGGCAATTTACATTTAAAGTTTAGATCAAATATGATTTCCAAGTAAATGAAGAAGATTTCCGTGACAGAATCAGGGTTTCTTATCTTTAAATTGGGGCCAAATAGCTTTATAATTAATTTTGTATCTCCTTTTAAGACCCTTTACATAGAGTGTACAAGTTATTAATATACGCACATAGTAGAGTGATGGGGGACTCAACTTTAGGGGAGCCAAGAAAATCTTAAAAGCATTCTATGGATGTTTTTTCTTAATATAATTTTAAGAGATACTCACCAGCCCTTCCTCTAAGCAAATATATATTCTAAGCTGATGACACTCTACACACACTAAAGCATTCACCAAGTATATCTTAACAAGACTTGATTAGAGTAGAGGTCGCATGGGGTATGGTGGAAAGACCCAGAACTTTAATGCCAAGCAGATATAAATGGGAGAAATGGCTCAGCAGCAATAATAACAACAAAGGAGATAATGACATATGCCCTTGGAACCTGTCTCTTCATCAATGAAAGAACAATTAGAATAGCCATTTTCTAGTGTGATTGTATTACAAATAACATACAGATCCTACCACTTAGCACTACCACCTAAGATTAATACATTAGCCTAAGGATATACCTCAGTGGTTGAGCACCTGCCTTGCACATTTGAGGCACTGGGTTTGATTCTCCACACCACATAAAAAAGTAAATATATTGTGTCCATCTTATAAAAAATCTTTTTAATCAATATATCATATATAGCAGCCATTCAGACTATAGTGTGGTTCATTGGCCTCATGATGACTTGTTTGGCCAGTGTCATAACCACTGTGAACTGCCATAGCCATGTCCCTCACCTACTGTCACTCTTGTGGCAATTGTACTTCCCATCCTATAGAACAACAGTGCTTTAGGGGACCTAGCCAAGTGTCTTGCACACATTTGAGTTTAACACTTGTTGGAGGGAATTGAGCTCATCAACAAGTACTGGTTCAATGTGTTTCTTCTAAGTCAGCTTCCAGTCCTCATCGTATTTGAGGAATTCAAAGCTCCCCACTTGACAAGGACTACCATGTATCTTTTCTGTTTGGGCAAAACATGGTCTGTGTCTTCGAGGAGTCCTCTTTTTTCTAGTTGAGTCTACCTCTTAACTGCTTAGCACTTCATGCAGGCGGTCACCAACCCATCTCTGCAAAGGCTATTTCCCTACACACTAAGGATGGGAGGGGTATTACAACCAGGAAGGCCTGGATCCTCCTTTGAGTAATCCATCAGTTTGAGGCTTGATGAATCCATCAGTACACGGCTTGTTACCAGGCCTATGGCTCTGGAAAGAATAAACTCACCCACTCCTCACCAAACAAATTGGAGTTCTCAGAAGGCCCCAGCCTCATTTTTCTTTCAAGATGAGGTAACCAGGTTCTTAGTCCTGGGAATTCCAGGAGGGGCGGTTGTGTAGTGGGTGACAATTGATGGAAAGAAGGGACTCCATCTTGTGACATGACATGAGCATGGTTGTCTTCCATCAAAGAACGGTCCCAACACAGAATTGTCTGTTTCCAACTTTATAAGGGGAACTCACAGAAACATCCCCCAGGAAAGTGCCCTTACACTCTCAGTAACTTATATTTATGTTGTTGGTTGTTAAGGAGCCATATCAAGATAGCTTTTTTTAGTGGGGAGTAGGACAAGAAGCACAGTGAACATTGGACACCCCTGTCCTGAAGAAGATTCTGAACAAGTTTTCAGGGAAAGAACGCAGCTCAAAGAACTATGTGGTCCAAACCTCCTTTTTTGGCTCCTACAATCTCTCTCTTATTTCTTCAACAAGTGTTTCTTAGGAATCATCATGCCATGAGAGAGCTCTGTCTTATGTATCCTAAATCCCTTCCCAGCTTCATCTCTCTTCCCTTCATTCATACAACTTTCCCTTCTGGTCATGGCAGGTTCCCCATAGGCATTTCGACTTTGGGTCAGACTGCTCTTTCACTCAGGGCTGGCTGTCTCCACATTTACACCACTGAACACCTTATCCTTCCAGGTGGTCAACTCTCCATCTCTGAAGCACATAGTCCTTTTAATTGATTTCCCAGAACCACATTGTCTCCAGTTTGAGGAGAAGTGGAGCGTTATCTTATCCAACTCCAATCAGTTGCTTGAATACTGAGGTCAGGACTTGGTTCATTTATGAACAGCTCAGTTAGGAAGTGATTAGCTTAAAAAGTGGTTTCACCAACCATCCTCACAGATGCTAATTCTCTTTACTGAAAATTCCAGGTACAGTAAATTTTATCTTAATCATATGCTTTAAGGTAGGCCTTATCCTCATTTTCCCAATAAAAAAGCTGAAGCTGAGAGTCTAATAATAATTGACGACTCCAATTTCTACCAAAGGCCTGAAATTTTCAATATGGATCATTGCTTAATTAGTAAATGTCTAATAAAGCCTAGGATAGCTTCCCAGGAGGGTGTACCCCTGATCCTGGCTTGGCTCCTGGACACAATTTAGTTACTCCCATTTCTTAAATTGCCAGAATGATATTTTCAAGAAGAGCTAATGCTTTTCTGCTCAAACACATAATGACTTTCCATCTCACTCAGATTTCAAACCATAATCCTTGACCAAGGCCTTGAAATCACTGAGCAATCTCACCAGCTACTCCAATGCCTCTTAGCCTCATTTCTACTGCTCTCCTGGTCATTCACTCATATACAGTACAAGCAGAGTAAACATGCTGCTGCTTCAGTGTGTTTGCACTTGTTATTCCCTCTTCCTGGAAAGCTGTTCTCTAAGACAATAATGCAGATAATTTGCTCATTTCCTTTAGGTTTCTGCTTGATTGTCCCCTTATCATCATCATCCCTCTTAGCCTGCTCTGTTTCTCAATTTAGCATGTATCATAACCTAACCTATATTTATATTCTGTATGTATCCACTGGAATATAAAGACCTCAAATTAATGTAAACAAGGATCAAAGAATTTGAGAAAGTGAAAACTTCTATAAAGAGAATAAAGTAGGAAAAAATAAGAAGGCAAAATAAAGTAAAGAAAGAATGATGCAGTTCATAAATATTGCTTTGTGGTCCAGGAGAGTTTGCAGTCAAATAAATTTTAGGAAGACTTCCACAAAATGGAAACCAATGAGGGCCTTTACATAGGGTCCACTCATTCTGCAAGCATGTGACACAGATGTCAATGACACTGATCATGACCTCAGGAGCTCACATGTGATCCCAGAGGTAAAAAAGATAGTGTTTTCAAGGCTGAGGAAGAGAAAGAATGCATTCCAGGAAACAAAAAGAGCCTGAATAACAACTTGTCAAGGGCAATTCCTGGTGATTCTGGGAAGTAGTTTCATATGGCTGGAGGTGAAATTAGATGTCAGGAAGCAGAAGGCAGCAAGGCTTTGGAACCAACTGCCATATTGAAAAGTTCAGATCTTTGGTAGAACTTGGAGTAGTATCTTTACATTACACCCTTGGCTTCAGCTTTCTTATTGGGAAATTGAGGATAAGGCCTACCTCAAAGGATATGATTATGATAAAATTTACTGCAAACCTGAAAACCTCAGTACAGAGAAGTAGCAGCTGTGAGGTTGGTTGGTGAAACCACTTTTGATGCTAATAACCAACTGCTACAAGGGCCAAGTGAACTTTAAAAGGAGCAAGCTCTGTGAGTACCCTCATGTTCTGCCAGCTCTCCAGTGGAAGATTGGCACAGAGACTGCTGGTCTGGAGAAGAAAGGGTGTGAATCCAAGCATGCTTTCGGAAGTAGGAGGGCTGAGGCACACATAAGGCAGCAAGAGCCTACAGGAAGGAATTGGAGAGGTGAGCCCAACCTCTTAGTGGACTCAAGTCTACTATAGACACCTGCCATCAGAAGTGCTGTCAGAAATGAGAAACTGTCTTTAAAAAAGTAATCTTTAGATTTTTTTTACCTCCTTTGCAGCTTAATGTGAAAAAAGTTAAATGGCCAAGCACAGAAAACCCAAGCAGACCTAATTCTGCAGAGGAATCCTTCATATTCATAGTGACAAGTAGATAATGAACCCTCAGTACTAGCAGATAGTGGTTACTGACAAATCCTTTCTCAGTCCAACATCTCAAAATCTTAGGGAAAAGTTTTTTCATAAACAATAATTCTTAGAATAAAATATGTACAGTGGTTATAAAAATGGGAAAAATAGTTCTTAGATGCGCAATCATTTAATTAGTTTGTGCACCTTGGCTGAATTGATTTTCTTTTTTCTATGAGTAAAGCATAAATTGATATTCTATTTGATCACATATTTCAGAAAGATGGCTTGGGGAAACAGCCTAGGATAAGAGGATTCTCTAAGAACAAGTACTTTTCTATTTAAATGTAGATGTTCAAGTCATAGGAGACATTCATAAGAAGATATTGAAAATTTGAACATATTTATGTGGTTTAATGATATTGTATAAGATGATTTTAAACTAGAAATGAGAGGTATATTTATAAATTTTTGTGCCCTTTACATGAACCCCAGATTAAGAATGAGTTGTGAGAGTTTTGGAGAAAATTTGAAGGAAACATTGTACCATATTTCCTTTCTCTAGAAAGTGATTTAAAAAAATCAAATAAAAACATATTTAGTCTGTCACTTAATTAGCACATAAGGAACCATCTCTGGTAAAATCACAGTTACATTCAAAATAGCAATCACGTTCTACCTTTCAGCAGCTGAAGAGGAACTCATTGGTGAGAGTGAAGAATGAACATGAAAACCTAAAGGATATTCCCCAAAAATAGAAATATGAAAGAATCTGAGAGTTGAGAACTCAATATCTCTGAGCATACAGACTTTTAAAAAATATAATTTGATTTAAATTAACTTTACTAAACTAATTTTTTAAAAATCCAACAAAATTTTAAATATAAATCAAAATTTAATATAAATTAATTTGTTAAACTTATAGATAAAATTAATTAATAAAATTAATTGATCAGTAAAATTAATTAATAAAATAATTTAAATTAATGAAATTAATTCATATTAAATTATAATTTGATTTATTTTAAATAATTTAATTTATATTAAATTATAATTAATTTTAATAAAATAGTCTCAATGATTTTAGAAATTACAAGTGTTACGGAAACATTTGCTGTGTAATTGCTTTTTCAGTTCTCTGATATCACCTGATGTAAGCCAGAAAATTTTGGTTTTTCTTTTATCTTAATTTACAAAAATAAAGAAAGTTATTATCTACTTTTTTGTTAACTTTTCATCTTTCAAATCTCTGTGTTATTTTGTTTATCTTCCCCACTTTCTGTTTTTGATCAAATTTTTTAAATGTCTTTAAGCATTACTGTAGGGCTAAGAAAAGTATGTAAAAGCTCCAGACATTTAATGATACATTCTTACAAATTAAAAAGGATGCAAGGAATTATACTTTTGGTTTCACTGAAAAAACTTATCTTACTGCTGGACATATTTAACATCTAGAAATTTAAATGAATATCAAGTGGCTTTTTAATAGAATTTGACAATAGCCTGTGCAATCAAAATAATGCATTAGAAATAAAGCATTTTGAGGCTGCCTAAAAAAAAAAAAAGAATGAAGATAAGTAAAAGGGATAGGTGTCATAGTATTTGAATTAAAAGAATCTTAGAATTTAAGAACTAAATTTCATGTTCAGACCCTCCCACTATAATTTTACTTTAGTAGTTATACAGTGTTTTATTTTATAAACTAAAGAATTTACAACTTTGCTAAATCATATATATATATATATTTTTTTTCATATAGCCAAATTTTGAGGTATATATCTTTTTCGTATGGGTTGGATTTTTCTTGTTTCCTGTTATATAAATAAATCATTTTGATCTTAATATAATTAAATTTAACAAATATAATTATAAAAAAGTTTGCAGCTATAGTTATTATTGCTGTCAATTACCTGATAGCATAGGAACAAATTTTTAAATAAAAAAGCGACAGCAAATAAACACAAATAAAATTTTAATAAGTGCTACAGAAAAAAAAATAACAGCATACCAAAAAAAAAAAAAAAAGGGAGAAGAGGGGAGTCAAAACACCTGGTAGCTCTATATATCAACTTTTTTCTTTTTCTTTTTCTCTGCAAATACACAACTTCTTTTAAAAAAGGCCACTCTGTAAATAGTTCAAAGTGTTTATGACTTCTTTAAACTGCTAAATCATCTCTGGCTTGAGAATCACCTATTGCTTTAAAAAGTCATTTGGTACAACCCTTGCACAGTTGTTAGGAGACACTGGCAATGTTGTAAATGTGGGCATGAAGTCTGTGATAGGACTCAAATATAGATTCCCAGGTCCACCATGTCCAAGTCCAGCTAGGCTCATCAGTAGCACAGCCACAGAATGTGGTGCAAAGTACAGATTCACAGCCACTCTTTTACAAGCTCTGAATTCTGCTGCATCTGAGCAGAAAGTTTTGGTGGTTAAACACATGAAGGAGATTTTGTTTCCAGAAATTTAACAAAAAGTTCTGGCAAAGAACTATTAAGCAGAGATTGCTCATTTGATCTCAAAAATGTGCTGGGGACATTTTTTTATTCTCCCCCAAGCCAACGCATTATCCACTTTATAACACCACAGTCATCTTTATTCAACAACTGCTTCATTTTCTTTTTTTAAATGTACAGGATACTTTCCAATAACTGTAACTCTTCATGACGCTTACTTTTTGATGTATGAAAATGTCCAATAAACAGGTTTCTCACTAGGGCTTTGTCAATTTTTCCTTCTGTGCCATTTTCCAAGTTCGTCAATTTCAACATTTCTTGTTGGAGTTCATTGTCCTTTTTAAGTCCTTCACTCTGTTCCTCCTTTAGATGTAACTTTTGTGTAAGTCTGGTTGCTAAATTCAACAAACTGTTTGCTTCATCCATATGTTCCTGTAATAATAATACCTCTCTAGACTTTCTTCCTTTTCCTTCCATTTGGTTATATATTATCTTTTCTTTTCTAATTCAGATGAATACATAGCTTTTTCTTCTTGTTGGAAACGCTCTAGAACTATTTGCAGGTTAGGTAATATCATGTCATACTGCTTTATTTGTTTCTGATAGAGCAAAAGCTGCAGTGCTTTCTCATCTCTCTCTTGGGAGTGTAAATGCACCTGTTTCTGCAGGGACTCTGCCTGCACACTGGCTTGATGACTTTCATTAGAAGAGGAAAGTAGCTTTTCCTCCAATAGTGTGACTTTTTCTCTCAGGTTCATCTTTCTCTTCTCTCAGCCCAAATTTCCCAGATGTAAAAATCCTCTGATTCTAAAAGATAGCTCCCAGTTCTTTGTACATTCTGGGATTTATGTGTAATTGTTTGTCATGTAAGTATTCAACCTCTACTGGAGTGTACTCTTTTCCATCTGTTGGTTCTTTAGGGACACGGTTAGTTGGTCTGTCTCCTGCTGACATAAAATGGTTTCTCCTGAATAGATTCAATTGCATTTAAAAGCCAATTTAATTCTCCAGCCTTGCCCTGTTCTTTTTCTTGTTACAGTTGCTCAAAAGCAAGAGTTTTCTCTTTCATTGAATGGTACTCCAACTCTTGTTCTTGCAGCATCACAAAGAACTTTATGTTCGTCTCTTGTAATGCTTGAGTCTACATTTCCTTTTTTTGGATGCTTTTATTATTTTTTCAATTTCCCCTTTTAGTTGAAAAATGTCCATTTCTAAAATTAATATTCTCTCCTTGAAGTTAGTAATTGTTTGCCTCAACAACTCATTTTTATTCACTTTGTTAGTGAACTTTGCATTTGAAGAAAGTAACTGATCACTTTTGGCTTGGATTAAGAGGTCTTTTTTTTTCCAGTAAATTTTGTACCAGATCTTGTTTTTCCTTGAGCTGTTTAATTTTGGAATTTGATTGTTCATGTTCTTTCTTTTTTCTCTTAAAGATGGAAGATGTTGCATGAGACAACCTGTGATTACTTCCCTGGAACATCCTAATGGTAGCATCATTTTCTTGCAGTGATTGTCTCAACTCTTTGACCTCAACTCTGAGGACTGGGAGGTAAGTGATGACACAGACAAGAGCTGCAGTGTAATCATATTATGTTTTCCTGAATAAATTTTAGGCTGAGGATCTTGTTTCTCCATGTCTTTCTGCTGGATAACTTGAGTGAGTTTGCCTACTTCATCTTTGGACAGCTGATCAGTCTGTTTGGTTAAAGATATATTCTTTTCATTTTGAAGTTGAATATCAAGTTCTCCTTCTTGGATTCCTTTCATTTATTTTTCAGTTTCATAGTTATACAAGTTGAGTTCTTCACTTCCTTTTTCTATAAGAAGGCTTTAACTTTTTTTCTTGAAAACTGTCAGAATTATCTGCTGGTGTATTGTGTGTGTCTCCCTGCAACTGGGCTTTTATTTATTCAATGATTTTCTGTAAATTCTTAAATTCCTCATCTTTCTGCTCCATCACAAAAGGCTGCAATTGACTACATTCTAGTTCCAAGTTTTCACACTGTTCAATTATTTGTCACATTTCCACATTAAGCTGCTCTTTTTCTCTCTTCAAGAAATCACTGTCATTTTCTGACAAATATATTTTTTAATTATACATTTTATTTGATCCTTATATTCTCCAATCTTTATTGCAGACTCTAATTTTTCAGTTTGTAGAACCTGAATACTTTTTTTTCATCTCACTGATTTTAGACTCATCAATTACTATAACTCCTGGGTCACCTTAAACTGATTTTCAAGTTTTTCAATCTTTTCTAAGTAGTCATTTAATTTCTCTCGATATTGGCAACTTATCTCTATCAATTTATTTTGATTTGCATTCTGCAAAACTGACATTTTCTCTTGATGATGATCAAGGTCTTGACTTTGGTTTTGCTCAAGTACCTTAATAGTATCTTGTAGTTTGCAGATTTCACTTTGATCAGAATTATGTGTTTTCTTTGCCTGAGCTATATCCCTCTAATGGTGAATATGAGATTCAAGTCTTGATACTTGAATTGACAGTCTGTCGATTTCTTATTGTGATGAAATGATGTCACTGAAATTCATGTCATCTTTGGAAAAAGCTGAAAACTGACTAATCTCTTTACCAAAGGAAGGTGAGGCAGTGGTTTTTGGTACTCCACCTTCTCCTAAATCTACTGACTGCAGTGTTGACAACTCATCTTCTAGTGCAGAGTGTCTTGCTTTATGTGGCCTGATTTCTACTTATTTCTCTTCCAGTTAATTCCCATAATTTGGAGATTGATGTTGGATCAGTATCTCTGATGCTACATACCTCAGTACAATAAATTTTAAGTCTTTTATCATCCATTTGGTATCTTCAAGGTTCTTTATTCAATAATTAGGTAAACCTGCTTCTACATCCTTGAAATAATTGAGAACCTCATTCTAGGTGACTTGGAGATACTGCTGCTGAGGGAATCCAAGCTGTCCCCCACGTGGCCCAAAGAGTGGCCAAAGCCAGAGTGTAGGCCTCTAAACCAGGACAATACTGGCACAATTTCAGTGAGCCATCAGATGTGCTCTGACAACCACCTCAGTCTCTATCCACCTCTGTCCGCGACCCCCCTTGCCCGCAAGGAAGACGCGACTCAGGAATCTTCTTTCAGCAGTTTATTCAGGCCCTTGATATTCTCCTAATAATTCTTCTACTACTCTCTCGGATGCCCCTCCCAGACTTAATAAAGCACCGCGAACCCCAATGCAAAGCTGCCACGTGTACCCTTCTCACAGGGTGCTAGAAAATGACACGCCAACTTTCTCTGATAAGGAGCTGGGAACACGCCAACTCTCTTTGATATGGAGTTGTCCTTCACAGACCACAACCGAGCCAGCGCCATCATGTAATGGCGACCACAGTCCGCAGGAATGGCTCACCACACACCTCTACTCTGAACCTTCTGGAGCACCAAGGAGTTAATTGTGACCCAAACACTCAGAATTCCATGAATGGTTGGGCTCTGCCAACCATTTTATTCTGCCTGGAAATGCAGAAGCCTGGCCTGGGCTTGCACCAGTGAATCCCCACTAGTGACCCAGTCACCACACTGGGCCTTAGTTCCTTCTCTAAATTTTCTGCCCTGGGGCTTGTGTGAGTTCTCCCTCAGTGTGGGTAACTTGTCCCAGCTTGCCTCTGCTCCTTCCACCTGAATGCTGGTGGCCATATCACCCCTACCTCATTCTTAATGATAATAAACTTGAAACTTTCCCACTAGGATCAGGGACAATTAAGTGTATCCTCTCTTAATACTCCTTTTTAACCTCTTACTGACTTATTAGCTAATCCCTCTTGTGTGTAAAGTGAGCATTCTATCACTAAGCCCTAGCCAATATCCCCCCCAAAAAAATGCTGTTTTTTTAATGGGTTGGGAGTTTATCTCCGTGGTAGAGCATTTGCCTACCAGGTATGCATTTGCCTAGCAGGTATGCCATGCTAGGTTTTCTCCCCAATACCAAAGAAGATTTTTTTTATAAAGAATGACTTTATACAAATAGTATCAGCCATTATATATAGATTAAACATAAATTATGAATTGTATTGTATACAATTAGTCACACTGAAAGCAAGAATATGAACGCAGGTACCCAAATCAAGCCATCACCAATTATCAGGAGAAGGGCTCATTACTATTGGGCTGAGGAGTGCGATACTAAAGATCAGAGACTCCTTTTCCACATGCATGCCTTGAAAACCTAATATATTTTTGTGAATTGTATAATGAGATGTTTTTGCTGTAATATAGACTTATTTATAAGATTAGGACTTACATGACCCAGACTTATGTATGAGACTGGGACTTTTATTTTTTTCTTATAAATAAGTCCTAATCTTATTTATTTACTTACTATTGAGTGTGGATTTTAAGCAATAATTTTAAAACAAATATATACTGGAAATGTTGCTTTCCTGCTATATTTTTTTCTGAAATATCAAGCTGTCTGCTTTACCTGCTAACTTAGGAAAGCCTGTGAGTGTTGATGCTCTCTTTTCTGTGCTGTCTTTTCAATTGCATCCTGTGGTTACAGGCAGCATGTACTGTGTACTCTGGTGTCTAGTGCCATGGCACTACCCTGGCAAATAGAGCTGGTTTATCCGGAGTTAAAACCTAGGGGCAGTAAGTAATTATTTTTCAAGCATACCTTTCATTCCTGGGGTGTCTTTCCTTACCTGGGTCCCCTGGGGAGTATCTGAAGCCTGGGCAGGATAGCCTGGATCCTCCTCAACTACTCTAGTGAGTCTGCACATGGATTTCTTTATATTGCATTTTAAATACAGCCTCTATTGAAATAACATTTTGTGCTAGGTTTGGGTTTGAAAAGTAAGATATAATTATTAGTAACAAAAAAAAATGAAAAAAACAAGATGAGAGATAATGAACCTGTTTTCCAGAGGACAGTATACGAGCAGTAGTTACTTCCAGTGACCTCCTTTTCAACAGTAATCAGGAGGTTTTGCCTATGTTTGTTCTCTTTGTGGAGCTGGAGAGAAGGAAGCTCTCCATGGGAGATAGTGTGTCTTGCTCTGGTGCTCAACCCTGACCTTCTGATCTCTGTTTCCCTCAGGAGCCCTGTCTTTCTCTGGTTTTTATTGCTAGAACAGAAGACCACAGGCTGGGTAATTTATAAAAAAAAAAGGTTTTCTTAGTTGATTTTTATTAATTCTATTCAGTTATACATGAGATCAGAAAGAGTGGAGTACAACTTTATGTTTTCCAGTTGCACATTATGTGGAGTTGCACTACATGTGCAGTCATATATGTACTTAGGGTAATGATATCCATCCCATTCTATCATCTTTCTTACCTGCATTGCTTTTTCCTTTCTCTTCTTCCCCATTTGCCCAATAAAACTACCTCTTTTCTTACCCCCCAACTCCCTTTATGAATCAGCATACACTTAACAGAGAATACATTAGGCTTTTGTTTATTTCAGAATTGGCTTACTTTGCTTAGCAGGTTATTCTCTAACTCCATTCATTTACCTGAAATTACCATAATTTTATTCTCTTTTAATGCTGAGTAATATTTCATTGTGTGTATACACCACTGTTTCTTCACTCATTCATCTATCCAAGAGCATCTGTACTGGTTCCACAGTTTACTTATTGTGAATTGAGCTACTAACAAAATTAATGTGGCTGTGTTTTTATAGTATGCTGATTTTAGGTCCTTTGGGTATAGACTGAGGAGAAGAGTGGAATACCTGTGTCAAATAGTTGTTCCATTCCAAGTTTTCCAAGCTTTCTCTATACTGCTTTCCAGATTGCATACATCAATTTGAAGTCCCACCAGCAATGTAAAAATGTGCCCCCCACATCTTTTCCAACAGTCATTATTGTTTGTATTCTTGATATCTGCCATTCTGACTGCAGTGAGATGGTATCTTAATTTTGATTTGCAATTCTCTAATTACTAAAGATGTTAAACATGTTTATACATATTTGATTAATTATATATCCTCTTCTTAGAAGTGTCTGTTCAGTTTTGTGGTAAAGAGTTATGATCATTTTGAAGGCTCTCTACTCACCTCATTAATTATTACATTCGCTGACTTTGCTGAGAAGAAGCCTAAATGAATCCATCTCATTTATTGATACTTTTTAAAAAATATTTTGCTATAGCATTCTTATTAAGGAAGTTGGGGCCTAATACTACATGATGGAGATTTTGGCCTACTTTTTCTTCCATTAGGTGCAAGGTCTCTGGTTTAATTCCTAGGTTCTTGATTCACTTTGAGTTCAGATCTGCATGGTGAGAGATAGTGGTTTAATTTCATTTTGTTCCATATGGATTTCCAGTTTTCCCAGCACCGTTTGTTAAAGAAGTTCTCTTTCCTCCTATGTATGTTTTAGTCCCTTTGTCTAATATAAGATTACTGTAATTATTTGGGTTAGTCTTTTTTTTTTCTGTTCTTTATCATTGGTGTACAGGTCTAGTTTGGTGCCAATACCCTGCTGTCTTTATTACTATTGCTGTGTAGTATAGTTTAAGTGTAATGTCACTAGCTTTATTTTTATTGCTAAGGATTGCTTTGGCTATTCTGGGTCTCTTATATTTCTACATGAATTTTATGTCTGCATTTTTTATTTCTGTGGAACATTTTGGGATTTTGATTGGGAATGTATTGAACCTGTATAATGCCTTTTGCAGTATGGTCATTTTGAAAATATTAATTCTGTTACCCAAGAAGATAGGAGATTTTTCTAACTTCTAAGGTCTTTTTCAACTTATTTATTAGTATTTTCTCTTTTCACTGGTGAAGTCTCTTACTACTTTTGTTTGGTTGATTTCCAAGATTTTTTTAAGCTATTATGAGTGTTACAGTGGTCCTAATTTCTTTTTCAGTTGATTCATCATTGGTGTATAGGGATGCAATTGTTATATGGGTGTTATTTTTATATCCTGATAATTTTCTGAATTTATTAGTTTTATAACATTTCTGTTGGAGATTTTGGGTTATAAAAATATATCAGTAAATGCAGAATAAGCATTTGACTAAACATAGCATCCAAGAAGCTAGGAAAATACTTATTGAAGGAAATATACTTATTGTAAGAAAAATACTTATTGTAGGAAAATACTTCAACATTATAAAAGCTATATATAATAAAGCCAAGGCCAGTATCATCCTAAATAAGAGAAAACTGAAAGAATACCCTCTAAAAAGTGGAATAAGACAGGTATGCCCTCTCCCACCGCTTCTATTCAACAAATGTCCTTGAAACCCTACCCAGAGCATTAGGCAAAAAAAGGAAGATAGAAATAAAAAATTAAATGGTTGAAGTAGGAAAAACAAGTGCTTAAACTTATGAACAATTCTCAATACCTGCAAATAGCAACCAAAGCCAAAATGAAGAAATAACCTCAAACTGACAGTCAATGTATTCCTGTAAGACCTTTCATTAAGACCTTATAAAGACAAAAGTAGGTTCCTCACTGATTCTTTCAGAGAAAGAAAACTTATAATCTAAAGATTGGGATTCTCAGATTCTACCATTAAATGAGTCCTCTAGGGATAGAGTTGTGACTCAGTGCTAGAGCACTTTCCTCACATGTGTGAGGCACTGGGTTCAATTCTCAGCACCACATACAAATAAATGAATAAAATTAAGGTCCATCAACAATAAAAACACCCTTTAAAAAAATAGTCTTTTAAGAAGTTTAAATGATCTGGCCCTCCTACCATGAACATTCAGGAACCCAGAGTAGGGAGAATCTTATCTCAGAGACATTTGTGGTTGGGTAACTGCTATGTGGAATACACGTAGAACTTGTGGGACATCCATGAATCTATAATGTAATTGCTATATAAAAACAGCACTGATTGAGTTAAAGTGAGGAAAAATAATACAATAGAAAGCAATGATTTTGGGATCCCAAACTGCTAGTTGTGATGTGAAGGGAAAAATTCTAAGATGCTCTCAAATCCTCAGCCTCTAGAGAACTTGCACCTACCTCCAGCTCTATGATTCAACAGTAATGTTACTGCCCCTTTGAAGATATTTTACAGATGTGATTATGGTCCTCAATGGACTGAACTTAATGTGGGGAGATTGGCCAGGTGGGCCTTATGCAACACGGTGGGCTTCTTAAAATTGCTCTGTAAGTGGTGGTGGAAGTCAGAGATTGTAAACTATCCTTTTTCCATGGAGAAAGACCTGCAGGTAGCCTCCAGTAGTGGAGATGAAGCAGGATAACACTGCAATAAATTACACCAGCATCCAATGAACTTAGACATGATCCTGATTTGGGTTCAGATCCTTACTTTGACCAACAAATTGGCTGCAGCCCAATGAGGTCCAAAGCAGGAAACCCAGTTTTGATGGTCCTGGACTTGAAAACCATGGGCACAATAAACTGGTGATATTTTAAGCGACTAATTTCTGGTAGGTACACAGGACAATCACACTGAGAAAACTTCTTAGTCAAAAACTCATCATTCCCCATGGGACAAAGAAGGATTATCCTGAGCTCCAGATGATTAGACCATAAACAATGAAGAAACATTTCTAGGCAGTGGCCTGGATCTACTGCATGGGCTGCACAAGAATTTGAAGGGTTTTGAGGTGATGCAGACTAGGGACAGCCATAGTTTCCCCACTTCAATCCTTTCCTGTAAGAGACTCTGTGGGGGATGTCCTATTTCTGCCCTATGAATGTAAGTGGGCAAAGGAGGGGCAAGTATCAAGCCCTTTTGTCCCCAGGTCTTCAAATGAGTAAGAATTTTACAAAGAAACCTTAGCTGTATCTAGAACTCACTAGATGACAGTGAGACTCTGGAGGCTTGGGAGGAGGGTGAATATAATTTTCAAGCAGAAAGAATGTACATGTTTTGTGCCTGGGGATCTGACTCTAATGGTTTTATAGTGCATCTCCATATTTAATATCCTTCTCATTGAGACATGATCTTTGTCCCCTCTTTGGGCCCTGGGTGGCCTGTGTGACTGCTCTTGTGTGGAAGCAATGCTGAGTGATGTCTGATGTTGGTTTGAGAAGGCTGAGGTTTTGACAGCTTTTTTGGGCTTTCTCCATTTTCAGCCTGCAAAAAAGCACCTTCTCTGATTTCACCATGTGAAGAGGTTACATAGGGACACCAGAGAGAGAAAAAGGCACAAAGCTTCCAGTCACTTCTTAGTCCAAGATGAGAGTTGGGAGAAAAGAAGACTTTAAAAAGATCTGGCCCCATCCACTATCTGATACAAACCACAGAGAGAGAATAAAGACAGCCTTGCTGTAGCATGTCAGGCCTCATATTCATGAGAAAAATCAGCCATCCTTATTTGTTTAAACAATGAAAGATATGGAAAGTCAAGCAAGCAAACATCACCCAAGAAAATTTCCAACATAGCAGAAACATGGAAACAGCTAACAACCTTATCTCATTGAAATGATCTTCAGGTATTCAAAAAAAAATGGAGGACAAAATGAACTTTGTTGGGATCTATTATAATGAAAACCTGAGCTCTGAAAACAGACAAAGAATATCCTTTGCTTTATGGTTTCATTAAGATAAGGGATTCCCAACTGACTTATCCATTCCTTAAGTACTTACTTACAAAACCATACTTCTTTCCTGTGCTGGTTTCCCCCACAAAAGTGCATCATTATGGGTTTTCTGGGGGTAGAATTTTTTCATACTTGTGAAAACCATAGCAAATTTCCTAAATTGAAAAAAAAATAAATGAGGCCTGAAACAATTGTGCTTATATTGGCATTATGAAAATTGAAATAGTCTGAGAAAAGTTATGTCAAAAGCAAGGGTACTTTTGTGCATGTAAGATATTTTAATATATTTTAAGTTATCACAAAATGTGGTTCAAACTCTAAGCCTTGATGAATCCTAGATAGTTAAGAAATGCTCAAAAGTAGTAAAGGAGTAAACACATATATTTGTGTTTTGCTTGCACACATGAGTAATAAAGATTAACTTAGTGTTTGGACCTCATGTGGTTTTCTTTTATGGAACTGCCTGCAATGCACACTGGCCTTTCCCTTTTAGTTGTTGCTATATGGTGGAAGGAAATCTGTCTATGCTTTGTCTGCTAAATAAACTTGGTAAGCACAAACCACAGGTAATATTCAATGAAGGGTAGCTGAAAGTCTTTACACATTAACAAAATTACAGAAATGTTTGTATTGCTAACCAAACTACTTCCAAAGTAGATAGAGCTCTGGGTGTGTTGATCTGTTTTGTCATTCTCTGAACAAATCTCTCTCTCTCTCTCTCTCTCTCTCTCTCTCTCTCTCTCTCTCTCTCTCTCTCTCTGTGTGTGTGTGTGTGTGTGTATATATATATATATATATATATATATATATATATATATATATATATATGCTTTCAATTATGATTTATTTTTGAACTCGCTTGTAAATCACATTTCACCTTTTTTCTTTCGTTGCTTGGTCTCTTACTCACATGCCTTTTTCCTTTGGGTTCTCCAGAACCTGCCCTCACCCTAGCCTACCTTGGCCCTGCAGGAGGTGCTGAGATCATCCAGAAGGAAAGAGAAAGAGACACAAAAGAAGATCTAGAGAACTGGTTCAAAGGGGGCCTTCTTTTGCATCCCTGGGGTTCAAGCCTCAGGATTTGACTCTGATAGCAGATGTCAGCCTCTGACAATCTATCTCCAAATGATGACAATCATTTGCTTCCAGTGATAAGAAGAATCTATACATTATAACCAACCAGTAATTATGAGCACTAACATTGGTTATCTAAAAGGACTGAGAACAAAGAGGAGTGGTGTGCAAGTAGTTTTACTCTAACACTTCTGGCCCTGCTGAGCAGCATTTGCATCCAAAAGCCGGTATCCATGATACTTCATCACCCTGTGAATCATATAAGGTCTTCAGGACTCACGTATTTCTGGCTCCAACAGAGAGGTCAGATTTTAATGTCATTTCTAATCTTAAATCATGAGACTTATTAAATCTTCCTGCTTTTCTGAATCTTAAATATTCATTCTACATAGTTTGCTTTTATAAATCTTATTTAAAATTTAAAGCTCTATTATTCAAATTGTTCTGATACTGAAAATTGCCTTCAATAGCATATTTTCTCATGCAGAATATATAATGAAAACTTACCAAATAAGATAGGTGGGGCAATTATGATTAAAGTCCAAAGGATACGTCATATGGCTTCAAATCTTTTCAGAATACAGCTATTATATACACTCTCATTGAAGCAATTGTGCATTACCATGCATTCTGGGATTAACTAAGCAATGCTCAACAAAATTGATTATGTTGAAGTTAAATTGCACACATTTGAATATTAAATATGAGAAATTAAGAGTATAGTGTATCTTTTAAATTGAGAATACTAGTGTATTCTCAATTTAAAATGATGTATATGAATATGCATTGATCAGCCATTTTAAAATGAATGTTCTATAATTTATTTTAGGAAGTCAGCGCTCTGCATGTAGATTTGCATAGTGCAGGTTTTGTAACTTACTAACATCTTGAATAGAAGTCAACTTCAATTAGCATTGTCAAGTTCTTAATAAATTATCATAAAGTATTTCAGCTTACCCTCAATTTTAAGAGTAGCAGAGGTCCACTAAGTTGCCTATAGTCAAACAAAAATCAGAATTATTCACCTTTTCCCTATAACAATTCATCAAGAAAAATATTGTGCCAACTATTACCCAAAGCACCTCATAATTTGACATTTATGACCTTTTATTTGATGGTTTAATCCTTCTTTGTTTACAATCTGGAGAAATTTAACACAAAGAAAAGTCTCTGTGGATATAATATTGATCTCAATGTCCAAATTTACCCTGGAGTTTTAAGAAAAGAAAACAGGAAGCAGAGAATCACCTTTTCTGTTAAAAAAAAATGGGGGGAGCAAAAGGGGGAAGAAAAGTAGACTGTTCAGCTGAGGATAGACCCCAAAAGAAAACAATTTTCTACTGTGACAGGTGGGGAGTATATGATATGACAAACTTTATTGTCAAAAGACCTGTCTGGAAGTGATACCCTATTACAATGTACTTATTCACCAAGCTGGAAATTGTCTTTTATCTAATTAATCCTTTACAAGAGCAGCCATTATCCAATGTTTTCACCTTCTCCATGAAATAAATCTCAAGCTGATAATCAATTTGGGGTTTGAGTAAAAACATTACTTAATATTGAGCTCCTTGCTAAAGTTTTTACATTAATTTTTCCTTTTATGCTAATCACAAGAAGGCAAATCTTATTGTTGTCCTAAAAGTATGGGTACTACAATTCAATAAGTCTTGGAAACGTTAAATGGCCACAAATGACAGAAGTGTGGAGAAGCCCCTTGTTGAATCTAACTTATTAATCATGGTGTCATCTGCATGTTCAGTTTTATAATTGATAGTTTTTGATGCCACATCAGAAACTCAAAATATTGTAAATATTTTTGGTAAACTTAATATTGTAACATTTTGGTAGAATATATTAAAAAACCCCTAGTTTTTATGTTTTAGGGAAATAAATTTTTTCTCTGACCATTTTGATGATTATTGAACTGAAATTAGCTAAAGAAGGATATTCTAATATATTTTTCTCACCTGGGTTCTTCCTCGCCCTAAGTCAGGTGGGAACAAGTGACATTGTTTGGGAAGAAAAACATTTCCAGAGTAATACACACTTCAATTAGTCCCTGCCTGCTGGAAATGAAGAAGCTCCTTTGGAATTGTGCCCTGGATATGATGTGACTCAGAGAGAGCTCCACACACACCCAGCTGTCATTGCTCCAAGTTAAATTTTATAAGTAGCCACTGTTAGTTCATCTGCCAGAAGTGACATATTGAAATTCTCTCCAGCTAATCCCCAATCCAAAGGGCTGGACTGTGACTGAGCTTTCCGAAGTCAGGAAGGCAACTTTTATTCTTTGTGTCTAATCTGAATCAGCAGCATTTGGGAGAATTTTGCCACTCAGATTCTCTCCCCACCACTTGCTTATTTACTTATTTTTATTTTATTTATTGCAAGACAGGTTCAAACCAAGTTGTTGAGGCTGACCTCAAACATACCATCTTCTGGCCTCAGCCTCCCACATTGCTGGGATTTCTGTGAAGTGCAGCCCACATGGTTTTAAAGCCCATATTCTAGACAATTAACTTCAATTTTCTCTGAAAGAAGTAATTTGTTTTACTAAAAAGTTACATTAATACGAATTCAGCAAATTTTACTATGCCAAACCACAAGGAACACAAGCTGCCACATCCCCAGATGGGGGTTGACACTATGGTAAACCTTCCTGCAGCTAATAACCAGTATTCCTAAATTTTGCAGTGCAAACCAGACTAGTGTATTCTCAGAACTTCTTCTTGTGCTTAATTTCAAACTCATCTAAAATAGAGGAAGGGGGGATATTCCTCTTTCCACCTTGCATCCATTTGTCATTTATACCAGCCTAGTTACCCTCCAAACATTTTTCTCAAAGACTTTATTCTGAAATGAGCACCTTGTCTCCCTCAGCTTGCAGCAACAGCCCCCTTCTCCTGAGAGCACAGGGAATTCAGATAACCCCACATCTTGCCCATCTCACCACTCTTTTCTATTTTCATATTTTATTGTAATGGCACAGTGGTGCACACTTTTAATCCCAACATCTCAGGAGGATAATAAATTTAAAGCCATCCTCATCTACTTAGCAAGGCCCTAAGCAACTTACCAAGATCCTGTCTCAAAATAAAATTAAAAACAAAACAAAACAAAAAAAGACTAAGGATGTGGTTCAGTTATAAGTGTCCTAGGGTTAAATCCTTAATACAAAAAAAAAGTATTATAAATTGACAATTTAGCATTGTACATATTTTGGGCTACAATATGGCTTATGAACACAATATAGAATATAAATTACCTCAAATATACATTACATAAATTACTTATAATTTTTGATGAAACATTGAAAACTTACTTTTAATATTGTTTATCTCAAAATTATTTACTATTTTTATCATGCTACATAAAAGAGTTAAATAAAAACTCGATATCCCTCCTGTCTGATATTCTGAACACTTTGACCATCATACCTCCACATCTCTGTTCTCTAGCCTCTGTAACCACCATTCCATTCTCTGCTTATTCAAGTTGGGTTGCTTTATATTCCATATATAATTGAGATATTGTGATATTTGCCTTTCTGTTTCTGGCTTATGTCACTTAACATAATTCCCTATGCATTTATCTACATTATCCTGATGTCAGTATTTCCAGATTTTATGGTTTAATAATGTTTCATTATAGATATAGTTCACATTTTATTTTTCTGTTAATCTATTGATAAACAGATTATTGTCATGTTTTGGATGCTGGGAATAGTGTCACAATAAAAAAAAAGGCAGATATCTCTTCATATGAATTTCATTTAATGTATGTAACCAGAAGTGAGTTTTCTGTATCATGTGGTAGATATATTTTTAGTATTTTGAGAAACATTTATAATTTTTTATAATGTTTATTCTAGCTTACATTCTCACCTATCCTCCTAACTTTCTGCAGGGACTACTCATTTTTTAAAGACTTCAGAGTAACTTTCTCTTTCCTTTCTAAATGAATAAAGTTTACCAATGTACAAGTGTCCCTCTTCTGTTCATGGAAAATCTTAAAGCTTTAGCGCCATCTGCCTTCTTAGAAACTTAGTAGTTTTGATTTAGGAAGAAGTGTGTTACATCCATGCACATGTGTGAGTAAATACATAAGCACATTGACTCTAAACAGCAGTATATTTATCAAAACATTACAATTTTTAAACTGACAAAAACATATACTTTATATACTTAAAGTGAATATATTTTATATTAAGAGAAGGATAGGTTGAAAATGGATGACAAATAAGACATCAGCTAAAATTAAAAGAATTTACCATTCCATCTTTATTGTATAATGCTCACAGTTTTCCCATTGATGTTTAGATTGTAGGACTTTCCAGTGCTCCAGAGCTTCCTAGCTCATGAGGTGAGGAGCTTGTTTTGCCATGTGCTTACATAATGTTGTGCTTCTCTTTCTAGAGAATAAAAAAAACAAGGGGTCTTTATTTCTTAAGGTAGATCATACAGAATCCTAAGAAAAATAAACATTTTGTCTTTAGACGTCAGTTATCTCTGGTATCTCATCAAAGAGATGGTAGCTGACTCATAGAATGGTTGACTTCTTATTTTAAAATTAGGTGAAGGTTCTTTTCTGCCAGAAAAGTCTTCCCTCTTTTGCCTTCTACCAGAAAAGCAAAATTAGCAATTGTGTGATCTACTGTCCACTGCAATCAACAAGAAATAACTCAGAACCTGCAAGAGCCTAATGTTCTATGTAAGCTGAATTCTTGTCCATTCTGATTTTTGCCTCAGAATCTTCTGCCTGTACTTGTTGCTTATGATATCTTGAACCTAGTGATACTATAATATTTCCCAGAGGCAAATAAATCCCAAATCAGTGTCTGTGAAATAAAAACCATCCTCTCACTTTCAACTCCTGTCTGGATTTAGTGCCCCACAGAAAAAAATCTGAGCTCTCCCCCTTATTAATATCCAACATTAAAAAATTCTACATTGCCACTCCAACATCAAGGCAATTTTTGAAATTGACAGAAAAAACTGGTTGATCCTGATTATCAGATCACTTTCAGGCACTAGTTTCACTAATCCTATGAACCGTTTTGGACCACCTTTGTGGAAGGGGCTGTGACACTCCAGTGAAATTTCTTCCTCAAGGAGTTCCCAAAGGGAGTAGACAACAAATATTGGTGCAGGTTCTACTCTGATTTTATGTCCTGAAATAATGGTGAGAATCCTTTATTCCTTAAGAAGAGGCAGAGTAACACCCCACATTTGGTGGACAGCTAAACCTGAATACAATATGTGGTAACAAAAAAAGAAAGAAAAAAAAGAAAAAAAACAACAAAAAGCCTCACTGAACCTTGATCTTTCCAGATGATCCAATTTTCTGCAACCCATACAAAAAATCATGCCAATGACATGAGTTTGCAGACATTGTCCCCAAAAATCTCAAATTGAACTGCACTCAAAAATCCTCTCACGTTGGTTTCAACTCTTGTCAAGGAAATGCCTACTTTTGTAAACCATGATGCGAGAAAATGACAGCAGAGAAGGGGAGAGTCTGGTGCTCAGCATGGTATATGCCGGAATATTGAGATTAACTGTTCTCATCTGACTGAGCAGCCATGCACATATTGACAAATGTGGCTTCTCTATAACATATTCATCTGGTCACAACTCTTGTGATTCATCCGCAGAGTCTTTTGTGGTTCTGTTGGATATTTTCCAACCATGCGGTCTAGTGATGCATGGAGGAGGCTGTTTTATCTTCTGCTCAATGATTTTTTTGAATCTTTGGATAGTAGAACTTAATTGGGTGTCAAGAGCCTTCACCCAGTCTGTGAATTTCTCACCTGCTGGGATCAGTTGGCTGGTAACTGAAGGCAGGTGGGATGCAGATAGAGAAGGTCTGTCTTGGGGGTCAAGGGTGAAGGCTATGTATCTGCAGGTGGAAAGTGGAAATTGGTTTCTCTGCTTCTGGATGATCATGTCAGCTACTTTCCTCTGGCAAATTCTCCTGCCAGGATATTCAGCCCCATTTAAGGTTACAAAAAAATGAAGCTGGCTCTCCATGGCCTAAAACCTCTGAACTTGTAAGCCCTCAAAGAAACTGTCTTCTCCTCCCCTTACATTGTTCTGATCACAGCTTTTCTTCAGCTCAGCAAAACGGTGAGTACTCTGGGCTTTAGTGGTATTGTTACTCATTTTTAACTGGCAGTTTAGGGAAGTTCCATTTAATATAAAGAAAAATAAAAATCACAGAACAATTTCCCAATGCAGAAGTATCTATCGCTTCACACTCTTTTGACTACTATCCCATGATGTTGATACAAATGTCCTAGCAGTATAATTGTATTATTACTGAGAACTGAGCACACTTCCTATAATGCCTTTGCTTTAAACAATCAAAAGAATTTGGGCCCTTGCCAAATATTAGAAAATCCCCTGAACAGATAGACACAGAATAAACAGCTAAGGAGACAGAAAGAATGACAGGAAGGACTGCCTTTTCTGGAAATCAGAACTTTCATAAATATATGTCAATAAATTTTAGTGTCTACAGATAAAATGGCAATATTATAAACTGAAAGATATGTGGGTCATTTACATTTCCTAACTAGGGTTTAGTAATCTGTCTCTTTGGTATTAACATGGCCTATTCCTTGGTAGGCCTGGACAAGTCTGAATCCAAATAAGTGGGAATTCCAGATAACCAAACCACACAAGACAGTGAATATTTGTACAAAATATATCAAGTTGATAGAAGCCCTCTCCCTATTTTGTCCCAGGGGCAAATTGGTCTTAATGCTGGCAATATTACTGCTACTCTTCATCTTCACAAAGGCAGATATGAAATGAATTTATTTTTATAGCCTTCTTGATACCTCTTGTGTATGAAGCTTCAAAATTATTTATAATTAAATTTATTTAATTATTAACAAATGATTAAATATTAGTAATTATATTTATTTCCTATCTTTCCTTTCTGAGTTATTGAGAACCATTCCACAAAATCTCCAAAACTTTCCTCAGGATATCCATTTGACCACATACTAGTGAATATTCAAATATGAAGAGTTGCAGACAGCTATTCATAGGAATCTGTCACAGTGGTATGGAATTTCTCTCCCCTGGGATCAGGGTTTCATGATTCACTGCACTCAGTTAAGGGTAGCTGGGTTTGGGATGTTTAAGACACTCAAGGCAACCTATGTTAATGTCTTGGTCCACAATACAGGGAGGCGTTTAATGTTTTGAGAGGCCATGTTAGCAGGATGTTCTCAGGTCAAGCTTCCTAAGGGCTCTCTGCAAGAGGCAATACTGTGGCCAGTTTCTAGAAAACAGTATTTTGGTTATATTCCTCTAGGTGTCTGTGCCACTTAAGAAAGCTGAATTACATAGGGAACTACTACAAGTCAATATGGAGAAACAAATAGCCTACAGAAAATGGGAAAACTCATTATCTGCTGTCTATAAAAGATGACATACCAAACATTGAGTAAACCAAATCACAATGGAGGAATCCAAAGGAAACAAAATACATGGGTGTGTTTTCCTATTAAATTCTTAGAATAAAAGAAGTAAGAAAATCTGATGTCAATAGTACTGAAAAATGGAATTGTCTCTGATAATTACAATACATAATTGTCATACCTCTTCTGCAGAGAAGTTTCATAAAATATGCCAAAATTTAAAGTACATGCCTATCTTTATTCAAGAATTTTAATTTAAATGAATCATTCATTTTTACTATGGATATTTTTTTTAATTTTCCCAGAATTGGTCCACTGTATTCATTTTACATGAATATATAAACATATATTTTACTAGTTTCATATTTTTGGGGGGTGGGGGGAGTGTACTTGGACACAATGCCTTTATTTTATTGATTTATTTTGATGTGGTGTTCAGGATCAAACCAAGGCCCTCTCCTATGCCAGGTGAGAACTCTATTACTGAGGTACATCTCCAGTCTCTCTTGTGTTTTATTTCTTAAAAATACTTTCACATATATGTATACATATTCCTGTATAATTATATCTCAGACAGATTTTTTTTTTAAAGTTACCACATTGCCTAGGAGTGAAGCTCAGCCACAGCACATTTGCCTTTCATGTCAGAGGACTTGTGTTCCATTCTCAGCACCCTTTATAAATTATATATATATATATATATATATATATATATATATATATATATATATATATATACAATTAAGAAAAAAATATACACAGTGCTTTTAAAAAAGTTAACACAGCTGTAGTTGAACATATTTATGATGTGATACAATTAACATGTTAACTTTTCAAAGAAGAGTATGGTTCTATGGCTTCAAAGAGAATCACATTATTTTACAGCCATCACCATCATTTATTCATCCCCAGGATTTTTTTTATTCATGAATTCAACCAGTCCTCATTCAATACTATCTTGCCACTTGTCCCTGTATCTTATTCCAGTAATTATTGTTCTATTTCCTGTCTGTATGAATTTGATTATTTCAAAGATTTATTTTAACACTACCAAAGTACAAGAGCAATGTGTGCTGGTGTATGTGTGTATATGTGTACACACACATACACCTCAATATACATACAAAACTTGCATTCATAACCAAATTTGCCTTATTACTTTCCACATTCAGGTTTACAAATCCTCCTTTAGTTTGCAAATATTCATTTATTTTGTTTCTGTACTTTGGGGATTTCTACATTTAACCTCTCATAGAATCTGGAGTTTATTTTGATACACATAATGAGATAGGAATTTGATTTCATGTTCTTACCTACATCATTAGGCATCTTCAAAATGGTCTCAATAACTTGACGGGAATAATTTGTCATCTCCAGATAATGGAAATGTGACCCTAGTGACATTAACAAGTGTTTTATTCATGAAAGTCTTTCCTGATCTCTCTTTTTAGTTCTGTCACTCTGTTCCAAGTTCCCACCCTTCAGATATGACAATTCGCTATGTGAAAGTAACTCTTGGTGTTAAATTCATGACTTATTTTATTTTTTCAAGATGATACTTTTCTTTTGGGCATAATGGCATATTCCTCTAATGCCAGTGGCTTGGGGGACTGAGGCAAAAGGATTGCAAACTCAAAGCCAGCCTCAGAAACTGTGTGGCACTAAGCAACTCAGTGAGACCCTGTCTTCAAATAAAATATCAAATAGGGCTGGGAATATGGCTCAGTTGTTGAATACCTCTGAGACTCAATCCCTGCTACCAAATAAAAAAATTTAAGTACACACACACACACACACACACACACACACACACACACACACACACTCACACAAACCTCAAACCTTTATACATTTATGAGTTAGTATTTCAAAATGATTCTTGACCTTTTTTCTTTCATGATTGCTTCTACAAGGAAGATTTTATACAGACTGCAACAAGGAAAGTAGATAGCTGCTCAACACTGGCCTCTCTCTAAATGAACATTCTTTACCTATTATGATGTGATCCTTTATTTTCATAGTTTTATTTACATGGATCCCAAAAAACTTAGAAGAACAATATCTGAGAGCTGCATATACCTGTTTAAATGGATTTCAATGGGATCTTCCTCTCTGGGTGGTTCAACCACGTTATTTATTTTTATTATACTTGGGATGGAACGTTGGGGTGCTTAAACACTGAGCCCCAGCCCAGCCTTTTTTTGTATTTTACTTAGCGTCAGGGCCTCACTAAATTGATTATGACCTTGCCAAGTTGCTGATGCTTTTTTTGAACTTGTCATACTTCTGCCTCAGCCTCCATGTGACAGGAGACCAGGCTCAATAACTTTCTTTTTAACACACTAGACACACCAGTTTGTGTATCCAGGTGCTGCTGTCATCTTTGTCTTCTTTCCAGAATAAACACCTATCTGGTGGAGTGAGCTTTTTCTGAATATACTGGCTTTTCTTAACCTCTTAGGGTATCTTTACTCTCCTCCTGTTCATAACTTTGTTGTTGTTGTTGTTGTTTTTCCTGGCAGAATGAGCCTAGCACACCTGTGGGCTTCTGAAAAACATTACAGGATCCCAGTAGAGAAATGATCTGGTTTTCTGAATGCAGCCATGATCTACTGATTTTCTGTCATGACCCCTAGCTGGAATCTCAAGTTTGGTCATATTGATGGCAGCACAATTTTTATTATTTCTGTGCTGAGGATTCCTCAGGGATATCTAATTGAGGATAAGAAATGAGTGGCCAAGCAATTGACTAATTATACCACAGTGCAGAGAAACTCAAACACCATGATAAAAACTGTGGGACTGCCACAATTCTGGGCTCAGGGGACACTGAGCATACTGACCCATATGGAATTTATATTACAACCTTGGAGAAAAAAATGGCAGGCAATAGAGCCCAAACACAGCAAGGGGGCTGCCATGGCCCTGCAGTAGAAATGAGTAGTTTCCAATAGTCCTTATGGGCTCTCTTAGGGGTTTGGGTTTGATATGGAACAAGGCAGAAAATCACTGGAAATTTTCACATAATAGGGTAACATAGTCTGTCTTCTTTTTTTTCCATAATATTGAAGATTAGTTGATTATGGCCACATGTTTACCAGAGTCCTAATTGCTGATCTAGTTTTTAAAAATTTTCATTGGCTTTAATTAGTTATACATGACAGTAGAATGCATTGATGCATTTGGATAAGTCATATATCAACTGAGTTTGTTTTTAATACGCCCTCCACCACATGACCAGCATGCTGGTTTTATTTAAGAGGTTTGTAGCATAGAAGTTAACTAGTAAGATCAAAATAAACACACAGTCTCAATAACCTTTTTCAATGACCAGGTCCGATATGGCTCTACCCTCTGGCTCTCTCCCAGTGGGGCAGCATGACTTACTCAGGTGAGAGAGAGAGAGAGAACTCAGGAGAGAGAGAGAGAGAGAGAGAGAGAAGAGAGAGAGAGAGAGAGAGAGGGGAAACTCACCAGGGAGTGGGCTTTTATTGGGGAACAAGATATTTAGGGGAAAATTCCATCCAATGATGGTCAAGTGGGGCAGCATTCCAAGGTCAGGGTCAGTGATTGGCCTCAGGGTTAATGGACAGTCACACCCCCACAAAGACAGGCTCTTGCACCTGGACAGGGTGGAGATTTGCTCTGACACATTTTGGCCAGAATGCCTCACACCCAATCAGGAAGTTGCCCAATCACATGCGAGAATGGCTTCCCACATATTCTCCCTTTTTTCTCTTAAAAATCAGGCAGTGGTTCACCCTTTCTAGTATCTGCATTCTTGTTCTTAAGACTCACCATCCTATAGTTAGAACACAAAAGAGACTTAAAAGCAAAGAGAACAATCCAATAATGTACCAGGCTGAGTGTTTAAGAATATTTGCAGGGTTAAATCCATTTAACTACTTCAATATTTGGCTAGCCAAAGAAGAAGGAGCCAAAAAATCAGCTCTATTATTTTAAATGTCTTGGATATGGTGATAAAGTTTCTGAAGATCTAAGCAATTATTATTATTTTTCAAAATACCTAACAAATGGTTTTTAACCCTTTCCCAATTCAAGATAGAAGCATTGTATTTGGCAGCTGTAACACACACATATTTATAATATCCGTGGCAGTTAAGCCTTACTTTAAATTTTAAAGCTGAATGTTCATTACCTATAAAAGTCTCTTCTAATTTAGTTTCAATCCTTTCATCAATATTTACTTGATTACACAGAGCCTTTGAAGTATTTTGAGCTAAATTATTAAGAAACTTTGCATGCCGAATATTTTGAGACAATGTCAAAAATGCAGAGACAGTGGACGCAATGAAAGAGACTAACGCCAAAACACCAACAATTATAATTCCAATAGCACATTTAGGTCTTGCTAACTGGGCATGAGTTTGCTGCAAGACTTTTAAACCAGTATCAGAATACCATAACTCTGAAATATTAGCAGGTAAAACAAAAGAGGGCTGATGTTGTTTCAGCACTCCTTTTCCTCCATTATACCTAGTAATACAATTGATTAGGTTACATTTATTACATGTGAGAACATATGTGTCATCTATCTATTTAACTTTTACATTTCCAATAATTAAAACAAGTAGATTGGACAGAGGCCCATAAGCCACAGCAAGATTCCTCCTTACAGTTCTTGCCAACAAATTTTGGTAAAGGCTTGTCTGTAAAATAAAAGAATTTGGATGCAGCAATTAAGGACCAAACATCTTTTTGAATACCAACCCTCACTGTAAGTCAAAATATTACTAAAAAATCCTACAAGTATCATAGCATAATTTTTTTGTAATTGCGTCGTCAATTTTTGGAGATCAGTCTAAAATATATCCACTATCTTTACACACCTTATATTGTACAGGAAAAGTATTTACACAATCCATCCATCTAGGAAAGGTGCCAATCTCAATTGTAGAACTATTTAGACAGTGGGGTATCCATGGAGGTTTTGCAGAAATGACTGGCTTGTTATGAGAAAGTCCCATCTTAATTACTAATCTAGTATAAAGTTTTAAGTTTCCATAAATAGAATAATTAGTCAGTCTAGGTCTCCAATAACTGTCTTTTCCTCGAGTGATACTTTCAGACAGCTAGCATGTTTATCCTTGGACCAACACAAAGCTAATTGGGCACTGTAGCCAGAATAATGAAATCTAGTCACATGATTGGGAGTAATATGAGTATCTGTAAATCTTCCTGTCATGAATGAGTCATTAGTAAATACTGGAAGAGATTCTCCAGTCCACACATGTGGGTGTACCAGGGATGAATCTGGGAAATATGTTCAGTAAGTGTCTATCTAGTTCCCCTTTACCTGACAGCCCAGCAGTGCAATTACTGTGCCTACCATCAAGAGTGGTGTCCTGTTATTTCCTAGGAATCGAATTATTCAGGAAGCCTGTGTTGTTAGCTTCTTCAAGTCTTCCCATGGATTCAGTTTTTTGGCTAGGTCAATCTGGCTTCTCTTTGTCTTTTTCGGATATCTCTTCCTTTTGGATGGGGGCTTCTCCTGGTCGATCTTCAGAAGCTTGAATCTTGGTTCTATCCCTTCAATATTTGATTGCGCATTCAGGCACCTAGATAGGATGAAAAGCACCTTATGGAAAAATACAAGCATGACCTCTGCCCCACATAATCACTGGGTCTGGCCCTTTCCATTGACCAGTCTATAAATCTTTCCACAAAACTCTGCCTAAAAGGTCTGCTACTGAGGGAGACATTTCCCTCTCACTGGCAGTGTGACATTTTCCATCACAGTTTAAAAAATTAAATTGAACAAGGCATGATTGAGGTTATTTTGGGGATTCATAAACCTATTCTCCCTTTCAATTTTTGTAATTGAAGCTTAATATATAAATGAGCTCGTTCCACAATGGCTTGACCTTGGGGTTTATAAGGAATTCCTGTTTTATGATTAATTTGAAACTCTTGGCAAAATTGTTGAAAAAAGTGCTTACATAAGCTGGTGCATTATGTGTTTTAATCTGCATAGGGCATCCTAACAAACAAAAAGAGCTGCTATGAATGAGAGATTACATGTTGAGTATTTTCCTTAGTACGTGGTGTGGCAAAAATAAATCTGAAATTTGTGTCAACTATAACGTGTACATAACATTGCTTACCAAATTGAAGAATATGAGTTACATCCATTTGTCATATTTGATTTGGTTTTAATCCATGTGGACTTTTCCTTGATGGTGAAGATGGAGTGTGAATGACACACTTAGGACATTGGCTTACAATTTGACAAGCTTGTTCTCTGGTAATATTAAATTTTTTACATGAGCTAGAAGCATTTTGATGATGCAAGGAAGGGGAAGCTTGTGCTCAATCATATGAAAACATTTGTTGACAAAAAGCTACTAATTTATCAATTTTGTCATTACCCGAAACTAAAGGTCCTGGAAGATTAGTATGACCCTATATTTGTTCTATGAAACATGGGTATTTTCTCATTAGCACTGCCTTCTGTAAATTATGAAATAATTTAAATAACTTTTGTGATGAAGTTTACCCAATAATTGAAGTTTCAATATTTTTGGTAACTCTGATTGCATATACACTGTCAGGATATATATTAATAGGCTTATTTGCAAATAATTTAAGGCACAAATCAAACCTTGAAGCTCTGCTCTTTAGGCAGAAGTAAATGAAGTTTGCATTACCTCTTTGTGAACATTACTATAAAAACCTGCTTTACCTGAGCTTTAATCATCCATGAACATTTATAAAGCTTCATCTATAGGACGTGCACGTACAATCTTTTGAAACATAAGTAATGTTAATGATGCAAATTGGATAATCTTATCATGAGGGTAATGACTATCTATGTGGCCAGGAAAATCAGCAAAAGCTATCTTCCATAAGCTAGAAGTTTTGTTGAACAGAAAAATGGTATAATTATGATATCAGGCTCAGATCCAATTAATTGTAAAATCCTAGTTCTACCTTTAATTACTAATTGAGCAATAGAGTTATGAAAAGGAATCAATGTTTTTTGAGGGGAGTAGGATAAATAAATCCACTCAATAACTCTTAAACTTTGCCATATGGCTCCTGATGGGGTATGCTCAGTTGGAAATATTAATAAATACACTATTTCTTTAGGATCAAGTATAGTAAGTTTTTCATTTTTAATTGCATCTTTAAACCCTTTTTAAGGTTGTTCTAGCTTCTAAGGTGAGCTGACATGTAGAGGTTGGAGAAGGATTTTCTTGTAATGTCTGAAATAAAGGACATAACTCAGAAGTAGTTAGTTTTAAGGATGGCCGCAGCCAATTAATTTCTCCTAATACCTTTTGAAAATTATTAAGGGTTTGTATGGAAACTGTCTGTTTCACTCTGGTAAAATAAAACTGGCATTCTCCATGGTCGGTGAGATGATGTCAATTTGCGTGACCATCATCTACTTTCTCATTCTCACCCCAGGGGAGGGCCGACCAGAAGTTTGTGTTACAGGAGCAGAGTGAGAAGGCCTAGTGAGGCCAGGATAGTGCCAATAGAAGGTTCAAACACCATGCTGGAGGTGGGATGGAACCATACCTACGATGGGCTGAAGCTCTGTCCATGAGCTAGGCACCAATGAAGGCCAAGTTTCTACCCACCAGTGCCGATACTCCATAGATCCTTAGGCTAGGCCAAGGACTGCCTCTGTTTATTAGCAAAAATACTTGGGAGCTCAGGATTGACCCAGATCTCCCATGACGACATGAGGCTGCAGCCCAGGCAGAGGGTAGTCACAGGTGCATCTTGCCTCAGGCTGACCTCTGCAAGAGCTCAGACTCAGCTCAGGGATGTCTCATTCCAGTGTCAGATGCCTACCAGAACTCAGTCTGCTTCAGGCACTAACTCCGCCTACTGCAAGACACCTGCCAGAGTTCAGCCCCAGCCCAGATCACCTAGCTGATTGGCATGGCAGCCTGGCCCAAGGTAGGTCTGGCTCAGTCCTGCCACAGGCTGACTCCCACCAGTACTCAGGCCAGACCAAGGACCCACTCTGCCCCAGGCAAATACCTTCTGGAGCTCAGTCTGAAGACTGATCAGCCAAGTCCAGCTGCAGGAGAGCTTGGACATGGGTAAGCAAAGTTCCATTTAGCCACAGGTGGACACCTACAGAGGTCAGGCGCAGGCCATATTCTCCCAGCTGATTTGCAGGTGAGCCTGGGCAGATAGTAGACACAGAGCCATCCTTCCCCAGGATGACTCCTGCAGCTGGGGACCAGAGAGATGTATGTGCTCAAGCCAAGTCAAGCCATTCAATTCCTCTTTGACTCCCCCCCATACTGAAATTGTGCCTACAGCAGGTATGCCTTGATTGTTCCATCTGCAAAAAGGTCACATAGACTCCACAGTGTTATGCTATCAGTAGTTATGAAGGTGAGAAAAAGGAACACATAAATATGGATGTCACATAATGCACGTATGGGAAATGCTAATGGTATATTTCCTTTTTATTTTTGCTTAAAGACAAAATACATAAGAACATTTGTGGCATTCAGAATGCTTCCTAATTGGTGGCACTGACTTGGCACATTTGGAATAGGTGCAACTTGTAAGTAATCAAGATGACCAGGTCCTTTTCCAGGTCTGACAGCTGGATGCTAACTTCGAAGCACACAGCAAGTGCCTTCATGCCCCACGCTTAGCTGCCTCATGGCGGAGCCCAGAGAACAAATTTCTAAATTTCAGTGGTCCAGAAGATTTTTTTTTCTTTTCCCAGGAGGGAATCATGAGTGACTTTTTCTAATGCAGCCACTAGATGGTGTGCAAAAATCAGCTTGTGGCGACAGGTGTGACTTTCTCATGTTTCCCCAAAGGGATCCAGAACATGTGAGGCAAACTGGCTTTGCCTAGTCTCCCCTGAGAGTGAGCATGGAGGCTCCCTTCTGTCACCCACAAGTTCCAGCCAGCACCCACAAGTTCCACCAGCAGGTTGGAAAGGCACCAACTCCCTTCACACCACTGCAGGCCCCATGGCTAGATGGATGCCTATTGAGAGCCACAGCCAAAGGGGCCCCAGCAAACTTCCAGCTGCGAGCAAACTTCCAGCTTCCAGCTGATGATTGGCTCAAAGTGGCCCCAGCAAACATCTAGCTGCAAACTGATTGGCTCCTCTGCTATGATGCTCATTGGACTGTATCCCCACCTGTCAGACCATGGAGCTGCTAATTGGGGGACCTTTTTTGGCTCTGCCCTTGTGACCCAGCCAATCAGCCTCAAGAGCAAGAAAAGTGGGGGAGGTTGAGAGGCTTGTGGGAAGGCGGTGGTGGGCTCTGAGGGAATTCCTAAAGAGCTATGTGGTGCAGTGTGTGTGTGTTCTAAAAATAAAGTATGTTTCTTTTGACAAGTGGCTCCTTAATTGTGCTCAGCCAGACTGTGGCATTTGGTGGCCCATATGGGAAATGACTGAGGGTAAATGATAAAGTAAACTGCTCGCCCCTCAGGGCCGGGCAAGAGGATGCATAGCCACTTTAAGATTCTTCTTTTGTTTTGCTTCACTTTTGGTTTAAGTTGCCTGGCCCAGGAGATGTGTAAGATGGAAGGAAAACCAATGTCATATGAGGAACAGATAGGGAGAAAAGACAGATGGATATTTCAGGAGAATAGAAAGGCTATAATGATTTTTTATTGTTCCAATTTTGTTTCACTCTGTTTTAGTTTTCTTTGGTGTTATCATGTTGGGTTGTATTATAGTTGTAAGTAGAAATCTTCAAGTAAAAGAGAAGGTCTCTCAAGGTAGTCAGACAGAGGAAAAAAAATTCAAGTAAAAAAGGTCTCTTGAACTAGTCAGACAGAGGAAGAAAGTTTAGAGCAGAAAAAGCCATAAGAGAAAAAGTTACAACAGTAGACTGCTACTAACACCTGTCTATCACCAGAGGGCATAAGTGTAGAACCAACAACACCACCTGTACAGACGACTGCTACTAACACCTTTCTATCATCAGAGGACGTAAGTGTCCAACCAACAGCACTGCCTCCATATGTTGGGAGGACCCAACCCCTGCAGTTGATAGATGGGGATCCTGAGACAAGACTCCAATATTAACATACCCTGTATTTGAGCAGAAAATAGGGCAGTGAATTCACCATACTTTAAATTTTAAAACAGTGAATCAGCTAAAAGAGGCTGTAACAACCTATGGTCCTCAAGCACACTTCACTGTAAGCATGGTCAAATCGATTACCAACTTGAACATGACAACAGCAGATTGGGCTTGTTTGTGTGAAGCTGTGCTAAAGGAGGACAATACCTGTTATGGAAGATTGCCAATGAGGAATTTTGCAAGGAGAGGGCTAGGTGAAATGCAGCAGCTGGTTATCCTCAAAGAAATCTAGATATGTTGTTAGGAAAGGGAATTTATGAGGATCAGCAGCAACAAATTACATATGATTCTGGCATATACTTACAAATTGCTGTTGAACCGGTTAAGGCATAGAAGATTTTATCAGGACATGAAGGGTTACAAAGTCAGTTATCTAAGGGAATACGAGAAGCTAATGAAACGTAGACTGAATTTGTAGATAGGCTTATTCAAACAGCTACCAGAGTTTTGGGGAATAAAGAACAAGCAATGCCATTAATAAAACAACTGACTTATGAGCAAGTGAATCAGTGGTGCAGAGAAGTCATTAGACCATAGAAACATAAAGATTTGAACACATATATTAAATTATGGACAAGGGAAAGTATTGGCAGCTAGAGTACAACAGCTTTTAGATGCCAGACCAAAAACATGCTACAGTTGTGAACAAACAGGACATTTTAAAAGGAATTGCCCCATAGGAGGAGGGTTTAACAAAACCAGGTATAAAAAAGTAGAATACCGGGTATTTGCCCATGAAGCTATAGAGGGAGAAATTGGGCTAATGAATGCCATCCTCAAACAATCATAGAGGGTACTCCTTTATCAAAAAACGAAAAAGGACCAGGTGTATATTGATGATATCCTATAGAAAGGTATAGGGCTTCATTGCCAAAAAATGGACAGAAGGTCCTAATGCTTCAGGGGCAAAAACCATAAATATACGGGGCACTGTGGGAACCCAGAAACCCAATCAGGGTAGTGCCCAGGACATATTATCTATTAAATCCCTCACGAGACAAACCAGAGGAAGTACAGAATTGGACATCTGCACCTCCACCAGAACAGTACTAACTCCAGAGATGGGAGTTCAAAGCATTCCCACTGGGGTAAAAGGACCTCTTCCCAAAGGAACAGTATGTTTATTATACGGATGCGGTTCTTCTACTCAAAAAAAAAAAAAAAAAAAAAAAAAACTTATGATAAATCCTTGGAAAACTTATCCCAACTATGAAGGTGACATAAAAATTATAGGCAGTTCTCTAAAGGGTATATCAGAAATTTCACAAGAAAATAGAATAGTACAGTTACTAATTATACCCAGCCAACATGATACATTTTCCAGTTGTACTGTAGAAAGAGGTTCCAGGGATTAGGCTCCACAGGTGCAGATTGGGATATGGTTTATTTAAATTTAGATTCTCGCACCATGCTGAACTTAAATATTCAAAGACATGCATTTAATGAGCTAGTGGATCCAGGTGCAGACCTTAGCATCATCTTTTATCAAGAATGGCCAAAACATTGGCCATTACAACAAGCCACTCAAACGCTTCGAGGCCTACGAGTGGCGACTAATCCCCATAGAAGTGCAATGGTATTAGATTGGAAGGATCCTGAAAGATTTGAAGGAACTATACAGACATATGTATTGGATCATCTTTCTATAAATTTATGGGAACAAGTTGTCCTGGATAAATTAGGATTGAAATTAACAAATAACATCAATCCAAATGCACCCACTATTAGGGCTAGGGAAGATTTTAGGAAAGGAAAAAGTTTAGGAGAAATAAAACAAGGTATAGGAGCACCAATTCAAATAGATAAAGAAATAAATAGACATGGATTGGGTTTTCAGAAGGGGTCACTGAGATAATAGAAATTACTTGGAAATCAGAAAGACCAGTATGGGTTCCTCAGTTGCCCCTGACTAAAAAAAAAGATACAAGCAGCCCACGACATGGTCAAACAACAATTAGTGGAAAGACATATACAACCTTCTGTATCTCCCCATAATACTTCCATTTTTGTAATTAAAAAAAAATCTGGTAAATGGAGATTATTGCAAGATTTAAGAGCCATTAATAGTGAGATGTTTATTATGGTACCTGTTCAATCAGGGATTCCTCAATTGTCTGCTTTGCCAAAACCCTGGTATGTTTTAGTTATAGATATTAAAGATTGTTTTTCTTTCAATTCATCCTGAGGATAGTCGAAGTTTTGCTTTCAATATGCCTGTACTGAATCATAAAGGTCCTGACAGAGATATGAATGGAAAGTACTCCCTCAAAGTATGGCTAACAGCTCAATTATGTGTCAAATCTATGTTAACAAAGTAATCCAGCCACTTAGAAATCAAAATCCTGAACTACAAATATTTCACTATATAGATGATGTATTATTAGCACAGAAAGATAAAACACATTGCTAGAATGTTATGCCACACTTACAAACTTATAAAAATTATAATCTAGAGATAGAAATAGATAAAATACAATTAATATTTTCCAATTAAATATTTAGCAGGTCTATTATCCTTAAACATGGTCCATCTACCAAAAATTCAAATACTAGTAGATCAACTCAAATCACTTAACGACTATCAAAAGTAGTTAGGCGACATAAAGTGGATAAGACCTTAACTATATTTATCAACAGAAGAGTTGGGACCTTTATTTGATATCCTAAAATGTCCATCAGATCCAAATTCACCCAGAATGTTAATGCCTGAAGCAAGAAAGACATTAAAAATCATTGAAACATATATGGAAAATATGCATTTGGATATAATTGATATAAGTTTACCTTTAATATTTATTGTACTACCAACAAAAAATATTCCTGCAGGAGTATATTGGCATGAATGTCCATTATTATGGATACATTTATCTTATTCTATTAATGCTATTCTTACAAGGTATCCTGAGGCTGTAGTACAATTAATACTGAAAGAAATAAAATAAATTTCTCCCAATAAAATTAATACTCTATATGCTATGGATCAAATTGATGAGTTAGCTAATGAGTTAAATACTCGAGAAATAATCCTATGCAAATCTAATGTTTCATTTGATAACCACTTACCATCTAATCCTCTTTTTGTCTTTTTAGTCATTGCATCCTGTAATATTTCCAAAAATCACAGGAAAAACACCTATGCTCCAAATATATTCACTGATTGGTCAAATAATGGTAGAGCAGCAATATTTACATGTTAGCAAACATTTATATTTTTAGTACCCAAATAATCAGATCAAATGTTAGATCTTAATGCAGTATTACAAGCTTTTGTGATGTTTAAAGATTCTGTATTTAATTTATTTTTTGATAATCAGTATATATTTAGTGCTATAGTATTTCTTGAAGATGCTGGTAGGATTTCCCCTTCCTCTACAGTTTTCTCTTTGCTTTCCACTATAAAATGTCTAATCTACAATAGAAAAGATCTATTCTTTATAGGACATATCAGAGCACATACAGAATTGCCTGGAGCCCTTAGTTTGGGCAATGATTTAGCAGATAAAACTACACACATGACATACATATTTATCTCTACACGAGAAGAAGCTACAAATTTTTATAAAAAGTTTCATGTCAATGCTAATACTTTACAAAAGCATTTTAAAATAATTAAGGAACAAGCTAGACAAATAATTCTGTCTAAAAATAATTTCAAAATTGTGTCATATTTTCACCACAAGTTAATTTTGGAGTCAATCTTAGAGGACTGATACCTAACCATATTTGGCAGACAGACATCACACGCTTGCCAGAATTAAGAAAATTGAAATATTTGCATGTTACAGTTGATATTTCTTCCAGATTTTTGATGGGCTCCCTTCATGCTGGAGAAAGAACTAAAGATATTATAGGTCATTGCTTACAAAGTTTGCCACTGTGGGCGTTCCAAAACAGTTAAAAACAGATAATGCCCTTGGTTATACTTCTACCTCTTTTAAACAATTTCGCTCATCATTTGGCATTACTGATATAACAGGAATCCCATACAATCCACAGGGACAAAGCATAGTGGAAAAGCTCATCAAACAATTAAAATGTACTTATTAAAGCAAAAAGAGGGTATTAGGAAAGGGTCTATATTCCACAAAGATAAACTTAAAATAACCTTTTTACTCTAAAATTTTAAATTTGGATTCACCTGGACTTAGTGTTGTGGAAAGGCATATGTGTACAAAAAATGTACATAAGCCCAAGGTACTTTGGAAGGATATTCTAACAGGACAATGGAAAGTTCCTTACCCAGTAATTGTCTGGAGTCGGAGATCTGTGTATTTCTACAGGGAGAAGAGAAGCCCATTTGGATTCCAGAGAGATTAACTAAGGTCCTGATCCAGTAATTGTCTGGAGTCAGGGGTCTGTTTGTATGTTTCCACAGTGAGAACAGTAGCCAATTTCGATTCCAGAGAGATTAAGTAAATCGATTTCTACAGACAAAAAATAAGATGATTTGGCTCAAATTCATAACAGCTAATATCTAGTACTCCAGTTTCGCTACCCTTACATCTGTGACAGAACCAGGATGCGTTTTTTCATTATCTATTTTATTATTGCCCTTTTCCACATCATGAAGTTCTATTTTGTTATTTGAGCTCATACATACCTAGGTAAATGTTTTGCTGATCAGTTCTATTTTTTGACTACAGAGTTTTTAAACGTTGCAATGGAGATTTCACCTGTATAAACCTATAAGGCCTTTACTATTATATTATGTGTTGTATGCATTATTTTTTTTTAATTTTTTTATTTTTTATTGGTTGTTCACAACATTACAAAGCTCTTGATATATCATATTTCATACATTAGATTGAAGTGGGTTATGAACTCCCAATTTTACCCCAAATGCAGTTTGCAGAATCACGTCGGTTACACATCCACAATTTTACATAATGCCCAATTAGTAATTGTTGTATTCTGCTACCTTTCCTATCCCCTACTATCCCCCCTCCCCTCCCCTCCCATCTTCTCTCTCTACCCCATCTACTGTAATTCATTTCTCTCCTTGTTTATTTTCCCATTCCCCTCACAACCTCTTATATGTAATTTTGTATAGCAATGAGGGTCTCCCTTCATTTCCATGCAATTTCCCTATATTATGCGTACACACTTGTGTTTTATTTTGTACATTTGTATTTATGTATGTCCGTATATCATATATGATGAGCCCTCATGAAAAAATGGATTCAAATATTATTTTTTATTTATGTGATTTAAATGGTTTAATTCAATTGGATAAAGAGCTGCTGAGGATTGTTTTAATATATGAACAGTAAAGGAGGTTAGCAGATCTGTTTGTTTACTTTGACCTTTCCTTTTCAGTATATTTAATAATTCTGTTCAAGATAATGTAAATTGTTAAGAAAATTGTTTTCTTTTAGTGCTTTCTGGAATGTTACATAATTTTTTCTTTAGCCATTATTGCCAGAATTCCTGTCTTCATCCCAGTGCCAGTGAAGACAAAGATAAATTCAATCTACAGATTCTGTAAACGCTATCACTCAACTGCTTGTAGAACTTGTCTGGACTATGTATCACTTGTATGCATTGTGAACTCACTTGTATGCATTGTGAACCATCTGTTGGTGCAGCGACTTGTGGTAGTTTTGGGGTACTTTTGCTGATGGTGTCATCGGTGGTACAATTTTTCCAAAAGGAGCCATGAATTGGCTTGGTGTATCTTTCTCCCTTCTGCTTGTGATGGTGTTCAGCTAAAATTTGGGGGCCAACAGAGGTGAGGCAAAGAAACTCACCACCTGCTTGTACAAACACCTATTCACAGCTGTGGCTGTATGCTGGACTGATAGTCTTTGACTGTAAGATCCAATTGCAATGGTACCAAATGAAGATAGAAGGCTGATGGCTTGAGGTCAGCTAATACAATGAATGGTAAGAACCATATGTACTATTGGACAATCTATGGCAGGCACGATCCCTAAGCCACATGCTTGTTGTGTAAAGAGAGAGGGGGAGATGTTGAGGGGCACAGCCTAAGAGGCCCCAGCAAATTTCAGCTGCCAAGACACTTCCAGCTGCCAGCTGATGATTGGCTCACAGTTGACCCAGCAAAGTTCTAGCTGCCAACTGATTGGCTCCTCTGCAGTGATGCTCACTGAGCTATTTCCCCACCCATTCAGACCACAGAGCTGCTCATTGGGGGACTTTTTTATGGCTCCACCCATGCGACCCCACCAACCGGCCTCAAGAACAGTAGAAGTGGGCAATGTGGAGAGGCTTGTGGGAAGCCGGTGGTGGAAGTTGTGCTCTGAGAGAATTCCTGAAGAGCTCGTGTTCTGTGGCATGTATGTTCTAAAAATAAAGTTCATTTCTGCATGACAAGTGGCTTGTGAATTGTGCCCAGCAGGACTGTGGCATTTTCTTACATTTTGATTATTGGACCTGACACCTGCCCTCAGTCTGACATTGCAGAAAGGCCCAGTTCTGACTATGCATCAGGCCCCTTGGGACATATAGACTTAGCCCATGTACTCAAGGAACTTCCATGTCCTTAAATGGAAAGTTGGTATAAGGTACCCCTCTGTTAATTGGTGCAGGTAACTGTGATATTAGAAACTGGAGTGCTGAAAACTAGTATGCACTAAGCCTTCTGCTCATCAACTGATCATTAGAGGATAGCAATATGCAACCTGTGATGTTGCGAAGGAGAGTGTACCTGAGGTTTTTTTATCCTTCACTCACATTCATTGCTTGTTAGTGTTTCTTGTGTGGCTCCACTTCCTCTTTTCTTTGGTGCAGGCCCTCTTATCAAGTCTATCTTTGAGTCTAATTATTGTCTCTCTTTCTTTATTGACAAAAGGTTGTTCTGATATTTCCGTTAGCATCTGTGCTATCTGCAGGTGCCCTCACATGGATCAGCTCATGTCTCTTGTTGCCTACATATTTCGTTGAGGTGGAAGTCATGGACCCATGAGATCCCAACTACAGCTTATTTTCTGTAGATTGTCCACCTCCTCTAGTGCTTAAACTTCCAGAAATTCCAAGTAGTAGTCCCCTAGAACTTAAGTGTGGAAGCAATGCAAGCATTCATTAATGGAGGAATTGATAAACATGTCCATCTACACAATAAAATATAATTCACCCCACATTATGTTAAGTATACTCACACAATCCCCCCCCCAAAAAAAACCATTTAGTATGTAATTCTGTACAAGATGTATCTAAAGTCATCAAATCCACAGAAACAGAAAGCAGGGAACTGGGGGGGATTGGGAAGGCATTATTTCATGGGTACAGAGTTTCTGTCATAAAGATAAAGTCTAGCAACAGATGGTGGTGATTGTGAATGTACTGAGCACTTCTAAATCTTATAAGCACTTAAAAATATTTAATGTGGGCTTGGATTATGGCTTAGTAATACAGCCAATGTTGATAGCAGTTCAACTCACAATAGCTAAACTGTGGAAGTAACCGTGATGCCCTTAAATAAATGAATGGATAATGAAATTGTGGTATATATATATATATATATATATATATATATATATATTCAATGAAATATGACTAAGCATTAAAAAAGAATAAAATTATGGCATTTATAGGTAAATGTATGAAGCCAGGGAATATGATGCTAAGCAAAGTAAACCAATTCAAAAATAAATAAATAAATGAATTAATTGTAAAAAAGATTGTTTATGTTAACATTAAAAGGTTTATATTATCTTCAAATGAAGACATAAATAAACTTAGTGTTGTTTAAATTTCTCAGTTTTAGTTTTTATTGGGGCAAACATGAAAGAGAACACCCAAATAAACAGAGCTCTTTGGGGCTCTCAGTATTTGGAAAAGGCTGTGGTGAACTTTGTATCAGGTACCTGTTCAAGGTGGCACTCAGGAGGGAAAGCCACCTGTCTGAGGCCTGGCCAACCACATATTGGGGACTCACATAGGCAAGGGCTTTTCCTCCATCTGGGGGCTGAGATGCTGCTGCTTCACAACCATGAGGCTTAATAAATGCTCAGTACAGAGAAACATGCTTAACATCTAGGATTCTCTGCAGCCCCTCTCATGGCCACACCATCTAGTGTGTGGCCCACAGGCTTGGTCTGATTATGTCTTTGGCTTCTTCCAATTCATTTACTTAGATACTCACTTCCATTGTATGTGACACCAGAGTTGGTGTGCAACAGTTTGCACAGGCTTAAAAATCATCCTTCAGCCTGGAGACTGGAGAAGTCCTGGACTAGCTGTCCTGTCACTACAAAAAAACTGGGTGTTCCCTGCAGCAAGACATTAGGAAGAAAAACTCCATATTGCTCACTAACAGTACTCAAGAGGGCTTTTTACACACACACACACACACACACACACACACACGCACACACACACTGCTGTGATGTATATCAACACAAGCCTTCTGAAGACGGAAATTGGCAGTGATAGAAATTCCTGCCTGTCCTCTTGGCATCTCTTACCATGTTTCCCTTACTTTTTGACTAATACTCTCTCCATAAATCTTAGAAATTGACTATATTTATTAAATTTATCTTGGCTAAACTCTGGAAATAAGAAAATTTTTTCCTAAAACTGATCAAGTGCTTGGGAAGAAGCTCAGTGGTGAGTCTGCACATCTCATGAAAAAAAAAAAGACCTTGGATGTGGACCCAGCACCAATAAATAAATAGTTTAAACATTTACTAAAAATTTAATTTTAAGCAACCTCCCATTATGGTAATATCAAAGGAGAAAAGAAAATACTGGATTCTCCATCTGGCCTGAGGACATGACCTAGGGCAGTCAAAGCCAACCTCACAGGTACTACAGACCCAGAAAGTGAAAAAGAGTTCATCTTCCACTTTCATCTCCCTTCAACTCAGGAAGGTCTAGTTCTGATTTCCATGAGCTTCCTTAAGAATCAGAAGTAATGAGACAAGGCCCATGAACAAAGAGCTTGTAGATGTCCTAATTTTAGTTCCTGTTTACTGCTTACTAATTGTGTGCTCATTGCCAAATCTCAGGACACCTTCAGGATTTTATTTTTTATCCTATACCATGCAGATTACCTTAACCCAAGGTTATTATGGGAATTACAGAGTATAGTAAATGCAAAATTCTGCCACGGGGAAAGCACATAGTTGTTTCTAGAACCATCCCCTAGAGCTGCTGAACTATCACTGACAGCAGCTCCCTGAGGTGAGTGTGTGAGGGACTGAGTCAAAAGACAATGCCTGAATGAACCTGGGTTGAGCCATCCCTGAAATGTGTGACTTTCAACACTCACAAATCCTCTCTCGGTGATAGTTTCTATTCTAGTACATATGATTCTGCTCATGTAAAATCTACCTGTGATACTCAGAACAGATCAGAAGTCCCAGAACATGAAAAAGCTCTTTGTATCAGATTATATTTCTGCACTAATCCACACTCACTGCATGGAGAGCCTAGGTTCTGCCTCTTGATTTATTCCAGTGTGTAGCCAGCAAGCCTGTCATCGCTTCTGGACTCTGAAATCACCCCACAACGACCTGAACTGCTCTGGCCTTCCGAACTTCAGTCATCACTTGGCAGTCAGAACTGCATGAAGATGTGGTTTTGAATGTATGGCTATTGAGCAGTGATGGATCATGAGCAGTGATGATTCCTGCCTGTCCTCTTGGCACCTCTTACCAAGTGTCCCTGGAAGGTCTTCAGAAGTATTTTTGAGCTTCCCCACACCCTTAATACCCCTAACCAGCAATTTTTCTGCTGTATAATGTTCCACGAAATGCTTTCTTTTTTAATAGCCCAGAATTACAGGCTTCTGGGTCCATCTCTAGCTACAAATGACAGCTGATTTAAAGAAATTTCTTACTGCATCCATCACAACTCCACTGTCAAGATAGTTTAGAAGAAAATATGCAAGTGATCCCTATCATTGCAGCCTCTCAGAACAAGGGTGTCCCTTTGCAGGATTCAGAGTGGCTCCACCCGCTCCCACATAACTAGCCTTTCAAGCCTCCTGTATTACCTGGACCTTGACCAATGGGCTGTGAGAGAAAAAGTTTATGACACCTGAGGGCAAAGTGAGTGGCTGGCATCTATATAGTCTTCAGATTTCATGGAGGAGTAACTACTACCTCAGGGAGGGAGATCCTGGGCACAAGGGAGAAACACCTATCTGGCAACAACTGTTAAGACTCAACCCCATAAGTAACAGCCCAAAAGTGATCTACTGGGTAGCCCCAAAGGCACTGCCTGCTGTATGGTCAAGGTCAAGACAGATTGCTAAGAAAACTCAGTCACTTGCCTGGAAAATCTTCCGAATTCCAGATACTGCAGTTGAAGCCCTCAGTGAACTGGAGGGCATAGAGGTGGGATGGAAGTAAAATCCTTCAAAATTAGAGCCTTGAGGTGCCCCAGAAAACAACTTCAACCCAGGGATTTGGAGTTAGATCAGAGCCTGGGATCAGCGCTCAATGCAGTAGCTTCAGAAGCCATTTAAACTCTGCTTCTCAGATACTAGAAGTGCTGCCAGGGAGTTGTTTATAAGAGCTTAAGAGGAAGGGGTTCCCTCAAGAGATACAGATGTCATGTTCAGCCCCCTTTTAGACTTTTCTCACCACCAGAAAATGGTCTGAAAGGGGTGACATTATAAGCAGGAATTTAGCAACATTTCTGATTGCAGTAGAGAGCTGCTCACAGCTAACATCATTTGAAGTTCACTCCTAAAATCACTTGAAGTTGTTTCTTTGTTTCAGAAACTGATCTTTAGAAGAGACCTGGGAGAACCAATTTAAGATAGTCAAAATATAGAGCTTCTCTTCTAAGGGACCTAAGGCAAACTTTACCCGCTCTAACTCATTGTAATTCTAAATTATCTTCCCTAAGTACAGTGTGTCTGCCAATTGTTTGGTATGGTACTGAGAATAAAAGCCAGGGGTGCTTTACCACTGAGTTACATTTTGTGGTAAAGATTTCTCAGAAGAAAGGAAAGAGTACATGATGCCATCTTTATCATTTGGAGCCCTAAGAAAATCAGTTTTGAACAGTCCTGCTACTTTGTAGTATAGAAATAGGATGCTCAAAGAAATGTTTATTACTGTATATGAAGACAAACTTACTGTGTAAACAGAAACTCTCCAGACTATATAATGCATCACACCCTACACTAAATTCTCAGTCTTTAGATTAAAATCTACTAAGGCTGTCTGCACACAAATAAACACTGCTTCCTATTGTATACCCTGGTGTCCCCTGTCTGTGTGAGAATTCCATACAACATTTTATTTTTTTTTATTCTTTGAGGCAAGATTTCACTTATCTATCCTTCACATTGCTATATATTTATAATGAACAGCTTGCTTTGAAGTTTTACATTCTATGAGAAGTGAAAAGAAGATCTCAAAAAGATTTTGAAGACTCTTAAATAGTATTCTATAAAAACTGACACGAGGGCTGGTGATGTGGCTCAAGAGGTAGTGCACTTGCCTGGCATGCGTGCGGCCCGTGTTCAATCCTCAGCACCACGTACAAACAAAGAAGTTGTTTCCGCCGAAAACTAAAAAAATTAAAAAAAAAAAAAACAACTAACATGAAAACCAACTCAAGTTTTAAGCTTCTTCTTTAAAAATATTACATAAGCTGTATTACTTAAAAATCAAGTATCCAAACTGATTTGTGCCCATTTTGCAACTCTTCAAAAATTACTCTTAAAATAGTCTAATATGAGATTTTTTTTATATGGCAAGAATTTGCATGGGTTGTATAGAAAGTCTCAACAGAGCTGGATATGTAGCTAAGGGATAGAGAGGTTGCATAGCATGTACTAGGCCTTGAAGTTTAACCGCCAATACTGCAAGAAAAGGAAAGGGAGAAGAAAGAAAGGAAGAAAAAAAGGAAGAAAAAAAGGAAGGAAAGAAAGAAGGAAGGAATGAAGGAAGGAAGGAAGGAAGGAAGGAAAGAAGGAAGGAAGGAAGAAATTAAGGAAGGAAGAAAGGAAGGAAGGAAGGAAGGAAGGAAGGAAGAAAGAAAAAAGAGGGGACAGAAGGGGATGGGAATAAATGAGTCATTAAAACAAAATGACAAGTGGTACAAATATAAATATATTATATATTAGCTCTTTAAAAATTTTACAGAGCTTTAGAATTATAGTGACATCAAACTGGATGACATTATGACTGTATAGAGTTCTGCCTTGGCCTGGCCTAAACAAAACTAATGGATGGGTAACCTGGAGATGACTCCTCTCTGGCTTGATTGGGAAATGCTTAAATATGTGCTGTGTCAGGATGCACAGCATAGTGAAGGGGCCACGACTTCTCTGAAAGGCAGTTTGAGTGTGCTAGGCCCCTTGGAGCTCATGACCAGGGCTCGCCATACCCATCTTATAGCCCTTCCCTCACCTGGTGCTTCACAATGGTGTGCTCTGTTGCCTGGTGCATGTTTGTTCCTGACCAAAAGCCTGAGTGTCCATAGCCTGTTTTGGTGTGACTGGGCATAGTGTGGTTGTGGAGAGAACAGCCATAGTTGCCTTAGCATGATGGAAGGGCAACAGCTGCCTCCAGCTCAACTTGCAGGTGGTACTGGAAGTAGAAAACAGGGTTGTGGTGTGCGTTTTCTGAAGACATGGAAACACATTCTAGTCGTTATGCCTGTCTGTGGGAGTCGGTGATATGTACAGTTATCAGAATTTTTGTTGTTCCCTGTTTTTATGGTGAAGTTGCCAGTTTGTGAAAAGCAGGCATTCCATGAGAAGAGAAAAAAAAATGCTTGCTCTAAAGCTTTCTGAACTAATTGGAGAAAAATGTGAAATATTTGAAAAAGTTACCCTTGTCAAAAACAGTATGAAGTCTTGTAAGGGTCTGGCAAAACGTCAGAGGAAGAGACTACAAGAGACTGTCTTACGCAACTGCAGAAGGAAGGGTTTATTTGGAGACCAGCATGCTAGAGTCCAGAGCTCTGTATAGCAAAGAGAGATAGAGCCCAGAGAACAGCTTGAGCAGAGCTTATATACTTTTCTTGGAGAGGGCAGAGAGGGATGTTCATTGACGGGCCAGGGCGAGTGGGCAGTTTGCCTGCAACCAAGTGAGAGAGTGCATTCTGCAGTTTGGTAGTTGGGGACAGCACATTATGGGAACAAGATTAGTAAAACAGTTCTCAGGATTTCAACAGTGTTTTGTTAAGCATAAAGAAAAATGGGGTGACAAGTACCTATGTTATTATTAACCTTTCAGGCTTAGAGTCATCTCTAAAGGATGCCATTTTACAGAATGAGTCAATAGAAGAAGAAAATATGGAGGCAAGATATGAAAATCTGAATATGTTCATATCTAAACTGGAGGATGAAATACTCTTTCAAAAAAAAGAGCTAAAAGAAGAGAATACTAATTATTGTAAACAGAATGAATTGATGGTGGATATATATAACTTAATCCCCAGAAGATAAATCAAAATCCCTCAAATTACTAATACCTGAAGCTAAAATAGCCTTGAGAATATTTCAAATAAATGAAGAAGTTATTGTAGCACTAAAAGAGGCTTTGAATGAAAATACCAAATTCAGGAAAGCCAGAAACAGCTTTGAAAGAAGTTGAGGTATAGAAAGAAAAAGTGAATGGTCATAATAGACAAACAACCAAAAAATGCTATTTAAACAATCTAAAATACATGAAAAACAAGTTATAATAGAAAAAGAAAATCACATTAAGTCTCTGACTAAACACTTGCTGCAGATAAAAATTTGAGCTCCTATGCTTATAGAAATCCTAAAGATGAAGGTAATAACTTGAATTTGAAAATGAAGAGTGAATGATAAATTTGTGCTCACTTAGAAAATCTGCCATAAGGGGCTTTGAAGAAACTGGTTTATGTTGCTAAGTTAATGGCCTCTTTTACAACCTTAGAAAGAGAAAAAAATCAATTTTTCTAAAATTTTATTATCCAAATTAATTGAAACAGAGAGAGATGTTATTAAACATATTAAAAATCTTAAGACAGAAAAAGCAACTTTGCAAGCATTAAGTACACAGTTTGAAAATCAGAATCAGAATCTTCAGCAGAAACTTAAATCCAAGATGCAACTATATCGAGAAAATATAATAGAACTAAAAAGGAAATTAACAGGAAAGAAAAATTACCAAATAGAGCAAGAAGAGAATCTTTCCAAAGTTGAAAAACAAAATTAGCCTTACAACTAAACCTGGAGACCTATAGAAACTGAGCCAAATTTCTTGAAGAAGAATTGGAGAGAATCATTCATTATTATCAGAGTCATGTTATGTACTAAGAGAAAAATTACATGGGAATATGTTGGCAGCTCAGAGTGCTGAAAGATACCTCAGTGATTTAAGAAAACAGAATGCTCACAACAGAGAAAAAATAACTGAAATGGAGTTCAAATTTAATTTTTTAAAAAAAGATGTTTCTGTGCTTGATGCTTCAAATACAGCCTTTTCCAGACAAAATTCCCCAAATGGTCCCTCACCTTTGGGTAAAACTTCAAGTTTAACAAGTCCTTCTCATTTGAAACATAAGGGTCCACTCATACTCTAACCTTTGGTGCCAGTGGGAGGAGATAGAGGTTCAAGGGGCCCAAAGAATCCTCTGCACTGTCAGACTAGCAATGAAAAAAGATCAAACTTTAATCAGTTAACTGATCCTCAGAGGGTACCTTCCAACACTGGGCCCCGGGCACCTCCATGGAACAGGCACATAGAATAATGATTCCTCCACAAGGCCAATCATATTCTGATTCAAAGCTTCCTCTACAAAGGCAAGACTTTCTTTTATGTATAGCATGAGGGAATAAAACTAATAAGTATATAATTATGTTTTTAATTTATAAACACTTTTTAGTTGTTAATTGACCTTTACTTTATTCATTCATTTATATTTAGTACAGAGAATCAAACCCAGTGCCTCACACTTGCTAGGCAGGAGCTATACCATTGAGCTACAACCCCAGTCCATGATTATATTTTGATAACCATTAAAATAATCTAAAATGAAAATTAGTATATTTCCATTATGAAAGAAATACAAGCCCAAAATAGACAAACAAAAACAATTAAACCTGAATTATTTTCTAGTGTTCTATTAATTACAGGGTTTTGTGATTCTATAGTGGTTATACCAAAGGCCTGAAATATTTTCTATTAATTTATCAGCATCCTACTCTTCTACAATATGGAAATGGGTATAGTAGAATTTTGCTGAAATAAATTAAATTTATATATTTAGGGACATCAATATTCCTTAAATTTTCTGTGGATCAGAGAGTATTGATATCAAGTAAAAAGATTGTGTTTAAAAAAATGAGGTCTGTGGTTGTGACTCAGTGACAGAGCACTCACCTAGATTGTGCAAGGTCCTGAGCTCAATCCTCAGCAGCACATACAGAAAAATAAAGGTATTATGTCTATCTAATACTAAAAAAATTGTTTTTTTTAATAATTAACATGGTAAATTTTAAATCATGTATATTTTAATCACAATAAAATGTTTAAAATGAAAAAACAAGTGAGGGATGCCTGTGAGGGAGCTGTGAGTCTAAAGGAAGAGACAGATGGGTTCTCATGAGGATGGCAAGTGGCCCAATTTCAATAGGTGTTTTAGATGGTGCCACATCCTGAAATATCCAGTCTGGTGAGGTGTAAATTTCAGGAATGATTTGAGAGGGCTTGTTTGTTGATTGCATGCTCTTTCTAAATCCTTGCCTGAAATCTTGGTTGAATGAGTCATTATGCCATTTTCTATTTTACTACTGGATCAGAGGACAATATACAACTTTACTTTTTTTTGTCTTTTTTTCAACATAGAACTTTATGAAGGTAAACTATATAAGAAATATGTTCTCTCATCCTTTGAGTGTTTTAAAGTGACAGATTCCTGGAAATAAAAAATAAAAACTTCTTCTGTGACATGTAAGCCTCTATTCAAATTATGGATATACTTTATTTACCCATAGAAAAATTCTGTGATATAAATTACATGATAGACTTTTTTCTGAGTCCTCTTTCTTCTATTAACCCACACCTCTAAGGACAGCACCTCTTGGAGGCTACAGGACCTGCTGCCTGATAGCAGTGAGCTCTGCCCTGAGCAAAGTGGCTCTCTGGTGAGGTCCAGAGGAAGGCAGAAATGGAGAAGTCTGGGATGGGCAATGGCATGGCATGACAATAGAATATTCTGGGAGATACTGCCTTCTGTCTAGAGTTCTTGCTGGAGGAACAGTGTTGAAAGAAATTGTAGCCCCAGGGAACTTGGGGAAGGAACCATGCAAAGCATGCTATGAAAGCTGGCTTCTCCTATATACTTTTCAGTAACCCTGTCTCTCTGTTTCTTTGGAGATTTCTGGCTGTCTGCACAAGAAGCAAAGTAGTGGCCCTTTATTTTTCAAGAATAAATTCAGAGCATTAAGCAACTTAGTGAGACCCTGTCTTTTTTGTGACTGGCTTCTTTGAGTTGGCCTAAAATTTTCAAGGTTCACTCATGCAATAGCATATTATCAATACTTCATGCCTTTCTACTGCAGAAGAGCACTCCATTAGATATATATTCCATATTTATTAATCTATTTTGTTAGGTGACTGAGTCACTTGTACTTTTTAGCTATTTGAATAATGCTGCTTTGAACACTCATAAAAAACTTTTGTGTACATGTCTACATTTGTTTCTCTTGAGTATACACCTAGGAATGGGATTGCTAGATCATTTAGTAAGTCTGTGTCTAACATGAAAGGAATTGCTAGATTGTGCTAGAAATCAAGCACATTCTTTTCATTTCCTTCCACAGATCACTGTGTGTCCTTATCCCTTAGAACATATGCTATTGTCCATGTCTTTGAATGTAGCCATTCTTCTAGCCATAAAGTGATCTCTTCGTATGATTTTGATTTTAGATTTCTTAATAATAAATTATAAAGAATTATTGTTTTGAAAACATAATAATCTTTACAGAAGTGCATATTCACGTCTTTGGACACTTTTTATTGGCTTTTCTTTGTTGCTTATTTGTAATACTTTTTTTTATATTTGGGGTAACAGTCATTTCTGAGTTATAATTTATGATTTGCAAATATTTTCTCAATTCTGTGATTTGTCAATTAAATTCTTAGTGCATTTTTTGATGCTCAAAAGCTTTTTTTTAAAAAAAATCAATTTACTTATTATTTCTTTTGTTGCTTAGATGGTGCCTTATAATAGTAACCACTATTAAATGTAAGGCCAAAATGATGTATTCCTCTTTTTTTTCTAAGAGCTTGTAATTTTAGTTTTGCATTGAGTTCTATGTTATATTTTGAGTGTGTGTGTGAGTGTGTGTGTGTGTGGGGGGAGTCTGTGTGTGTGCATGAAGTGAGGGAGGGTGGCTGATTCCATTCTATTTTATGCTTTTATCTGTTCTCCCAGTACACTTTGTTGAAAACGTTCTTGGCGATTGACATGCCCATGCATTCTTGGTTAGGCCTTAGCACATCATAATATTGACCATACACATAAGGTTTTTCTGCCAAAACTTATTCATGATTTGCTTTTCAGGAGAAGGAGCCATGAAAGCCCCTCAGTGACAGGTTTGCCCTCTCCAGCCTTCTAAGCTCACTGTACAGTGCCCACCTGAGCTATAGGTATAGCCTGTGCTTCCAGAGGGTGGGTTATCTCTGGACCTCAGACCCTAAGGACTCCAATTCCAATGTGCACTCATGCCCATCCCTCTGTGTCCACATAAAAACTTAGCACCTCGGCCATATGATACCCTAGTTTCTACATAACCAAGCACATGTCCATCTAGACTAGCCAGAGATCCAGGAACAACTTAACACAAAATGGACTGTTAGTCAATAAAAGTGCATAACTCCACGGTGCTACCACAATGGTCTCTTCCTAGGATGTCATTCAAAGGGAAACAGGGGTACATTCTGACCTAATCCATCTATGTAGCAATCTGTTCTTGATTGTATGTATGGTGTCCTTGACACTTTGGATTTCAATTTTTCCGTGAGTGGAGTAGATTAAGTCTTCTGAATTGATTCTTTTGAGGCAGGGGAGGACAGATTTTGGTTGGAACAAAGAGAAGTGGGCAGCCAATAAACTGAGCCGCTGTAGATTGGCTTCCTGTATGAACCTCCCTATGACCCTGAACTAACCCTATCTCCTAGTATGGCACTTTGGAGGCCTCTATAACACACTCAGGACTCTACAAAAGCTAACTTTGTACCCTGCAGCTGCTCATCTCTGGAACCTGATCACCCATTCTTATTTGTGCACAAAATTTTCTGCTCCATTTCTATCAGGATTCACTCCTCAGCAGAAATGCTGCTCTCTCTTCTCATTTTTCTCCTCAAAATTTGCAAAGACAAAGACTGTGATTTCTATTTTTGGTATAATTTGAGTTAGACCATCATGCAAACTTCATTTCTCTGATACATATTTTATGTATGTATGTATGTATGTCAGCATTTGTATTTTTATTTTAACTTTTATTAAAAACTTCATAACAGTTCTGCATGCCATAGCTCAGAGAGTATAATAGGCTTCACAAACATTAATAAGAAACACTATTGCATATTAAATATTAGATTTCTATAAGATGTGAATAGATCTTAAATGTAAATATCAAAGACTCATAATTATGTGACAATTGATGAGGTTTTAGGTTCCATCCCATACTTTAAAGGAAAACCCCTTAGACATGTCACATATAGTGGAGTTTCTTAAGCAAGGAAAAGAGAATGGAAACAAAATGGTCCACTTACTTGTCAGCCCTCAGGACTGGAATCTCTTTACAACACTTTTGCCTCCAATGTGGAAGGGCAATGCTGATGCAGAGAAACACTGAGGCTGAAAACAGCTTCTCAGGTCACTCAGAACCCCATTCCTAAAATCCTGCAATTCACATGCTCAGTACTGCCATTTCTGAGACTCTGGAGTATTAAGAGTGTCCTCTGCACTAGGCTTTTACTAGGTAGGGTGAGCACTACCTTCATTGGCAGACACCAGACTTAAGAGTGGAGTTGTCCTCAGGCCAAACATAATTTAATGTAATATGACAAAGTTTTAAGAAATGAGTAACAAATCTGATTTCCACAAATTAGTTTAGAAAATATTTTTTGAGACTGTAAATAACATCTCTTTAACATAGTTTTGATTCAAAACTTTTTAAATTTATTTTTTACTTTATATTTTATATTTATATTTTATTTTTACTTTATATTTATATTCTTTAATATATGCTTATTTTTCTAATTTAACATAATGTTATACTTTATTAATTTATTATTAAAGTAAATAAAAAATACTTAAAATTGTAAATTGGAAAAAATAAGAAAAATATATTTCCAAGAGTCTAATATTGCACTGTAGCATTTTGGTGTATTTTCTTTTTTTTTTTCTTTAATTGGTTTATTTTATTTTTTATTGGTTGTTCAAAACATTACAAATCTCTTGACATATCATATTTTATACATTAGATTCAAATGGGTTATGAACTCCCATTTTTACCCCAAATACAGATTGCAGAATAACATTGGTTACACATCCACATTTTTACATAAATTAACTTATCAATAACTATAGCTCTATACCTTGGTGTGTATGTAACAACAAAATGAATACAACATGTAATAAAAGAATTGTGAGAAGTGTGACTAAGGAAGTTCCCAATGATAAATAGTTCTTGAACCTGTATTTCAGAAAAACCTACAGTGTAAATAGTAATACATAAAAAATTCAAGTTGAGTGCTGAATATGTATGGATTTGAAGCACTTTTTTTTGGTACTGGGGATTGAGCTAAAGGGCATTCAATAATTGAGTCACAACCCGTGACCTGTTTTGTGTTTTATTTAGAGAAAATTTCTCACTGAGTTTCTTAGTGCCTCACTTTTGTTAAGGTTAGACTTTAAACTTGGGATTCTCCTGCCTCAGCCTCCCTGAGCTGTTGGAATTATAGGCATACACCACTGTGCCTGGCATGTGGAGCACTTTTTATTATGCTCAAGGGCATGGGCTCAGTCTATAATCCTTTAAAAAAAGAGAGAAATGGATATAAGTTAAATATTTTGAAAACTTAGACTGGGATTATGGCTCAGTGTTAGAGCACTCCTCTAGCACATGTTAGGCCCTAGCTTGGATCCTTGGCACCACATAAAAATAAATAAAATGATGATATTGTTTCCAACTACAAGTAAAAAAAATAAAACATATGAAAAACTCAATATCTTATGAAACATGTTTCTGACTGCAAAATATTTTAGTGCAATGATTGGTAAAAGTTCTCCTTTTGTTATAGACAGTTTCACATGCCTGTAATTCCAGTGACTTGGGAGGCTAAAATAGAAAAATAACAAGTCCAAGATCATCTGCAGCAACTTAGTGAGGCCATAAGCAATTTAGTGTGATCATGTCTCAAAATTAAAAAAAAACAAAAACAAAACGATAAAGCCTGGAATTATGGGTCTGTGGTAAAGGATACTTGGGATAAATTGTCAGAACCAAACGAACAATTTTAACTGGGTTAAGTGTAACACATATTTAATCCTGCAATCCTGGTTACTTTGGAGGCTTAGGAGAGAGAAAAAAATTCAGGATAGCCTAGGCATTCTAGAGGGATCTTGTCTCAAAAAAATATATATATATATATATATATATATATATATATATATATATATATATATATATGTTAAGTGTGGGAATGTAGCTTAGTGGTAGAGTGCCCCTGGGTTTTATTCTTTATATAAATTAAGTTCACATGAGACATTCTTATATTCCACATAAAATTAAAATAGCTCAGATTTTAAATCAAGCACAGAAAGAATTATGAACACTATATCAAAGAAAAAAATTATCAATTACTTGATCACTTAGATGATATTTTATCTCTTTGAACTTCAATGGCAGTGAGTGTATTTACACTTATTACAAAACATGATACTAATATTCACTGAGTACTCAATTTGAATTTTAACTTTAATAATTTAGTCAAGATCAATAATGCCAATCAGAAGAGATCAACCTCCAAGGACACAATAAATGACTATGGTCTATGACCAGTCAGGCTGTATAGGTCAGGATTCATGGTAGAACCATCAGGGATGATTGCAGAGGGAGTTAGTGTCCATCCTGTCACAATGAAGGCATCTCACTCAAAAAAAAAAAATGACACCCAATCAGAAATCAGAAAGCAGGTAAAGTGAGACCACTCCTGCTGACCTCACCAGCAACCAGATGCAGCTTTGCATCAGGCCATCTGTCATTGGACTTCTTACTTTCTTAGATAATTCTCCCTGAACTATTTTCCTGTGTTGCCAAGCAATTTGAAATCATTTCACTGTCACTATTCATTCAAAGATTCCTGAATTTCAACATGCCATGTAAATGGAGAGTTCTGGAACATTAATTACAACCAATAAACCACAATGGTGATTTCGTAAATTGTCAACAATGAAAACAATCATCATAAACTAGACCTGGCTTTAGTGAATCAAACCACAGATGTCAACTATATCATCCACAGTAGTAATGACTGTATTAGCATTAAAGGAGTGGCAGTACTATATAATCCAATTATTTCTTAAGGATGGTAAATATAAAATAGATTAGGTAAAACCAAAACATTTTAGGAAGTTATAAAAGAATCTTCAATTTCAAAACATGAACAGAGAATACAGAAGAGATACAGCCTGTTCTCTATCTATGAAGGGAGGGGGAAAATAGTAGCAGCAAGGTATTGGAAAAGAGGGAATGGGCAACAGAAATTTGCCTTTAGTAAAAGAAGAAATAAAGAAAAACAAGAAATAAAGGTCACTTGTACAAAAGAAAACGAAAATATATAATTCCAAGACCCAAACACCTACTAGAGAATGTTAGGAAATAATAGGTATATTTAAAAATGATAAATCTGAGACAAAAAAAATAAGTGTATGTATGTATGTCCCTGAACCAATCTGCACAGCCAGAATTCAAACTGTCCTGTCATCTCAACAACAACCAACTCCACCTGGGCCAGTGCCGACCCCTTTCCTTCCACTATTTTTTTTTAGTGGAAAAAAATTAATGAGAAAGTTTTTAAAAATGAAAATTTAGAAAACACAACATCTTAGTGTAAAATACAGAAACTATCATCACTGAGGTTGTCAAAACAGTTGATTGGATTCAGTGGTCACCTTCTATGCCCTTGTTAGTGTCTTTCTTTCCATTTCTTCTTGAGATAAATACTAACAAATCACAGGGTGGGAGGTGTTAATACCATTCTGTCTTTGAGTTGCTCTCTAAGTTGCCAGTTGGAACTGCTTGAGATTGAGATGTTTGATATAAGATTCAGCTTCCCTTCTCACCAAAATGAGGTTGAAGGGGTAATGAAGTACTGTCAGTGGTATTTTTGCCATTCACCCCAGTTTGATGCACTGGCATACAATGGGGTACTCAGTTTGGGTATACTCAAAGTACCACTTCTGCATCACTCAGTGAGAGGAGTTCAAGCAGGTGAAGATTAGGTCTAATCAGACCTAATGGTCTTTCTTAGGTGGTGCCATCTTGGGTGAAATTAGACTTACTAGGACCTATGATAGACAGTAGTTCCTCTCTGATGTGGGTCTGGTCTTCAGAAGACTCCCTAAAAATCAATTGTTGAGCAGAAGAACCAATCCTCTAATGACTGCTTCCCATGAGCCCAGCATTCATGGTTTTAGCCTCTGAGATGTTCACCCTGTCATCTCAGACACCTAGTCCACATCAGCTGGTCACATTAGCCACCAGACACAAAAGACAAGTGAGTTGAGCTCTCTTTTGTCCTTCTTACTTGAATCGCAAAGTGTAAAGTCCACTCTGTGCCTATTTTACTCAATCAGCCACTCTTTGGTCACTTTATATGTGTTGGCTGAGATATAGCAGCTGTGGTCTTATTTTTCCCCAGAAATTTAAAGTCCTCTAGTCACCTATGCTGTTGTCTTCAATGGCTTCTGACTTATACAATTGAATCTTCTCTTGCAAATATCTGTTAATGGTACAGGGAGAAATCTAGTACTTTTTTCCATTTTGAAATCAATAATCTGAGCTCCACTAACTGAGTGGTCCATCATTTTCCTACTTACTGGCAAGAAGTATAGTGTATAACAGATTTCCACATGTGCAAGTATGTAGTTTTTGACTGCCTTTGTATGGTGTCTTGACTTTATATCACCTTGTAAGATATTTCTTCTACCCTCAACACTGTGTTTGTCTATATTGACATTTATAACTATAATCATTCATTATATTAAGACTAATTGGAAATATCATTTATTTTACTACTGAAAAATATTTCACCTATACCCAATAACCTGCCTTTATTAATTTGTTTATTTATGATATTGCAAATAATATCACTAAGGCAATACTTGCACACGTCTGTGGGAACACCCTTTCTCCAGGTAATTTCTCCAAGGGTGGAGACGCAGAGAAGGTGTGTGAATATCCAACTTGGTGTGATGATGATAAAGTTCTTTAAATAGTTCTGAAACTCTCCAACCTTTCATGTTTTGCTGACCTAAATCCATGTTGATGCCAGTTACTATCAATTCCCTAGCTGTTGCAAATGGAGTAAAAATTAAATGGTGTCTCTCTGTGAATTAATAAATTATACAGATTGCAGATGAGAGGAGTTCTAATTTAGTACCACCTGGAGAGGACTGGACTCCTCTAGAAGACATATTGCAAACACTTACTTAAATTTAGAAATCAGAACTGAGATAGTTGTTACATGGATATATATTAACCCCGTTTAAATAAGCAGAAAAAAAGTCAAACTTTTATGACAAAAGATAATTATTTTTACTATTTATTTTGGAAATAAAAGCCAGTTTTTACAAACTGGGTTACATGGGGAATAATCCACTAATAGAAAAAGGTAAATTATACCCCAAGATTTTAGTGAAACACAAACATACATATAAAACAAAATATACACACAGAGAGAACATATAAAAATTAAATATGTTATGCTTGCAAAATTACATGAATTAATAATTCCATTTTCTTATCCAAATGAAAGAGAAACAGGAATACTTATTTGTTTTCTTTGGATTTTTATATTTTTTAATCTTTTTAGCACTAATAATGCCTTTTTTATATACATTTCAAAAACCTGAAAGAATATAAATGGCTCTAACAAGAGAATAATGAATTCTTTTGCAAGTTAGATGGTTTCCAATTGTTCTTAAAATTTCAACAAAGACTTCATTGAGTTGTTACCAGAATAATTACCAAACAGGAGTTTTTGTGATAAACAGCGATTTTTGATTCACAGATAGAATGAGCTCTTTAATTACGCAAATTTTGTATGTGAACAAATAAAGCAACTTATTTGGCAATTTGACACTAGGACAAAGTCTGCTGGAAAAAAGGATATTACCTAAATTCATAATCTAGAGTACAGCAAAATGCACTGGAAATACAGTTCAGAGAAAAATGAACAATGTCTCAATGTTTTAATATAGTTTTTAAGCAGATTATGTTAGCAGATAGCTCATCTGTTACCATTAGATAAACTAGAAACTGAGCAGAAATCATCTGCTTATATCATGGAGATGAAAACAAAGTATCCCCTGACTATCTCTGTTGTATCCCTAGGCCTCAGGGATAAGACATGCACTGGAAGAAAGACAGAATTTTTAAACAAAGTGTTATCCATATGTAGAAGAATAAAACAAGGATGTTTTATACACTTATCTTTTGAAAGGTCAAAACATAAGTGTATAAAAATACCATAAAATTACATCTTTGAGACTGTTCATACATTTGGAAAACATGTCTACAACATAAGAACATGCAAGGTCCTGACACAGCTGCTATCCAGCTCTCTCTGGAGGAACTGAGCTTGGTGTGTGCAGCCTGCGGGGTAAGCCTGGTTGGTAAGGCTGCAGTTTTAGCAGGTACAATATTTCCACTTGGGCTTGATGTTTATCTTGGGGAGCCAAAGGACTGGAGATACAACGGAGATAGCCCAGGATATTATTTACAACATTCCCACATCTGCTACTGATAATGAGTAGTTTTTACCAATAGCACAGAATAAAAGACAGAGAGATAAAACCACACATCTATCTGATCTTTGACAAAGGCAGCAAAACATACACTTGAAGAAAGACAGAATTTTTGAACAAATGGTTATCCATATATAGAATAATAGAACAAAAACCTTATCTCTCACCCTGCACAAAAATCAACTCAGAATCAATCAAAGCCCTAAGAATTAGACCAGAAATTATACAACACCTAAAAGAAACCATAGGGTAAATACTCCAGTTTTTAGACAAGATTAATTTCTCAAAAGGACCTCTAAAGCTCACAAAATAATAGAGTTAATAAGTGGAATGGCATTAAACTAAAAAGCTTCTGCACACAAAGTGAAAAAAATGAAGAAAGTGAAGAGAGAACCCCCAAAATGGGAGAAAATCTGCTAGCTGCTGATTTCTGATGAAAAATTAATGTCTAAAATATATAAAAAACTCAAAAAACTTAACAACAAAAAATCAAATAACCCAATTAATATATGGGCAAATGAATCAAAGTTACATTTCCCAAAAGAGTAAGCAAAAATGTCCAAAAAACGTGAAAAAATGTTAAACATCTTCAGCAACTAGGAAAATGCAAATAAACTACACTGAAGATGGACAATGGGATGGGTGAGACAATGGAAGATAAAAGGGGGGTCATGATCTGAAATTGAATTTCATCTATTTGTAAGTTCATCAGGATAAAGGCAGCTACTATGCACAACCATAAAGTTCTTATTAAAAAAGAAAAAAGGAAAACCAAAAACTTTCAAAAAGATTTCTGTGCACACAAATCAGAATGGTAGTCATCAAGACAACAAATAAAAATAAATGGTAGAGAAAAATAAACACATTTACACTGTTGGTGTAACTGCAAATTTTTGCCAGTACAGAAGTCTCTATGGAGGCACTCCTGAAAAGACTAGGCATGGAACCACCATATGACCCTGCTATACAACTCTTTAGTATGAATGGCAGAATTTAAATTATTTTACTATAGCCATACATGCATACCCATATTTATAGCAGCCACAGTACGAAATAACAAAGCTATGGAACCAGCCTAGGTGTCCATCAATGGATAAATGATTTTAAAAAATCTAGTATTTATACAGGAGTATTTTTTTTTGATACCAGGAATTGAACTCAGGGGCAATTATGATGAGCACAATACCCAACCCTTAATTTTAATATTGTACTAAAGGCAGAGTCTTTCAGAGTTGCTTAGAACCTGGCTAAGTTGCTGATAGTGGGTTTGAATGTGTGATTCTCCTGCCTCAGCCTCCCAAGTTGCTGGTACTATAGGTATGCACCACATTGCTCAGCTGTATACATAATTTTAATATACATTTTTCTTTCTTCAGCCATAAAGAAAAAAATGTTATTTGTGTAAAAATAGATAAAACTAGAGACCATTAATTTAAGTGAACTAAGTGGAATTTATAAGGTCAAATGTCATGTGTTTTTCTCTGATATATAGAAACTAGAGAGGAAAATAGAAAACAAGGGTGGGAGTAGATCTCGTGAAAATGAAAGTGAGATTTATAAAGGAAGAGACCAAGGGGTGGGAAGTGTGGAGGTAGGGGGAAAGTGCTGGGGAGTGATATTTGCAAAATAATATCATTATATTTTGTGAATGTGCAACTGCATAACAACAAATAATATCATTATATAAAAATATAATGTACCAATAAAAAATGTGGAAAAAAAATAAGGTGTGGCCTGCAAATAGTGGCTTAAATATTTAAGTAAGAATAAATGAGAAAATAATAACATCAGAAAATAGCTACTATTCATCATATACCTGCTCACTTAGTACATAATACTTTTCTATAAAGCAGGTAACATCAAGGATCATTAGTAGTAAGGATGCAGAGGTTTAAAGGCTAAGCATTGCCCCAGGTACAGTTCACAGCACTTCAGGCAGAGCCACTCAGCATGGGGCTGCTTAGCTTTCTCATCTTCAAACAGAAATAAAAAAACATACTTTAAAATTATGCTTCAAAAATGTTTTCTTTATAAAAGTAAATAAAATTATAAACAATTGATAAGAAATAAAATGTCACATAATATAATAAATTTGGTTGCAATTGCTCACACACACAAACACTAGAAATAAGACTCTTGAAAGCTGGGAATGGATCCACCATTTGACCCAGATATTGCCCTTCTCAGACTATTCCCTGAGGATCTTAAAAGAGCACACTATAGGGATACGGCCACATCAATGATTATAGTGGCACAATTCACAATAGCTAGACTGTAGAACCAACCTAGATGCCTTCAATAGATGAATGGATAAAAAAATTGTTGCATCTATACACAATGGAGTATTATGCAGCACTAAGAAATGACAAAATCATAGAATTTGCAGGGAAATGAATGGCATTAGAGATTATGCTAAGTGAAGCTAGCCAAGCCCTAAAAACAAATGCCAAATGTCTTCTTTGATATAAAGAGAGCCACTAAAAACAGAACAGGAAGGAAGAGCATGAGGAAAAGACGAATGGGAGGAAAGAAAGGGAGAGAGAAGGGAAAGCTTATGGAAATGGTAGGAGACCTTCAAGGATACACAAAATTATTAGAGGTTATGAGGGGCAAGGGCGAGGGGAAAAAAGGGAGAGAATTGAACAACAGCAGAGGAGGCAGAGAGGGAAGATTGGAGGAGAGGGGAGGCGAGGGGGGATAGTAGCGGATAGGAAAGGTAGCAGAATAAACAGTCACTAATATGCCATTATGTAAAAATGTGAGTATGTAACAGATGTGATCCTGCAATCTGTATTTGGGGTAAAAAATGGAAGTTCAAAACCCAATTGAGTCAAATGTATGAAAGATGATATATGATGAGCTCTATAATGTTTTGAACAATCAATAAAAAAAAAACTCTCAAACACACACTGAGCTTTACTCTTCCTCTCAGCAACCTGAGAGTCTACTGTTCACCACAAACATGAAGAAGCACATATGCTTCAGCTCATGTGAATTTTTGAATCGGAAGTGGATGGCCAAGTACAAGTAAGGCACCAAGGTCTCCCTCAATCTGCAAAGGCTGCACCAATTGCACCGTGAAATGTGGATACAGCCTGTCACCCAACTTACTTCTAGTGGGGCTTTACTTTTTTAACCTCTTCTTCAGCATATTCATCTAATATGCTCACATTATATTCTAGTTCCAACAAAGTCTTGCAAAACAGAAGCTAACATGAGCTACTGGTGTATTCATTGTGTCCAGACAACCAAATATAATGCTGTGAGGGGGACAGTGATCCAACCTCAAAGCACAGTATAAGTAAGTTGTTACAAAAATAAACATAACTTTTTTTATTTTCAATTATTTTAGTTTTGAACAAAGTAAATATTAAAATGGCACAAAAAGAAATAATTAGAAAGTTAAATCTCCCCCCAGGTTCTTCTCTAGAGACACCAACTGCTGCTAGTTTTTGTTCATCGTTCAACCACAATGCAAACAAAAGAAAACCAAATCCTTTTTAATATCAAAATAAAGCAAGCTTCTATTTGTGTATACTAAGAAGTCTGATCATCAGCTATCTATCCCAAGATGGCCCAGAGATCAGCACCCCAGTCTTTAGGAAAAAGGTTTTATAGCAGAAAAAGATGCAAAGGGTGGTGTCTTAAGAACTTAGAGCTAACCGGATTTTGACAAGTATAATACAAAAGTAGATAGTAGGTTAGTGATCCACATTGCTCAACATTTTAATTTAGGAAATAAATTCAGATACCAACATTGGAATTCATAAGGCACCACTAAGTTTTCAGGGAGGGTTGTGACCTGGTCAGGAAAAGCCAGGCATGGGTGAGTTCAAGGCATATGCAGCCATTCCAAGCAAGTTTAAAACATTTAAATATTGCTAGGCAAAATACAAAACCTGGTATTTATAGAAAACAGAAATGTACTTTTTTATAACTTTTTATGAGATATACCTCAACTTAGGAGGGAATTAGGCTAAGTTTATCAATATCAACCTGGAGTCTGCACATACTATAAAGAAAAAGAAAGTGTATGTATGTGTGTGTGTGTGTGTGTGTGTGTGTGTGTATGTGTGTACATGTACACACACACACGTGTCTACCGTTGGTAGTGTTTCTGCCTTTACCACAAATGGGAGTATACAAGAGGGATTTCTCTATAACTTCCTCTTTTGATTTGATAATACAACCTTAAAATTAATATCCTTTCACATAAAGCTGGTTTGTTTTTTAAATTTCCTGAAGTATTCCATAGGTGGAAATGTCAAACAGATTTTTCCCCTTTATAAATGCTTTTTATTAAACAGCAAAGAAGAAATGTAACAGAATTTTAAATATTTGTAAATTAGGTCACAAAAAAGATGTAAAATGTTTAATTTTATATATATACAGCTAAAGTCACATATTAAATCTTAAACTAATACAGAATATTATTCCATGATTGAAAATAGCTCAAATCTAATAACCATAAGCTCTAAAGCTTATAAAGATACTCCCTTATCTTAATATTATTTCAAATACAGATTCCATTACCAAATCGAATCTGAAATATAAATTTAAAAAATGTTAAAGAATGACTTCACCTCTGAAAACTAAATAATTAAATTTACAGAAATTTCTGGGGGAATAAATAGCTTAAATACTAAGATTAAAATTACCATTGTTGTATATGTATATTCTACCATTTGTTCATGATATTATTACTAAAATGTAACTCTCTCAAAGAATTTTGCAAAAGATGATCTACTGGATAAATGTTCTTGAGACCAAATGGCAATTGATGTCACTAACAGGTGGATTACATAAAGTTATGCTAACCTGATGTACTTTCATGTTTATCTTTTTTCTACCAAAAGTCTATTCTTCCAGAAAGAACACAAATTTGGAGAGAAAGCATTTGGATTTTCTTAATAGTACTTACCAAGTTCTTTCCTGTTCCATTTCTACTTTTTCTCAAGATTCTTTATCTTGAGAACACACATGATGAGAACTTCTATCTTTTAACAAGTGGGTTATTATGTACAAAAGGAAGTTTTAAACAAATCTTCCCAGTATGAGACCATTTTTATAGTTTAAACTGCTTAAAGAGAAACCACCAATCAGCTCTCTTTTTAAATATCACATACTATAAGCCATAGCGAAGAGAGTGTCTTCTTTTAGTTGAATTTCAAAAATTAGACCCAGGTGATTCTCAAAAATAATTATCTATTGACATTTCTTATACAATTTTAAAATCTTTTTGTTTTCTTAGGGGAAGGGAAATGGTAATCACAAGATGGTGGACAGAGTACATAAAGCTGTGCATTGAGAACATTATTTTTGTCACTTTTTCACAACATGGTGGTTATTTTCTTATATATTTTACTAAGCCTATCTAATAAAAGACAGTGTTAAACCTATATATGAAATCAAATTTGATAAATATTCCTCTTCAAGTCTCATAAATATATGCATTTATAATTATAAATCCTCTTTACACATTTTCATAGACTATCATAACAAACAAACTCATATATATATATATATATATATATATATATATATATATCTTACTTATGTATTATTTTGTTTTGCTAATGATTTAACTCACTGTTTTTTACATGCAAGACTGGCGCTTTAGCACTGAGGTACAGCCCCAGTCCCCAAATGCACTTTCTAATTAAAAAATGTATCATTTAAAAGGGGATTGAAAATAGAAAAGAAGTATGGGTGAAAAGATTAGAAGCCATCCATGAGTGAGGGAAGAGAGAACTAAGTCCTAGACACCAGGTTTGTTCTGTCACATCAGAAATCAGAACAAGGAAAACTCAAAGAAAATTCAGATAGAAAACAATAAAAAAAATCAATATTTGGGAAATATTTGCAATATTTGAGCAAGAAGTCTTCTGGAGAAATGTGTGGAGAACACCATGCTGGAACTCACATCAAAACCGTGTTTTTGAGCCCCTGATGTGATCACTAGGTGCTAATGATGCATCAATGCAGGCTCATCAGTGTAGCAAAGGCACCTCTTTGAATAATGGGGATTTGCATGGCATGAGGTAACCTCTACCCACCTCCCTACTTCTTCTGGAAAACTAAAGCTGCTCTAAAAATTAAAGTCATAAAAATAATCATGGTATCTGAACCCATGAAGTTTTGAGTATCACAGAAAAGGCAAATATTAAATAACTTTGACAAGAAAGATTATGTATTAAAATTAGAGCTATAAAAATTCTGTAAGGTGCTGTAAAAGAGGACAAGAAATGGTGGGAAAATCCCTACAAAGAAGTGATGTCAGTGTAAGCAGGGAAGAGGATGTTTGAAAATTAGGCACAGAACTTTCTAGTGAAGGGAAAGAGAACAGAAAAGGCAGCTAATAGTGAACTCATGGGAAAAGGTCATAGAAGCTGGAAGACAGGGAACAAGAAAGAGTAAGGCATAGAGATAGAACAGCCTGCAGCTCCTGTGACAATATGGGGTTCAAGAGCAATGATAAGCCAATGAAGGGTTTCAAGCAACCTGTGTGTGGGGGGGGCCACATATGTGCATGTGTAAATGTGCAATTCCAAGTGTAGAATGTAGAGAAAGAGTAGAAGAACAAGTTAGGAGACTGCGGGTAGTGTGGATCACAGTTGGTGACAGTCTACATGGGGATAGTTGGGAGAGGGAAATATATTGGAGCTAAACTTGGAGGGACTAATGATGGGATGGACACAGTGTTAAGACAAAAGTAGGTGTCCAGAATGATTCAGGGTTTCTGGCTGGGCAGCCAGATAAGTGGCGCAGGAGCTCAGCTGACAGCTGGTTGCATACTCTAGTGGTCTGAGCTGTTCCCAAGGAGATGTCAGAACTTTATGTTATTCTACAATATGCAAATGAGACTTTGGGTCTAAAGTAAGTCAAATGCTTACAACTTACATGGGAGTAAGCCACAGAAAGAGTACCAAGTTATATTTAGATAAAATCACCCCTTTATATAAAACAAGGGTTTGTCAATTCTAAGGATTCAATGAAAAAGTTGATAATCCCTCTGAGATATACTGTAAGGCCAGCAAGAAGAAACCCTGCATGGTGTTTGCTCTGTTGTACATAGATAATGCAATGTCTTCAACATAATTCTGTCACTGAGTCCGCACATCATGACAATAAATAGATACACTAATATTACCACTGAACAATAAGACCAAAGTGTAGAGTCAGTGAAGCTGAGTTACTTCAGGAGGATCACCTTGGTGGAGCTAGTCCTTGACCCCATACTGCCCAGTGGCAGAGACTGTTCTCTCATCTACTCTGCTGGGGCCTTTGCCAAATCAGTACAAGAATAACAAGAAAAGAGATATCACCCTACTTTCTTTGCATAATGGAAGTGAACATGGTGTAAATTGGGGAGAAAGAGGAGCTTTACTGCTCTTATTTTATTAAAAAATACTAGAAAAATCAGTTCATCATAAAACCGTATAAATAAACACTATGTATGTATCTATAAGAAACATCTGAAAGCAAATACTAAGATTTATTACATGAAAAGGGGGTGATAGTATTCAGTATAGGGAAGAACACCACAGTTTACGTAGCTACTGATTAATCAAACCATCCATAGGTAGCTATCATCAATGAGAGTGTATTATTTGCAGTGGGCAGGGCTCAGCATACTACATGCAAATAAGGTGAGTACATTTCAGGGTTTACTTTTTGGAACCTTGCTACTGACCACTAAAATGACAGGAATGTAGCTCAGATTTAATCAAATTATGTTATAAAAAATGGAGAAATTATGAGCTTTCATGAATTACTAAGCATAATGGACAAATTTCTGAGACACAAGGAAAGGTAGGACATACTAAATACAAATGTCCATTGTTAAAAAACAGTGCAATCTGAATACAGGCATACCTGTATCATAAGTTACTTTATTGGTATGTATTCCTCCTTCTTTTAAGTTACTAGTAGAAACTGGGGACATCTCTGACCTCAGGAACCCAGAGGATCACAAATTCAAGACTAACTTTACAGAGAATTTTTCTCAAAAATTAAAAGGGTTGAAGGAGTAGCTCAGTGGAAGAGGGTCTCTCAGTAAAATCCTCAGAAATCAAAACAAAATAAAACAAATACAAACAAACTAAGAGAAAGAGTCACAGTCTGTGACTAAGTTGTTTATTTCTCAAATTCTAGAATCTGAAATTTTGTTTAAGTTTTATGTTCTGGATCCTTGGCAAAATGGCTTCACTGAAAATAACTCTTCATCATTAGCGAAACAGAAACCAAAAGAAAAATCAAAATGTACACGGTAAGTAAGTAACCTATTTGAACAAAACCAGTTCTACAGGACATCAAAAATGAAAAGGGGCCAAAAAAAAAAAAAAGTCGCTCACTTTTCAAAATCATTTTCTGAAATTTTTACATAAATTTTAATATGTATTCACTTATTCTACCCAGCCCCAGTTATACCTTAGGAAAGGGAGATGGCAAATCCGAGAGATCTATGGGTAGAAAGCCAGTGAAGAGTAAAGTCACCTTTGTGAGATGACTAAAATAAAACAAAACATCCCATCAGAGCTTTTCCCAAAACAACAACAAAAAAAACTACTGTTTAGACATGCAGTCTCAGAAGAGTCTCTAAAAAAGGGTGCTGTGACTCAGTATGCCTAGACACAGGAAAGGCTACCCTTTCTAGCTACTGGCAGTACACCGATGTGAAAAGTGTGAAGTAGAAATGACACTTATTTAACCCTTTTAATTCAGCATCCTTTAAACAGGTCAGATCAATACTTCTCAAAACACCCATGACAAGGTACTAGTTTTTAATAGTCTTCATCTCTAATAAAATACAATAAAATTTCTAGAAGGATTAACATTTCAAAATTATGACATAAATGATACATGCCCACCATTTCAAGTTATTAGGTGAACAGGATTAAATTTCTCCCTTTAACAAGTATAAAATGTTTAATGTTTTATTCTTAATATCTTCACTCATTTTGTCACAGACCAGTAATCAGTTTTGACTGGCCTGGTTCATGATCCCTGTCATACACTCAGAGTGGCACTGCATTTGATCCCCAAATCCCCATGTTCTGTAACATCATCAATATCTAGAGGATACCGACATGGAGCAAAAAGACAGAACATAACAGGGTTAGAGTAAAATTCCCAACAAATATCCATCCAATCCACTTACACATTAATGGAAAGTTCTAGCTGGAATTCAGCTGACTTCATAGCTAAGTTAAAGTAAAACAATCCTTTCTGGATTTTTTTAGGTGAGACAGATCGAAAAATGAGACAGATTAATGTTGTAATTGTGTGCTTATTCAGGCATCTTAAAAAACTAACAGCAAACAAGGGTGCTGTTTCTTACTGTCATCTCTAACCTGGGACCTGACAGGAAATAAAATACTCTCAGGCATCAGGCAAGCAATGGTGCTTCAATGGGTGATAAGTGGAGACCCAGAGCAAGAAGCAACACTCAGGACTGTGCTAAGTGAAACTGCCTCAGGATCCCTGGCCCACAACAGATCAAGTGTAAGTAGTAGGCTATCATCCTCACTGCTCCCTCCTCTTTACCCCCATCCATGTCTAAACCTTGTGTGGGCTTCTGCCATGCAAATTCTTCCCCTGATGCCCACACTGCTGCTCACTCCACTAGTTCCATCATTCACTCAGATCTCATTTTCTCCATAAGGTTCACTGGTCTTGCTCACAGGGCAGTATGCCCATCCACTTTACTCCCTTATATTTTTTTCCAAAATACTCAACACTTTTACAGACTAGATCTCAACCTATTTATTGGTTTATTGTCTGTCTCCTTGCACATGGAAGAAGGATTTGGATTTTTGTTCTTTTATAAAGATATTTTTAGATGGACACAATATCTCTATTTTATTTTTAAGTGGTGCTGAGAATGGAACCTAGTGCCTCACACATGCAAAGAAAGCACTGCTCTCTACCAATAGACACAACCCCAAGCCAAATCTTTTGTTCTTTGATTTTCTCCAAACACTGAGAATCTGTCTGGTGCATTGTAAACACTTAATAAGTTTTTAAAACTGAAACAAATACTGTGTAAGAGGGTGTGGTAATTATGTAGTTTTAATTACAGATTTATTTTCTTTTTAGCTCTAATTTGATTACAGATCTAAATAAACAACATGATTGACTTATTCTGTACTTATGTTCATTTCATCCCTTGAAAGACATCTGTACTCTCACAAATCACTGTACTGCTTTAACAAAACTGGTTGAATTTAAAAAGCCAGTTTTCATAGTGATCCTTGAAAACGTACACCACTATCCCTCAGAATACACAGGGAGTTGATTTCACAACTCTTCATGGATACCTAAGCCCATGGATGCTTCAGCTCCTTGTTTAAAATGACAGTGTTTGCATATAACATGATAGCATCCCGCTGTATACATTAAATTACATCTAAATTATTGTATTAATTTGATGTAATAGGTAAATAGTCATTACACTATAGTGTTTAGAAATCATGAAAAAAGCAGGAGTTCACATATTTTCAGTGAAGACAAATTCATTTTTCTTTAATATTTTGCATCTGCTGTTGGTTGAGATCATAGATGTCAAAATCAAAGATAACAGAGGACCAACTTATCAGCCATGACATTAAACCAAATTTAAAATTTTTGGAGTGAGAAAGACATTCCCTATCCTTGTATTGGTAACTATATTTTCTATATTCTTAGAAACCCAAATTATAACATTAATGCCATAGTGGCACTATATGACAGTCATATGCTGTTAGGAAACACATTCCTCCATGGGAATAATTACCAGTTTTTCTAAATGCTGTAGGAAAATTTTGCAAACACAAATGAGAACTTTTTTAAAGGTCTTCTTCAGGTAACACCATGTTAAAGATAATGTCTCTATTCTTTTCTTTCTTACAATCATTACAAATGAATGGAACTTATACATAAAATTGAATTTTATAACTTAGCTGTAGAAATCTCTAATCCTAAATCTATATATCAAATAAAAAGTGAATATGTGTCAGTCCCAAGGTAATACCTGCATGAAACTCCACCTTCACCTCTGCTTCAGGGAAGAATGAGTGTCACTGTCCTCTCAGGTGCCTGGAATAAAACAGAAATATACCCTTTCATGTGGTATTCTTGAATTCTGAGTCAACTCCTGCAATCCTGCCCTCTGTTCCCAGGCCATGCAGAGTGGGGACACTCACTTCCTATACCCTTGGCCTGAGAGTACAGCTTCCCCAGTGCAAGGACCTAAGAATATTAACTCTCTTAACAGCATTCTTCAAGCTCTTACCCCTTACAGAATAAAAGCACACTGCCCAAAGCTGTCTGTGTCATGGCTCCTGCCAGTGTTACTAGAGTTCCCACTAATTTGTACATAGAGCACTATCCTCTCTTCAATGCTACTTAAAAGCCAGTGAAAATGCTCAATTCCTTCACCTCCTCACTTTACAAATGCTGGATCCTCAGCCCACAGTCTGGTTTTGTGCCGACTGCTGCCAACTGGTCCTGGACTCAGAGCTAACATCTCCTTGAAGCTTCCTAGTTTCTCAGAAATGTCCTATGTCTTCTTTTTCTCTCTGGAATTATTTGAATGTCCTAAAATACATTAAGATTAACAGAAAGATAAACAGAAAGGTCTTAAAATGTAAACAGTGTACCTGTGGGCCAAGATCTTTCTGAATTTGTGTCCCCAGTACCAAGCACATCCAGGCTAACAGAAGGCAAGCAATAAATGTTAAAGGAAAAAATTAATAACAGAATGGATCTGTCTGGTGTTATTCCATAACACAGAGCCCTTACACTGTGCTCCTGTGAAATAACTCCAAGATTAACAACAAAATCTATGCAGAAAACAACCATTTTAACATATCAGAGAACTAAGCATAAATTCCTAAAGACACACATACACTTGAATATTTTACTTGTCCAGAAGAAGTCCTGAGAAAATTCAAGGAAGTATTTATGGAGCACAGCCTATAAAATGGGCAGATGACAGCAGAAATTTAGGTAACCAGGGCTCAATCTCTTCCTGGATCCACATGAAGCTCAAGTTCCTTCAAAGAATTTTGGATCAAGAAATAGTAACTTGAGGCAATGGGCTATGTGGGTGTGTGTGTGTGTGTGTGTGTGTGTGTGTGTGTGTGTGTGTGTGTGTGTGTGTATGTGTGTGTGTGTGTGTGTGTGTGTCTGGGAGACTGTTCCACTTCAGAATCTTGAAACTCGGAGTGTTTTCAATATAGCAGGAAGAGCCCTTATGACATCGAATGGAACTGAACCAAAGTTAACTAGAGTAACAGTCATGAAAACTTTTTGTCAGTTATTGAAGAAATAAATAACAAATAATTCACTGCAAAGAATAACTATTGAGGTAATTTATGAGCTTGTAAAAGACAGTGCCTTCACTGAGCAAAGCCTGGGAGGACGGCTTCTCTTACCACAAGGGCATAAAAATTGCTCTTTTATTTTTCTCTATGAGCTCTTTTTTCAATATTCTTATCCTATAATCATCTTTCCTTAATCTAGAAACTATTGGTGAATATTGTCTAATCCCTCTGGCAATGAAAAATGTACACATTTATAATCTTTCCTATTGATTTTAACTGCTGGATCTTTTTATTAAGCATTTATCCACTTTCTCAATTTTTAAGAGTCAATGCACACAACAGCAAACAAGATAAAAATTAAGTGTTTTCTGACTAAAAAACATCTAAATGTTGTTTGTTAAATGCAAGGATCTTATTTTCTGGACATATTTTGACAAGTTTTGTAGTGAAAACCAGTTCTCAACTGTAAGTTAGAAAACCTGGGTTACATCACTATAGATGCTACTCAGTAGCTATAGAACTCCTTAAAAGGCATTTAGCAAGTCTGCAAAGAACCTCAGTTATGTCTTCAGATAAACAAATAACATCTCATAACAAGTGCTCTGTAATGACAACTCAACCTGATATTCTTTGGAGTACAAAGCCATCTACAAAGTAATACCACAGAGTGGTGTGGAGTAGCTGATGGTACAACTCACATTAGAAATAAATACTCTTCATTCATACCTCATAGCAATAGACTAATACCTGGGAAAACAATTTCTATGTTCAACCAGGTACAACAAAATACAACAACTTTTAGAGTATTTAGAATAACAGTATTATAATAATGAGAGTATTAACAAGATCCTATTAAAAACAGGTCTTTAAACGTACTGAAAAATTCTAAACTAAGATCTTTTGAAAATCAGCATTTTGGAGCATTTAATCAGAGATATTGGAATACTATGTACAGCTGAAACTAAGAGGAGAGAAAGATTAGACACAGGAATTAAAATTGAATTACTTCTTTTACTTCAGGCTCGAGGTGTTATTTAAATGGCTCAGTAATCTCTGCTGCCCATTGTCTGTTAATCCCGATTTTAAAATATAACTTTCCACCCAAGAACAGATAGCTTTCAATGACTTGGCAACTGATCCATCCTTCAATGAGCCTAAAAATAATCTCAGTCCATCTAAAAAATGAAAGTAAAACCTATGCAAAAATTAATATGCTCAAAAAAATTAATCCAACTGACTCATGTATTTCACAGCAGGACAAGAGAAAAAGGGTTTTATATTAAGATTAACGAAAAGAATCTGAAAATATATTCTAACAATATGTACCTGAACATACTGCAAGCCAATTTCAATTTTAATATAACCCACAGTTTATGGATAATATCCACTAGTTTTTCTTTTATCTTCTGTGGATGAGGAGGCAACAAAACCTAAAATTTAAATTTATGTATATATATATATCAGAAACACAAAAACAAGTAGCATGCAGGGTCATAACACTTCCTCATAAGCAATTAATGTACAACAATAGAACTTATCCTAAAACACCTATTTCCACAGCCTTCTTTAGGCGAAATTGGTATTTTTTTTTTTCTTGGTGAGTACCTAGGTTTCTGGAAGAAAAATTAACAAAGTAAATGGAGTTTTGATGGGAACTACTGCAGGATATTAATGGACATGTGACAAACACCAAGGGGTGCATTATTTAAAGATAAATCACTTCAATGTTCTTACACCAAGCTGGCTGGTGTTCAGCAGCGAGGGGGATGGCAAGCCAGTGTCTCAGTTATATTCCATGGGCTCTTTGAGCCTATGGATATCTAATTGCAGTAATTTGAGTTTTCCCTTACATATACTCTGGTCTTTTCAAGGAAAAAGAAAAGCATTTACCTATTCTCTCTACAAGCAGGAGCAGAAGCAAAAGCAAGACTGGAAGTCTTGCTGTGAGCACTATAAAAACCTAAGTTTGCTAGTCTCAGAGCTTATGTACCACTTTATTCACTGCCATTGGGCCATATATGTGCTAACTACAATTTGGAAGAAGTACCAATGTTATTGATTTGAATTTCAAGCTAATGATGGCTTGGACATACTATAGGATGCTATTGGTCAACTCTGGAGTCCCCATTTCCATTCAGTTCTATCCCACTTCCATTTTCTCTTGCTTGTCCAGGAAATTGGTGGCTGAGGTCCTGAAATGGGGTTGCAGAGCTTCGAGGAGTGGGCATTGCCCATGGGAGTCAGTACCATTCCCTAGCCTAGCTACAGAAGGGTGACAGGTCAGAATAACTTGACTTACAACACCTAAGGACCCCCAATCTTCATGGCAAGCTCCACACTGTTACAGGTCCTGCTTGCCACAGGCATTCTGACCTACCCTTGTCACAACTCCATTTACTCCAATTTGTCTGATGACTCATGTTTTTGATTTTGTGTTCTAGGCCCTATATGTGCACTGTTAATGTCTACTCCAGCCTGATTCTCACCTTCTTAGTCTCATACCAGCACCTTGAATGAATGAACTATCTTAAGCAGGGTACAATTTACCAATCCTTTCTTTGATTACTGTGGCAGTGTTCCATTAGGAAGTTTCTCCTGCATTTTTGTTTTTAGAAAGGTCATTGTTTTACATTTCACCTGAGATCCAGAACTTAGCTGGTATTTGTCTCTGTGTTGGAAGGTAGGGAGGACCCATGGGTTGTATTTCAACCCTGGGTAACTATTCAGCTGAACCTGCACTAATTCCACACTGAGGATCCACTTCCCAGAAGGTCACGTACTGATGTGTCAAGTAAACAACTCAAAGATCTACTTTAAAATTGTTTTTAGGACTATTTTTCTATCTCTATGATAACAATAAACTTTCTTATTTTAATATTAAAATAAGTCTCAACATGTGGTAGACAAAGACTCCAAATTTGTTAATCAACATTATATTTGAAATAGTACATTTCCTCATTTCTTTTGATGCCCAAAATCAACTGTCAATTTTAATATACAAGAGAAGAAAGCCCAATGAAATTTAGATTGAAATTGCAGAGATATATATAGGTTAATTTGGAAAGAAGTGCCATTTGTGTAATGCCAAAACTCTTGGTACATGAACACAGATGGCATTTCTCTTTTTAAAAATCATCACTATTTCTCTTAAAATGCTTTCAATTTTCTATGTAATTATTTGCACATCTTTCATTGGAATTATTTCCAGATATATCATGTTTTATTATATGACCTAAGTAGATTCAGTTTAAAATTTTATTTTACAATTACCTTTTGCTAACATGTAAAAGGGTAACACTAAATTATGTTGAGCAATGAGTTTGCTTCAATCACTTTTTAAAAATAGTTTTGTAGTTGTAGATGGACATAATACTTTTAATTTATTTATTTATATATGGTTCTGAGAATTGATTCCAGTGCCTCACATGTCAGGCAAACGCTTTACCACTGAGCTACAAACCCAGCTTCATAATTTTTAATTCTAAAAGTTACCACTTTAAAAAATATATTTTTTAGTTGTAGATGGATACAATATCTTTATTTTATTTATGTAGTTTTTATGTGGTGCTCTGGATTGAACCCTGTGCCTCAAGCATGCTAGACAAATGTTATACCACTGAACCACCACCCCAGCCAAAAACAGGTTCCACTTTTAATACTTATATTCAACATTGTACTGAGAGAATTCAATATTTCATTGGTTTTCCATTTTTCTGATATTTCTTCCAGTTTAATGAAGTTTTCTTAATATACTTACATACTAGTATTACAACAAACAAAAGGGTGTTAAATTTCTAAAAACATTTTTATGTTACCATTTTTTCCTCTCTGAACATGATGACACATAATTGATTTTTGAATTCCAAACTCATTTTAATATGTGATATATTGATGGATTTGATTTGCTATTATTTTCCAGAGTGATTGTGCATGTAAATCCATGACAGACATTATAACTTTTTATTTTCTTGTAAAATCTTTGCATATTTTAGAATCAGGTTTCTAAGTGAACCTCATAAAATCAGCTGAAACTCTGTCCTCAGCACTTAAGATTGGTATTATTGTTTCCTTAACTGTTTAGTAGAATTCTCCAGAAGGGTTGCTCGGGCCTTGACTTGTTTCAGTAATGCTTCTAATTATCATTTAAATTTATCTAATAAATACAGAAGTATTTCCCACTTCTTATATGACAGTTGGTAAACTATTTTTCCAGGAAATTTTAGTATCAGTAGAATGACTTTGATACCTTATGTCTCTTTGCAGTTCATTAAATTATTTTCTTTATTATTTTTATTTTACACTTTTGGTGTTTAAAATTTTTTATTCTGTTATCTGTTGAGAGCCAAGCTGAAGGGGCCTCAGCAAACTTCCAGCTGCCAGCTGATGTTTGGCTCACAGTGGCCTCAGAAAACTTCTAGCTGCCAACTGATTGACTCCTCTAGGGTGATGCTCACTGGGCTGTTTCCCCACCATTTCAGACCACAGAGTTGCTCATTGGGGGACTTTTTATTGCAATTACATTTAATAGAAGTTGTAGCACTGTGGGGGGTGGGTAGCTCAGTGCAAGGTCTTTTGGACCAGACAACACTGCAATAACCAAGAAAGTCATAGCACTTAAACAGATATAAGGAGTCTCTGAAGAAATCCACCACCTTCCCTTCCATGGTGAAAAGCAGCATACACAGCAGACTTCAGGGGTATTTTGGAAAATTCTCACAACTTTAGGTGAACCTAAAGTTTTATTTAAAGGTTTTGGCTCTCTTCTGTATTAAGTGATCCTGAAAAAATACCATAATATGAAACTTGCACTTTATGTTTTCTTTATGTCAAACTTTTACATTTTTAGTACCCAAACAATCAACTCAAAAGGTAGAGCTTAATGCAGTATTACAAGCTTTTGTGATGTTTAAAGATTCTGTATTTAATTTATTTTCTGATATTCAGTATATAGTTAATGCTATAATATCCCTTGAAGATGCTGGTAATATTTCCCCTTCCTCTACTGTTTTCTCTTTGCTTTCCAATATACAAAGTCTAATCTGGGATAGAAAAGATCCATTCTTTATATGACTTATCAGGGCACATAAAGGATTGCCTTGAGCACTTATTTTGGGCAATTATTTAGCAGATAAAACTACACATGACATATATATTTTCTCTACACTAAAAGAAGCTACAAATTTTTATAGAAAATTCCATGTCAATGCTAATACTTTACAAAAGCATTTTAAAATAACTAAGAAACAAGCTAGAAAAATAATAAAACAATGTCAAAATTGTGTGATGTTTTACCACAAGTTAATCTTGGAATCAATCCTACAGGACTGATACCTAACCATATTTGGCAGCTAGACATCACACGCTTGCCAGAATTTGGAAAATTGAAATATTTGCATGTTATAGTTTATAATTCTTTTGGATTTTTGATGGGATCCCTTCTTGCTGGAGAAAAAACTAAAGATATTATGGTTCATTGCTTACAAAATTTTGCCACTGTGGGCATTCCAAAACAGTTAAAAACAGATAATGCCCCTGGTTATACTTCTACCTCTTTTAAACAATGTTTCTCATAATATGGCATTACTCATATAACAGGAATCCCATACAATCCACAGGGATAAGGCATAGTTGAAAGAATTCATCAAACTATTAAAATGTACTTATTAAAGCAAAAAGAGGAAATTGGGAAGGAGTTTATATTCCCCAAAGATAAACTTAAAATAACCCTTTTTACTTTAAACTTTTTAAATTTAAATTCGTCAGAACTAAGGGCTGTGGAAAGGCATATGTGTCCAAAAAATTTACATAAGCTTAACGTTCTTTGGAAGGATATTCTAACAGGACAATGAAAAGGTCCTGACCCAGTCATTGTCTGGAGACGGGGGTCTGTTTTTGTGTTTCCACAAAGAGAACAGCAGCCAATTTGGATTCCAGAGAGATTAACTAAAGTGATTTCTACAGATCAAAAAAAAAAAAGTTGATTTGGCTCAAATCCATAACAGCTGATATCCAAAACTCCAGTTTGGCTATCCTTACATCTGCAACAGAACAAGGATGCTTTTTTTAATATTTATTTTATTATTATCTTTTCTCACATCATGAAGTTCTATTTTATTTTATGAGCTCATACATACCTAGGTTAATTTCTTGCTGATCAGTTCTATTTTTTGACTATAGAGGTTTTAAACATTGAAATGGAAATTTCACCTGTAAAAAGTTACAAGGCCTTTACTATTATGTTGTGTTATACGTATTATATTATGTGGGCACACTTGTGTTTTATGTTGTATGTTTGTATTTCCATATGTCCATATATCACATATGATGAGCACTCATGAAAAAATGGATTCAAGTATTTTTTTAATTCACGTGATTTTAATGTTTTAATTTAAATTGGGTAGACAGATGTTGAGGATTGTTTCAATATGTGAAGAACAAAGGAGTTTAACTGATCTGTTTGTTTACTTTCACCTTTCCTTTTCATTATATTTAATAATTCTGTTCAAGATAATATAAATTGTTAAGAGAATTGTTTTCTTTTAGTGCCTTCTGGAATGTTGCATATTTTTTTCTTTAGCCATTATTGCCAAAATTCCTATCTTCATCCCAGTGCTGGTGAAGACAAAGATAAAACCAATCTACAGCTTCTGCAATAGCCATCACTGAACTGCTTGCAGAACTTGCCTTGACTATGTATCACTTGTATGCATTGTGAACTCACTTGTATGCATTGTGAACTATCTGTTGGTACAGTGAGTTATTGTAGTGTTGGGGTATTTTTGCTGATGGTGTAATCAGTGGTACAATTTTTCCAAAAGAAGAAATCAATTGGCTTGGTGTAACTTTCTCCCTTCTGCTTGTCATGGTCGTTCAATTAAAATTTAGAGGCCAACAGAGGTGATGCAAAAAACCTCACCCCCCCTCCTGGTACAAAGACATATCAACAGGTGTGACTGTATTCTGGACTGGAAGTCAATAACGGGTAAGATCCAATTGCAATGGTACCAACCTAAGACAGGAGGCTAATGCCTTGAGGTCAGCTCATGTGATGAATGGTAAGGACCATATGTACTATTGGACAACCTAAGGCAGAAAAGGCCCCTAAGCCACATTCTTGTTGTTTAAACAGAGAGGGGGAGATATTGAGAGTTACAGCCAAAGGGGCTTCAGCAAACTTCAAGCTGCTTGCTGATGATTGGCTTACAGGGGCCCCAGCAAATTTCTAGCTGCCAACTGATTGGCTCCTCTTTGGTGATGCTCATTTTGCTTTTTCCCTTCCCTTTCAGAGCAAGGAGCTGCTCATTGGGGGACTTTTTGGCTCCACCCACACAACCCAGCCAATGGGACTCAAGAGCAGGAGGAGTGAGGGAGGTTGAGAGGCTTGTGGAAAGCCAGTGGTGGCAGTTGTGCTCTGAAAGTTTTCCTGAAGAGTTGTGAGGTTTGGCATGTGTGGTCCTAAAAATAAAGTTTGTTTCTTTTGACAAGTGAATCCTGAATTGTTCCCAGCAAGACTGTGGCAGTTGTCTAATTGAAATATCAATTATTCAATTATTCTTCTTTATTTTGGGCCAAGAACACTATAAATAATATTTAATGCATCTGTAATTTCAGATGCTTCTCACTTTTTTCATTATTATTCATTTAAAAATATTCTCTCAATTTTAATTGTAATTAGCTCATTCTTTTCACAGATTTATGGGTTTTGTTTATCTTTTTGTAATTGGTTTCCTAGTTAAATTGCATAGCTGTCAGAATATACTACTAAATTATTTCAAACTTTTGAAATTTATACATAGACCATGACCTATTTTGGCAAATAATTCACCTGCCCTTAAAACAGTTGTGTACTTTGTCAGTAGGTAGTGCAGCATTCTGTACATTTACCAATCATACTGTTCAGATTCTACATCCTCATTGATTTATATGACTGCTTATTGTAATAGTTGAGATATGTATGATTAAATTGTAAATTGGTTCATTTTTTCTTACACTTATTTTTCATTTGGGTCTTTACAAATATGAAAGCCATGTCATTAGATACATATAAATTCATGATTTTTAAATTTTTCTTATAAACTCCACAATTTCATTATAATTAAATGTCTGTTTTATTTCTAGAAATAATTCTCATCATGATTTTTTAATAAGGTAGTAACAGAAATGTATCCAGTGTCCTTTCCATGCAACTTGGTCATATGTACAACATTGCCAACTTATTACTTTTGCCCTTTCTGGGAAAATCTCAAGGTATGCTTCTGGAAAACAGCAAACAATTTTTGATGGTGTTTACTCAAGTTTACAAATGCATGAGTTTGTCTTATCCCTCTCTGCTTGGAATGGCTCAAATTCAGGCCTACCACACATTAGGACAGCACTCTATGGTATCCTACAACCAGTCTGGTGTGTGTGTGTGTGTGTGTGTGTGTGTGTGTGTGTGTGTAAAATGTATATATGTTTGTAAAATATATGTATGTGTGAGTGTGTGTGAGTGTGTGTGTGTTTGTGTGTGTGTGTGTATATATATATATATATATATATATATATATATATATATATATATATATACAGAATAATATAAATGTGTATTTTCTTTGTGATTGACTTTGCTATCTTATTTTACAATATAAAAATAATATCTGAATAGCTATAGTAAATATAATCTTTATACATTGGGACATAAACAAAGCTAAAAGCCTATATGCCAAAATCCCCTTCAAATAGTTTTTTGAAATTGTTAATTTAATGTGGCTATTATTCTTGTTTAGCAATTTGATGAAAATACCTAAATACAAAAAAAAAATTAGTGAGTAGTACATGGGAAAAAAAAACTTAGGACTTTAGATAGCTTCCTGAAAATTAAAAACTAGTAGCATTTTATTACAAAAAAGACATTGTTAATCAACACCATTATACATACTCTACAATTATATTCAAAATTTCACAAACATTTTTGTGCACTGTATATAAGTACACATTAAGATGATACAATTAGAATTAATACAGAATATATACAAAATGAACAAAGTTTAGATTTATACCAAAAACTTAATTGCAAAGTTTTGAAAAATAATTTGACTAGATATTATTTTACCTCATGATAATTTACCTTTATACAAATTTTACTTAAACATCCTAGATTTAGATGCTAAGAATGTCTGTATGTACATTTAAAGTTTCTACACTATAATTTTATAAATCCAAATTTCAAAAAAAGGGTACTTTAATAAATAATTTAATCCTCTTCTGGATTACTTAATTTCTATTACCTATATTTTGAATTTTCATATATATATACTTAATACATAAACCATGAAGTCCTTGTAGGAAAGTAATGATCATAGACTAATAATTACTGAGGATTAAAGTGCCTAAAAGAATGCCTGAATATCAACATCATTTTTTTCTTGTCATAAAATCTGGAGTCCTATTTAATAAAAGGCTCTTAAATTCAGTTTTTAAATTACTGAAAATTATTTAGGTTATTTTAGCAATTATATAAAAACACAGTTATGTTCACCTTACCAAATCACATCCTAAAAATAATGGCATATTAAACATGCCTTATAAAAAAAATCCCACTACAATTTTTAGTGCTTTGTTAGGCAGTTCATTTAAGTTAAAAAGTAAGAACCTTTTATTGGTTTGAAACTTTTTAGTCCAAGGCTACAAAGAGAACTGTACTGATGAAAAACGTTCCCCTAAACTCATGTGTTACAGCTTCTATATTCCTCAATTCTCCACCCAAGCCAAATTTTATACTTAATACTGGTGTGAAGATCTCTGTTACCACTACTTAATGTTTCATTCTATTCACACACACCTAAGTTTTACAATACCAGTAATCACTTCAACAATTTATTGTTTCAAAGACATACCACCTCTGTAAGATAATGGAGAGACCCCTAAGCATGTTAGCCATTTCCCTCCTCTGAAAATCACTTATTGTACCTTAATACATTTTGTGTTTTTGAAAATATTATTTCTTAATTTTAAAAATTTGCCTGGGGATTTCTTCCCCTTCTTATTTTCCAAAGTAAAAATAGCATATTCCAGAATTCAGCTTTAATAAGGTAATTTTTTTCCTAAAAGTTATTGCTTTTCTAAACACAAGATGTGATTCAAATATGTTCCATAATTTGTTTATGTAGGCATTCTATCTATGTTGATTGTGAATTTAGAACCAAAGAATGACTGGCCAATACCAATGCTGCTTTGGTTGTTTCAAATGAACAAATTCACAAAACACCATACTTTATAAATTATATTATAGTGATATATGAATGTTCTTTGCCAATATAAATGGAAGAATAGGACATCTGATTCTTAACTATTTGAGGAAATTAAGAATCTAAATAATACAGTAAAGAAAAAAATTAAAAAGAAAAATCCAATCTAGAAAAGGCATAGAATTAACTAAGATATAAAATGTTTTCTTATTTCTTCTTTTTCAATATTATAATTTCATATTGCTTTTAAAAAAGAACTAAATTAAAATAAGTAATTATTTGACTATCTTTAAAAAAGTCAAGAATCCCTAACATTTTTGTATAGGACCATTTATCAGTCTTGTGAAAGAGTTAGCAATTTATGGAACCAGGGTCACTTTTTGCTTTTCCTGTAGGATTGATTATGCACATCAAACAGCGTCCCAATCCCTCAAGGATAATCCAATCTTCTGCTGCCTTTGATTCTCTCTTCATGACTGTCTGATCTGCCTAGGTGTGAAGACAATTACTACTTCCTTAGTTATAAATTTAAATGGCAATTTTACTCCTCCATTGTTCAATGCTAGTGTTGGCCTAGTAAGCAAGTCTGATAAGATAATGTAGTCTTCATGCTATTTATTGCTATACTCTTAATTCAGTTTTTTTCTGACAAATACATCCATGTCTTTTTCTGGTATTTCTTCAAAATTCTTACAGCCAAAACATTTACATATTGAAGAACACATTATTTTTGCCTGGCAGCACTCAGTAGTTTTTAATGATATTCTGACATTAACAAATACATCCCTTGCTATGATATTAATATGCTTCTCCCCATTTCCTTTTCCTATGTTAGGCTTAAAATCTGTATTTCTGTTAATGCATTCCTTTATACTTTTTGCCTTTCATTTCCATGTTCCAAATTGTTATAACAATTAGTAAAACTGCAATTGTTATAAAATTTGCCATTTACAAAGCAATTACAGTATAATTTCTAATAGTGATTTTATACAATTCCAGGAATTTCTGGGCTGACTGGCAGATACTGATGAGATTATGCCATTGAATGAAAGACTTTTCTGGGTCTGGATACCAGAAATTCCAGTATAATTAGAGCTGACTGCTATACACACATATAAAGACCCCTGTAGATAAGTACTATACTGAGTTGGAAGCTCTGCATAACCCACAATTCCTGTTCCTGAAGCTGGTGCCAGGACAGTACCTGGTGGCACTTTAGTGATTTGGGGCTGGATCTGTGACAATGGGGTGGAAGGCATAACAAGCCATTGCTGTTGTTGGCTGTAAATTACTATTTTTGAAGCTTGATTGATGGATTTGGGGACAGCTTGTTGAATAGCCTGAGCTTGAAACAATAGAGCTGACATCTGCACTGAGGTTGTATTAACAACTGGCTTTGCTTCCTAAAGAGGTTTTAATGCTTGTCCTGTGATTATGACTAACTTTTTGGGTTAAGATACTGGCTGTTGTGGCAGTATCAAATCAGACATAATGAAACTTCCTTCCAGGCATTTGAATCTGCTGAACAGTTGCTAGCATTTTCAGAGAAATTGGGAGCGGTTTTCAGAAGAATAGCTGTTTTAAATTGTGATATGCTCACTCCTCCAACAGTGATGATATGCAGAGCTTATTTAATTGTTATTAGCTTTATTTGGTGATTTCAAAGGTGAGATTTCTATTTAATTTGGCATCTGCATTGGTAGAATTAAAAATTGATTCCATAAAACCACTTTCAGATATTGTTATGGTCTTTGATAGAGTTCCAGGGGTAGACTGTGAAAGAACCCTACCTGCAATGACTGATGTTCTCTTATCTGTAACTGCTTTACTATTAATTGGTTTTTCCAAGATCAGCTTCATGATTACTGGACCACAGATTGGTGTTTCATGCTTCTTAGCAATCTCATCTGGCACTAACTCTAATATAATTTTTGACTTCAGTGTCCATCATAGCTACTTGATTTTATACCTGGAATTTCCAAATATGCAGGCCTGTCCTATCTATATATTATGTATTTGGTATCAAAATGGCATTTACACAAATTGTCACTCATGGATTAAAATTTAAATGAGTGAATGGAGCGAAATAATTCAATTCAAATCAATTAATAAAATAAAAATATAGATGTTTATAAAATTCTAACTGAAAAATGTTTTTAGATGGCCAGACAATAAAATATTTTTTAAAGAGAAAGAGAAAGAGAGAGAGAGACAGAGAGAGAGAGAGAGAGAAAGAGAGAGAGAGAGAGAGAGAGAGAGAGAGAGAGAGAGAATTTTTTTACTATTTATTTTTCAGTTTTTGGTGGACACAACATTTTTATTTCTTTTTTATTTTCATTTGGTGCTGAGGATGGAATCCAGTGCCCTGTTCATACCAGGAGAGTGCATTACGACTTAAGCCACATCCCCAGGCCCAATAAAATACTTATTTCTAAAAAATGTCAAAAATGTAGTATAACATTCATTGTTTTTAAAATTTTTCAACAGAGAAGAGACAATTAATACTGATAATCACATTGTTCTGATATTATTATTTTATCATTAAAATAAGTAAACTAAATAGAAAATAATTGGGATTAATCTTCAATAACATGGTTTCTCAAATAAATAAATTGGAAATTACAACTAAAGCCCAGCTACTTTCTCCTTTTTCTTTCCCATTGTTAAAAAAACAATAGGCTCTTGCCTTAAATATCTCCACAGTAAGCTGAACTAATTGCCATTATCCTGCCAAAGAGATTATATTCTACTACTTTAAACATTGTTACAGATTCTTAATATACAGCCAAACTTCTTCCTCATATTTTTGTAGGTGTTTTATCCCCTCATTTGGAATGCAATTTAATGTCTTTTTTTAAAACTCTTTAAACTCTTTCACAGCATAATATGTCTTCCATCTTTCTTGCTCATATTCAAAGCCACATTAAGATTCCAGGACCTTTGATAGAGAATATCATCCACTCAGACACAGCTATGAGATCACTTTATCTTTTGTTTTAAGATGCTGTAAAATCTCATTGTTTTTTTCATCAAAATACTCAATCACTAATGATGAAGTTTTCCATTTATTCCCAACAAGCTCGTGCCATTGTCAATAACTGTTCACACTGTATACAATTTCAGGCCCCTATGTGAGAATTTGAAAATCAATTTAATGCACTTTGGGAAATGCATATTACACATTTCCATCTTTTTCATCCTTATTTCTTTCCTCATATTTTCAATGATACTCATTCTGAATTTATCAGGCTATTTCCTATTGATCTAAAAATTTATCTTCTTTGATTTCTCATTTATTTTTCTTTTTTGCCACTATGGGCAAGTCCACTTATTTAAAGACACATAATTTCCTGCATATACAATCTGTGATTTTGCATAATTTTATACTCATTGGAATATAATTTTAACCCATGGAATGTCCCATTCTACTACACAAGTCTTCATTGAATGAGCACATTGTACCCTGAACACATGCCTCTCTATTCAAAAATAAAAATAATTAAACCTAGCTCAGAGCAGAATACAATTCTTAATTTTATATAATTGGGCATAAAATAAATATAAGAGGCAATGGGGGCTGAGTGAACTTAATTTGTGGTTTCTAATGTTGAAAACTTTTCTGAGAACTGAAATATTTTATATTTGAAATTTCCTATTTATATGACATACTTGTGTTTTATTGTTTACTCTTAATATGCTCTAGCTATTCTTATTTTATTGAAAAACTACCTAGTTTGATTATAAGATTTAAATATATTAAAATAAATTTAAATATATTAAAATCTTTCACTAAGCATAAAGTTATGTTTACATTTGCTACAGTTATAATAAGAACATTTAATTGTATCAAGGCACAAGCTTTTTTTTTAGATTTTAAAATATCACAACTGCAAGATTATGTATATAATATTCCAATTGTTGCTTATACAACAGTAAATTAATCAAAGTAAGTTACACTATCTTAAATAAAATAAAATGAAAATAATTAACTAATAAAATTCACATTTAAACCACCTTTATTTACAAAATGTAATTCTAAGAAATATAATTTTATTAGGCTTCAATTGGAGCAAAAGTATAATCACTTGAGTAAAAGCAGTTAGTTATACTAAAAATGAGAGATACATTACTTTTGAAAACAGATACAAAATATTGTCAGGATTGTTGTTGTGCTTCAGAAGCAGGCCTTTGAAGATGGAATTAACCTTGAAGGGAACTCAGTTATACTTTCAGAATGTCAGGGAGGGAGGAAGGAAATTCAGATCTTGGGAGAAGATGAGAAAAAAAACACAGTCACATTGAGAATGGAGCAGGTGATGGGCTCGGTGGAAAATATTCTCGAGATGCTCCATACATGTTTCTTGGAGGAGCTGGAGAATAAAAAAATGGTCCTCTTTTCATCAACTGACTTCTTGAATTGATTGGAAACAATGGACCTCTGATTGGAGGGTAAAATGAGAAATAAAAGCCAGAGCCAGTTGCTTTATTTTTAGCAGGGACAGATGAATCCGGCACATTGGAATCACCAAAATCAAATTGGATATCATTTCTACTCGATTCCATTTCTGAAGACATTGGCCTATCCATTCTATCCAAAGTTGACATAGTAAAACTTCTGAGTTCTGCTGGTCCAAGATGGTCAACCATAATTGGAATAATATTCATCTTGCCTTAGTAGAAAAAGACATAGATCAGAATTTGGTTTGCCTTGTGGGGCCCTGATCATCTTAGGGTTCTGTTCCCATGGAGTTGACAGTGCTCCTATGTTATAAGATACTCTGAGGATCTTTTATCACATAATAGCCTGATTATCTTCTTTCATTGATAATAGGAGGGCCCAGAGGATTCTTGGGCTTTTTTCTCATCCCATTTGAAGCAAAGGTAAAAGTCTGAGTGGACATTTCTTTTCCAAAAAAGGATCTCTCACTTCAGATGAAGGTCGTCGACCCAATGGTCAGGAACCATTTGGGGAATTCTCTTTGCCAAAGGCTGAATTTGAATCATCAAGTGCTTAAAGATCTTTTTCTTCTAGTTTAAATTTAAATTTATTTTCAGTTTTATCTGTTGTGGGCATTTTGTTTCTTTAAATCATTGAGGTATCTTTCACCACTCTGAGCTGCCAACTTATTTTCATATGCTTTTTTTCTCATAGTACATAATTGGTCCCCGATAAGAATAAATGGTTCTCTCCAGTTCTTCTTCAAGATTTTTGACTTGCTTTCTGTAGTTCTCTAGCTGTTCAGTTGCATGACTGATGTTTTCTTACATTTTGGAGAGTTTATCCTCTTTCTATACCTGGTAATTTTCCTCTATTATTAATTTCTTTAGAGTTTCATTACATTTTCTTGATACAGTTCAGCAATGATTTTAAGTTCCTGCTGCAGATTCTGATTCTCACTTTTAAATTGTGTATTATTTGACTGCAATGATGATTATTATGTCTTAAAATTTTAAATATTCTCTATAAGTTCTTCATTTAGTTCAATTAATTTTAAACAATAAAGTAAGAAATTTAATTTCTTTCTCCTTCTAAGGTTTTAAAAGAGGTCTTTAACTTAGCAGCATAAAACCATCTCTTCAAATTTTCTTTTGGCTGATCCTCCAAGTAAGCACCAACACTCTTCATTTCCAATTCCAAGTTACCATCATCTGTTAGGTCTTTTCTAAGCCCAGAACCCCAATCTTTTATCTGCAGAAAGTGTTCAGAGACTTAATGTGATTTTGTTTACCTTTTAGAACTTGTTCTCCATGTACTTTAGTGTGTTCAAACGTCATTTTCTGTTTATTAATGCCATTCACTTTTTCTTTTCATAACGCAACTTCTAATAAAAGCTGTTTCTGACTTTTGTAAAGTTGGAAATTTTCATTCGAAACCTCTTGTTTTGCTTCCTTAAATTCCTCTTCATTCATTTGAAATAGGCTCAAAGTTGTTTTAGCTCCAGGCATCTGTGATCTAAGAGATTTTTATTAATCTTCTAGGTACTTAATATTTTTTATAGATCATCCTCAATTCATCTAGTTGAGGTTGTTTACATTTCTCTTCTTTAAAATCTTTTTCAAGAGAGAATATTTCTTCCTCAAGTTTAGATACTAACCTATCCAGGTTTTCATGAATTGCCTCCAAATTTTTTGCTTCTATTTACTCCTTCACCGAAAAGTCATCCTTTAAAGGAGACTGTAAGGGACCGGCGAAACATCAGAGGAAGAGACTACCAAGAGACTGCCTCATGCAAAAGCAAAAGGGTTTATTTGGGGACCAGCTTGCTGGGGCCGAGAGCTTACCTTAGCAAAGAGAGCTAGAGCCCTGAGAACAGCTTGAGCAGATCTTATATAATTTTCTTGGAGAGGGCAGGGAGGAAAGTTTATTGAGGGGTCAGGGCAAGTGGGCAGTTTGCCTGCAACCAAGTGAGGGAGTGCATCCTGCAGTTTGGCAGTTGGGGACAGCACATTCTGGGAACAAGATTAGCAAACAGTTCACAGTTGGGGACAACACATCCTGGGAACAAGATTTCAACAGTGTTTTGTTAAGCATATAGAAAAACAGAGTTACAAGTACCTATTTTATTAAACTTTTATTTTTTTAATTCTTCTTCTGGCTACTTTTAATCATAAAAGTGATCATTGAGGGGTGTCGCATTCTGTGTCTGCTAGTAGGGTATATTGTTGTCTAATTATTATAAGTCTGACTTGTCCAATTTGGAATTGAAGAAAGAAAACTACAAGATTGAGCAAACAGGGTCCTAGAGTTAGCCACAATATAAGAATTATTAGAGGACAGGCCAGGGCTGATAAAAGTGTAGTTAACTAGGGGGACTGTGTGAACCAAGACTCATATCACCCTTTTTGGGTTTTTCTCTCTCTCGTTGATGCTGTTTAAGGCGTCTTTTTAATTTACTCATAGATTTTTTTACAACTCCAGTATGATCGGGATAAAAACAACATTTTTTTCCTCAATGTAGCACAAAGGCCCTCTTCTCTCATAAACCCTCGCCTGTTCTGTAAAACAACTTCAGAGAGAGAGGTTAAAGATTCCTGCAAAGCTGTGATGGAGGTTTCTAATATTTTTAAGTTTGGGTCTATTGCTGTTTCTAATTGGGTCATTTGTTGTGTACCACGGACCAGGGCAGTGGTCCCTGTGCCCACCCCTTCAGCAATTCCCATTCCTAATAAGATGGCTAAAGTGAGGGATACAAGTTCTCGGTGGAAGCGGGTTGTATGCCCCCCTATTTGATCTTTAAATGAACCTGCCTCATGATAGAGCACTCTGGAAAACATCTGAACCATTACATAATTAATCACATCTGTTAACCATTTTATGAAAACATAAATAATGTTTAAGTATATAGAATTATACTGTTGTAGGGACGGATAAGGCAGGCACCTAAGATAGCACTGAAGAAAGAAAAACAGTTCTATTTGGTTGCAACTGGATTCAGAGGGCATTGCTTCTGTTGTAATCAATTAATCCCTTGAACCCCAAGTTTGGGTAGTTTTAGAATTTTGTACTCAGCATGTATGGGAAGGGGCTTGGAAGTTCACAGTCTGCAGAAGTTCACAAAAAGCAGTTTTTGTTTTTGGTTTTTCCTCTGTTCTGGGCAAGTTAACATTTCAAGGACACCTGAGACGGGGAGAATTTTTTCTTTCGTTTTTTTTCCCTTGACAGCTGTTACCATAGAGCCCAGTTACTAAATTTTTTATCTTAGAAATGTAACCATCTCTGTGAAGCCCCAGCTCAAGGCCAGAGGCCTTGTTCACATATTCTGTGAAAAATTAGTAAGGGGGTGTCTAGGTTAGGAGTGCTGATTTTTCCAGCCAGTGGCCAAGTAGAACAGGGCAACATGAAATAAGGAAGTTTATCTGTACTGAACTTTTTTATAGGGACTCTTTTTCTGAAAGTCCTAAAGTCAGCCGTAGTGAAGACTTCTGGAGAAGACTAGTTAAGACTTTTCTGTGGCCCTGGTATAGAGAGGGATGACGGGGAAGGCGGTTCTGAGAGCAGCTCCATGGATCTGAGAATGAGGAAGGAGAGATGTAAAAGAATGATGGGAAAGGGGTTTGGGATTTTCTTAGCAACAAAAACTTGAGTAGTAGAACAGGTAGAACAGAGGAAAAGACTGGAGTTAGTATCCCAAAAAGCTTGTGAGGGACTTTAAATTTTTAGTAACCTGTTTTTACTAATGATAAAGCAACTTTAAAGGCCATTTTCATTACATCGTGGATAGGGGTCTGAGGGCTCTCCTCAGCTGGTTTGAGCTTTGGGTTAGCTGGTAAGAGGACATGGTGGGACCCGGTATGGGCACTGACAGGAGAAGAGAGAAGTGAATGGGTGAAGAGATACCTCAGTACCTGTTACTTCAGCAAGGGGGGCAATGGTCTGAGAACTGGCAGAGGTTTGGGTTCCATCAGGTAGCCCTTGTAGGTTTACATCCTTATGACTTACAGAAGAAGTCAGTTTTTCCCCCCACACAGCCGTGACTTTTTGTGTCTTTGATAGTCCACCAAACAAACATAGTAATCTAGGTTAGCCAACCTGCATGTAGTTCTCCTGTTCCTACATCTCTAATGTTTGTTTCTATTATCTATGGTATGGAAGGGATTTAATGGAATTTTAGTGGGATCCTCTTCATCAGGGATACCCAATAAAAAAGACCTATAGCCAACTGAAAAATGTCTGGGTGGAGAGATGGCCACCATGTCCCTAAGGGGGCTGTATTCGAGATAGACCCTACTTCCTGTCCAGTAGGATTTATGATCAGCCATTGCTGCTGAATGAGCTGATGAGGGTTAGGACTAATGGTGGTCAAGGGGAGAATCTATAGCCCTATCTACATGGTGAATACATAGTTTGAGTGGCTTATCAGTCTTTTCCAATTTTCAGCCAGAGTCTGGACAGGGCACAGGCTTGAGATGAGAGGCATGGATCTAGGAAGTGATTCTATCTACTTTTACCACTGTAGGTGTTAAAAGTAACACCTGGTATGATCCTATCCAGCGGGGTTTTAGAGATGACACCTGATGTTTTCTTACATAGATGAAGTCTCCCACTTGATACCGGCGTGGAGTCCCTTCATCCCCAGATTGATAGGCAGTGGCCAGCTGTTTCCACAGGTATTGCTGGGTTCTTTCAAGAGCTTTAAGTCTGTCAAGCAAGGGGGTGTGGAAGGGATTGTTAGGTCCTAGAGTTAGGGTTAGGTCCCTTACTGGAGGAGGGGCACCATAGAGAATTTTATAGGGGGTGAAGTTACACAAAGAAACAGAGGGAGTATATTTTTTGTACAAAACAGTGCATAAGGCAGGAGCATAGTCCAAACATTTATGCCAGTCTCTAAGCTTAATTTCTTCAAGGTCTCTTTAATGGTTTTATTTATTTTTTTACTTGTCCTGAGCTCTGGGGTCAATGAGTGCAATGTAACCTCTAATTAATCCCCAGGGTATGGTTAACCCTTGACTTACCTGGGCCATGAACGTTGGTCCATTATCAGACCCTATTACCTTAGGCAGGCCATATCTTGAAAAAATATCTTCCAGGATCCTCTTGATCACCATTTGTGCCGTTTCTTTGTGTGTGGGGTGGAGGGAGGGAAGTCTTCAATCCATCCTGAAAATGTCTCTACAAAGATTAGGAGATATTTAAGTCCATTCCTTGCTGGCTTAATTTCAGTAAAGTCCACTTTTCAAAATTGTCCTGGTCTGGTCCCTCGAAGGTGCCTTCCTACAGGGAGCTTGGAAGGGTAAGCATTAACAAATTGATAGACCCAACAGGCTTTTGTTACCCATTCAGTTATTTTCTTTCATGGGCTCAGTAAAGTCGAGGAGTTCAGTGTCAGTGTCCTTATGTTCTCCCGGTGTGGAAAATGTTAACATGGTTACTCCATTTAGGGCTGCCAATTTAGCCTCTTTATTTGCTCACTTGTTATATGGGGGTGGTATCTGCACAATGGTTTGTTTTCTTGGCTCAGTGAGCCATCACTTATCGCCCCTAAGGGAATAGTCCAGGAAGATTACTTCTTGCTAACAAATTTGGGCGTTTTTGGCAGAAGCTCGGATAATAGTGCTTGGGTCCCAGACTCACAGTTTTCCTTGGTGTTGGCTGTCAGTAGCAGGTCATCCACATATTGAAGCAGGGTGACTTCAGGGTGCATAGTTCTGAAGTTGTTGATATCTCTGTGGAGGGCTTCATCAAAGAGAGTTGGGGAGTTTTTGAACCCCTGTTGGTGTCTGGTCCAAGTTAATTGACCAGATGTCCCAGTTTCTGGGACTACCCACTCAAAAGAAAACAGCAACTGACTATCTTTATGCAGAGGCAAGTAAAAGAAAGCATCTTTTAAGTCCAGGACAGTATACCATTTTCGCTCAGGGTTCAGGGTGTTAAGCAGATTGTACTGGTTAGGAACTGTGGAGTGAATGTCCTACACTCTGTTGTTGGTCTCTCTTAGGTCTTGAATGGGGCGATAGCCCCCAGTTTTTGGCCTTTTTACTGGTAGCAGGGGAGTGTTCCAGGCTGATTGACAGGGCCTTAGGACCCCTAAGTCCAAATATTTCTGAATATGGGGCCTTATCCCATCTTTAGCTTCTTTGCTCAGAGGATATTGTTTAATATTAATTGGGGAGGCTGAGGTTTTTAACTCCACCATTATTGGAGGTTGTTTTAAGGCTAGGCCTAACCTAGCAGTTTCTGGCCAGACATCTGGGTAATCTGTTATTCATTTTTGGGATAGCTTACCTGTTTGATCAGTCTTGGGGAATGTAAAAAGTTGATGTTCATCTTCTACTGACATAGGTAAAGCCATGAGTATAGGGGTTTTTACAGAAAGATTTAGAAATTTAATTTTGGGGACTTCAGGGTTAAAAGTTATTTTGGCCCGGAGTTTGGTGAGCAGATTTCTACCCATCAATGGGGCTGGACATTCTGGGATCACTTGAGAGGAGTGATGGGCTTTTCCTTTTTCCAGGTCCATGGTCCTCTTAGTTGTCCAAGCCCGATATTTACTGCCATTAGCCCCTTGAACTAGAGACCTTTTAGTTTTTAGAGGGCCCAATGGGGCCTTAATGGCTGAGTATATTGCCCCTGTATCCATTTAAAAGTTTACTGGGGTCCCCTCCACTTCAAAAGTTATCCTGAGCTCAGGGAGGGAATCTGAGCCCTGACATTTATAGTCATCCTCCAGAGTTAAAACGGCTGACTGGCATGGCAGTTTCTTTCTAGGGCACTCTTTAGCCCAGTGTCCTTTTTCTGTACAGTAGACATATTGATCTGAGACAGAGGTGGCTTTTGGCGTGGACCCAGGTATCCCTTTCTGTCTTCCTGTCTCTTAACTTCTGGCCTATTTGTTGTTGTGACCAGACATTAGTCAGTGCCTCAGTCTATCTTTTGCTTCTTTCATCCTCCCTTTGCTCCCTTTCTTTCTCCCTCTTTTGTTCCTTCTTTTCCTCAGTTTCTCTCTTATAATATACCTTCTCAGCTTCTCTGACTAAATCTCTCAAAGTCATATCTTGTAATCTATCTAAGCATTGTAACTTTCTTTTAATATCTAGGGCGGCTTGCCTAATAAAGGGCATCATGACAGATGCCTTTTGATCCTCTGCCTGAGGATCCAAAGGAGTATATCTCCTATATGTCTCCATAATTCTCACTAGAAACATAGAGAAAAATTTATCAGGCCTTTGAATAATCTCTCTTACCTTGAACAAATTAGTTGGTTATTTAGTGGCTGCTCAAAGACCTGCTATTAGAGTGCAGTGATAAGTGAATAGATAATCTCTACCTTCAAAGGTGTTGGGTCCCAGTTGGGTTGGTTCAAGGGGAAGTTGTGTCGTTTGCCCATCTGGTCTGAGGATTTTTTTTTTTAGCTTCCAGAAAGATTCTTTTTTGTTCCTCTGTCATGAAGAGAGTCCCTAGGAGTTGTTGGCAGCTATCCCAAGTAGGCTGGTGTGAAAACGTCGGCGGGTTCTTTGAGTTCTTTTAGCTGGGCCTGTTTCTTTCAGGCAAGGAGGGGTTGTGTGTGCCATGGGGGAGTCATCTGTAGGGTACTGGGCCGGCTCAGCTTCCTCCAATGGTTGAGAGGCTGAGTCAGCAGCAAGGAAATTACTTAGAGGGTGTTGGGGGTTGGGAGAAGCGGGCAGGGAATAAGGAGGGGGAGGAGAGTTAAGTAGAGTCAAATCTTGAGATTTAGGGAGAATAGAGTGTGGAGGAGGAGGAGGAGCAGAGGGTTTGAGAGACAGAATCGTGGGGGAAGAAGTAGGAGTGGGGGCAGGGACAAGAAAAGACTTCACCCATGGAGGAGGAGATTCATAGAGGTCCTGCCAAGTTAAGATATATGGCTGTTGATCTGGATGGCTATGTGGCCCCAGATGAAAGACAAAGATAATATCTCTGACTTTTTAAATTAGTGGGAAGTAGAAAGATCCTTCTGGAGGCCATCCAATTCTAAAGTTGGGCCATTCTGAGGCACAGAGAGTCTGCCAGGTGCGGTGTTTTACTGAAAAAGAAAGATTCTGAGCTCTTAAGCAGACTTCAGTCCAGTGATCAAGGGTCAAGGACAGAGGCGTGGAATGACTCTTTCCCATAATGAAAGTTACTTGAACAAACACAGAGACAATACAAACGTGACACAAACATGGACACCAGTAAACAGTGAATGTGTAACACAAGTTCAGAGGCAAAAATTAAAAACAGACAGTGAATTCAACCTGAGAGAAAGAATTGCCGGCAAGACCAGATGGGTTGGCAGCAGAATATACTAGATGAGGGCACTTCCATCCCTCCCAGATGGGGGCACCTCCATCCCCCCCAGAGTCTTTCAAAGCGTCCCTTGAAAGACATGGCCTGTAGCTTCTGAACATGTCTGTTTATCACCATCAGGGGGAGCTTATGCTCTCCACTAGCAACAACACTCTGCCAACCCAAACCCAAAAATCAGAAGGCTCTGAGAGCTCACGCTCTTCACTGAGCCAAAAACCAGAAGGCTCTGAGAGCTTACGCTCTTTGCTGACCCAAAAACCAGACTCTGAGCCCTTGCAAAGTAAAAACAAGTAGGAGAAAAAGGAGGAGAGGAAGAAGAAGAAAAAAAAGGCGCCTTACTTACCTCCCTAAAGGAGTCTTGTTGAGGTCTCCCTGTCAAGCGATGCACAGTTCCCGGCCAAGGCACCAAATGTAAGGGACCGGCAATATGTCAGAGGAAGAGAAAACCAAGAGACTGCCTCAAGCAACAGCAAAAGAGTTTATTTGGGAACCAGCTTGCTGGGTCTCAGAGCTCACCTTAGCAAAGAGAGCTAGAGCCCTGAGAATAGCTTGAGCAGAGCTTATATACTTTTCTTGGAGAGGGCAGGGAGGGAAGTTCATTGAGGGGTCTGGGTGAGTGGGCAGTTTGCCTGCAACCAAGTGAGGGAGTGCATCCTGCAGTTTGGCAGTTGGGGACAGTACATTCTGGGAACAAGATTAGCAAACAGTTCACAGTTGAGGACAACACATCCTGGGAACAAGATTTCAACAGTGTTTTGTTAAGCATATAGAAAAACAGAGTTACAAGTACCTATTTTATTAACCTTTCCTTTGTAAGCCTTCATACTCTTTTTGAACAATGCTTTTTCAAAAATTTCACAATTTTCTCGAAGTAATGCAGAAAGTTTTAGAGGAAGCTTTATTTTCTTTTCTAACACCTGCTTCTCACAGACTAATAACTTCTCCACAAAAACAAGAGAAAAACATAAAATCCAATAGCTTTAAATATCAACAACTCCCATTGACAGCCTTAAGGACTAGTGTGTGTTTCCAAATATTCACACTAGGCAGACCACAATCCTGATTACTTCCTCTGGGACTACCACCAAATTTGAATGAATGGCAGCCATTACCCCTCCATTATTCTAAGACTATTTTGACTATTTCCTCCAGGATCAGCCATTCCAAAACAGGCTGTGAACACTCAGGTCTTTGTTCAGGAATAAACCTGCACCAGGCAACTGAGCAGACCATTGTGAAGGTGGGTGGGAGGGTAACTGTAGGCATGGGTAAGTAGTTCTGGTAATTGGCACCCAGGGCCCTAACAAAATCACGCTGCCTGCTAGGGAAGTTTTGTTGACTCCTTTACTATGTTGTGCATCACAGGTTCAAGCCTGACCCAATCAAGCAAAGAGGAGTCCTCTCCAAATCACCTACCCATTGGTTTGGTTTAGGCCAGGCCAAGGCAGAATTTTTATGTGCCATTCTGTACAGTCATAACATAATCTAGTTTGATGTCACTATAATTCTAAAGCTCTATAAAAAATTTTAAAGAACTAGTACATTTTGTTTTAATTTATTATTCTTCTCTCTCCCCTCCTGCACCCTCTATTTTTTTCTCCTATCCTTTTTTCTCCCTTCTCTTTTCTTTAGTTTTCAGGGTTAAACTCCAAGGCCATGTACATACTAGGCAAGCCCTCTGCCACTGTGCTTCATTTCCAACCCTATTGACACTTACTATAAAAGTAATATAAATTATCTCTATAGGAAAACTCTCCTGTTATGTTATTTTAACAGCAATTTTAGAAGAGTTGCTAACATGAGTACAAATAAGTTGTGACAAGTTACTTTCAAAAAATACATCATATGTTGAATGGTTAATAAAATAGGTACTTGACACTCTGTTTTTCTATATGCTTAACAAAACACTGTTGAAATCTTGTTTTCAGAATGTGCTTTCCCCAACTGCCAAACTGCAGGATGCACTCCTTCACTCGGTTGCAGGCAAACTGCCCACTCGCCCTGACCCATCAATGAACTTTCCTCCCTGCTCTCTCCAAGAAAAGTATATTAGCCCTTCTCAAGCTGTTCTCAGGGCTATATCTCTCTTTGCTATAGAGAGAGCCCTCACATGCTGGTCTCCAAATAAACCCACCCTTCTGCTGTTGCATAAGACAGTCTCTTGTGGTCTCTTACTCCTAAGTTTCATAGGTCCCTTACAATGTAATGTTTCTAGAAAGAAGAAGCTTAAAACTTGAGATGGTTTTCATGTCAGTATTTCTAGACTACTAATTAAGAGTCTTCAAAATCTTTTTTTCAGGTGTTATTTTCTTTTGATTTCTCACAGGATATAAAATCTTCTAAGTAGGTTAGTTATTATAAATGTATAGAAAAGAGAAGAATACGATATGACTCTTTGAAATGGACTTAGCCTCTGAAGGTGAATTATATTTTTGATTAGATAAAGGGTTCATTGTGTGATGTAAATATAAGACATTCAAATATATTTTTTCTTGCTAGTTTTGCGTAATTGTTAATAAGCCAATGCTAATAATTGAAGAAAATAACTCACTAGAAGTCATTGCTTTTCTTAATGTCTCTAAATACATGGGAAATTTATGTATGATTAGAATGATTATAATTCTGTGGTCAGAGCTATATCAATGTAAAATAAAACACTTATCCTGTTTGATAGGGTATGAAAGTTTAAAAATTTTTTGACAAATGTAATTAAGTGAGGTTATGAATGTTAATCAGTTTGTTGTGAATATTTCATTATGTATATACCTGTGTCAGAATCAAATTATCACTGGGCATGGCATCAAATCCATGACATGTAATCCTAGCCATTTAAGAGGCAGAGGCAGGAGTATCACAAATTAAAGGTCAGCCAAAGCAATTTAGCCAGGCCCTAAACAATTTAGTGAAACCCTGCCTCAAAACAAAACAAAACAAATATAAGCCATTAAGGGGACATTTCAGATTGAAACCATAGCACCAAGTGTTATCTTCTACCACCTTATGAACCAGTAGGACTCAACAGATGTCAGTGCCATGTTCTTGAACTTCCAGAACCAAGAGCTAAATAAATAACTTTTCTCTGTCACTTACCAAGAATGATATTCAATTATAGCAACACAGATCATACTAAGTTTCAGAGAGATTATTGGTCAAAACATACAGCTAAAAAGCAACAGTTTAGTGACTCAAACCAAGTGTCTTCAGTTCCATACCTCAATAGAAGAAGTTAGCCATAAAGTAAAATACACACACACACACACACACATACACACACACACACGAAATAAATAAATAAATACATAAATAAAGAAATAAATATACAAATAAATAAATAAATAAATAAAATAAACAGGTTGCAGATTCCTCTTTACCTTCCAGAGCTGTTTCTGTTTGGATATAAAAGTCACTAAATGAGAGTAGCTAATCAAACTACTTTCATATCAATGTCATAAGCCTTTTTCTCATCAGAACATGCAGCTCAATCATACTTTAGTAATACTAATAATAATTTTTATTAATAGAGTTATTTTCATAATTAAATAGACAGACAGATCAGACTTCAAATGCTATTCTATTCATTCCCATTTTCCTTTAACCATTGTTAACTAGGAAAAAAAGTGTTAATTCTTAAAAATCATTTTTTGAAAGATTATAGGATTTTGAAATGGAAAAGAAACATTGATAGCATATCAAATAGCAATAAGCTACTTAACCACACCTAGCTAAAAAATGAATTCTGGGGCAATTAACTTTGTGACTTTGCACTCTGTGACATGGACACATGTCTTAAAACTTATTTAAATTTGAGAAAATTTTGCATCATTCATATCATCATTCTCTAGATCACCATCGATGATGATGACACATGCAGATCCCATGCACTTCTTGGGCATTTCCAGAGTTTAGAAACAGCTATTTGTACACTTTTATACAACTTATACTTTCATTTCCTACCAAAATTCTAATACTGAACATTTTTTCTTTGCAAAATGCAAGCATTGCTTTGTAGGAAATCAGTAACATCCTATATTTAGAAAATGGTAAGCTAAGTGTGGTGGTGCATGACTCTCATCCCAGCAGCTCAGGAGGCTAAGACAGAAGTACTGTGAGTTCAAAACCAGCTTCAGGAAAAAGTGAGGTACAAAGAAACTCAGTGAGACCCTGTCTCTAAAAAATAGGCAAACTAGGGCTGGGGATGTGGCTCAGTGGTTGAGTGTGCTTGAGTTTAAAATCTGGTACCCTCTCCAAATAAAAAGATTAGTATTACCTTTCTGACACATTTTACTCTAGGAAATGGGGAATTTTCGTTTCAGAGAATGTACTGTGCAAAATTCATTAACTGAGATGTCACTTGGCTTTTCAAAAGGATTCACAATCACAATACCATAAGAAGTTTGAAGAAGACATACGAAGATCAAGGAGAGATGATATGAGCATCCAGGGAGTCTGAAAGATGATTATTTTATGAGTCCCAGCAGCATCCATGGATCAAATATAACCAGAAAATGCTCTCATTATTAAAATGATTGTTACAGGGGAAAATAACAATCTCTCTTTGTGTACATCACTGAAACAATCCAGGGGTTCTCCATAAACCCCACACAAATCACTCAGACCACCCAACCTCTAGCACTGTGGCTGCCAGCCATTCTGATTCACTGGTACTTATTCCAAAACAGTTTTAAAATACTTTGAATATCACTCCTGGGTATCATCAAAACTGCTTAAATAAGATTTTTTCTCACCCTAAAAACTCATATACTTTTCCCTTAAGCTATTTGACAGTGTTTTATTCCTAAGAAATATTAGCATCCGAAAGCAAGATACAGCTCCATGAAATCCACCTCTTTCCTATAGTAGGTTTTCATCAAATTATGCATGTGAAAATTTAAATTAGAATTCATTCACAGCCTGATTATAAGTCCTAAGATGTGATGCTAAAATATTTTAAAATACAGAGATATAAAATTTGTACATGGATGGTGCAAAACTATATGTTACAACACAATTAGTCATTAATTTTTTAACCATGTATTATTAATCTGTTTTCTGATCTCAACTAGAACAATAATTCAACAATGATAGCAATACACAGATGATTAATGAACAAAGAAAAAGTTTGGTTTTATTCCTGGAGATACTACAGTCAATTAAAACACAAAACAGTGCAGCACTTAGAATGTCTCTAAAAATTATAGAGAAGACCCAAAATGTGATTATTTATCCTTCTGCTTAAGTCTAAACTGTATGAATTGGTTACAAATGGGTATTACTCAGTCAGTAAGAGATCGTCACATGGAAAATAATTAAAATAACCAGATAGATTTTTGAAGGAAAATGTCTGCATTTGAAGACAGAAATAAAAGTCATAATTTTCAAAAGAAAATGATTAGATCTTTGCAAATTTACAATTCACTGAAGCCATATCACTATGCTTTCATTACCCAAAGTATGTAACAGTGCCATAAAATTCTACTCGCCAAACAACTGCTTAGAAAATAGCCACACAGTTAAAGGTGTTTCACAACAAATAATGGTATATAACAAAGAGCCATGCACAAAACAACTCGTCCAAACAAAAACAATCAGAGCTCTGAAGATGCAAGGAGACACACAGATGCCCAAGAAAAACTGTTTTTATGAGCACAACAGGCAGCCACACTGATTCACATTTCACTTGAATTTTTGGTTTCATGTTCAAGATATGATTGGGTGCTAGTTAAAGGAGAAGGCCAACCTCAGGGGTATCATAAGTGAAAGTCATGGGCTGTATCTTACAGCCACCATTTCACAGTAGCTGAGCACACTAAAATACTCATGTCTAAAGTGTACTTGCCGAGGAAAGATGGCTGCTGCGTACAGGGGTTGCTGAAGTGCTGAACGTGGGGCTCTGTGCAGTGGCTTTAATCGAGATTTCACGCAGCGTGTTAGAGCTCCTTTCACCATTAATCTGTAGTGGATCACCTTGCCAAGCAGCAGAAAAAACAAAGAGATTGAAAGAGAGACGCTTTTCTGTTCAGAGCCGCAGGTGCTCTGCGCCCATCTGCTGCCTCTTTCACTCCGCTACCGGCAAAGAAGCTGAATACTTAATCAACAGCGGATTCATCAAATAAATTTATTAGAGTAAACAGTAACTCAGCAGTCAAACAGAACAAGAAGTAACATGAGCATAAAAAAGCAAGGAAGAAAAGGAGTACAAACAATGAAGGACAGCCTAAATATTCAGGAGGACTTAGAGTCATCAGGAAAATGGCCATATAAAGAACTCAAGGAACACCTTAGACAGATGGAAAAGAATCTTAAAGATCACATTGAAAGTGAATTACAGAAACAGATAAAAGAAGAAGTTAAGCATCTTTATCAGGAAATAGAGATTATTAAAAAAATCAAACTGTAATTCTAGAAATGAAGGAATCGATAAACCAAATTAAAAACTCAATCGAGAGTATCACCAACAGAGTGGAGCAAGTAGAAGCCAGAACGTCAGATAATGAAGACAAAATATATCATCTTGAAAGGAGTCTAGCCAACTCAGATAGGCTGGTAAAAAATCATGAGAAAAACATCTAAGAGATTTGGGATAATATAAAAAAACCAAATTTACGAGTCATCGGGATAGAAGAAGGCACAGAGATTAATACCAAGGGAATGAGTAACCTGCTGAATGAAATAATTACAGAAAACTTTCCAGAAATAAAAAAGGAAACAGATATACAAATTGTAGATGCATACAGGACACCGAGCACACAAAATCACAGTAGACCAACGCCAAGACACATTGTTATGAAGATATCCAACATACAGAACAAAGAGAAAATATTAAAAGCTATAAGAGAAAAGAGGCAGATTACATTTAGGGGTAAACCAATAAGGTTAACAACGGATTTCTCATCACAGACACTGAAAGCGAGAAGATCCTGGAACAACGTATTTCAAACACTGAAAGACAATGGTTGCCAACCAAGAATTTTGTATCCAGCAAAATTAAGCTTCAGGTACGACAACAAAATAAAAATCTTTCAGGATAAACAAAAGCTAAAAGAATTTGTAGCCAGAAAACCAGCATTGCAAAGCATCTTGAGCAAAACATTACATGAGGAAGAAATGAAAAACAATAACCAAAACCATCAGTGGGAAATGACTCTATAAAGCCAGAGGGCGGGGGGAAAGCTAAGCTAGGAGAAACAAACTAAAAGAAGATAAACAATCAAACATGGCTGGAAGTACAAACCATACATCAATAGTAACTCTAAACGTTAATGGCTTAAACTCTCCAATAAAGCAACATAGGCTGGTAACATGGATTAAAAAAACAAACCCAACAATATGCTGCCTCCAGGAGACGCATCTGATTGAAAAAGACATACACAGGCTGAAGGTGAAAGGTTGGGAAAAAATATACCATGCACAGGGTCCTCGCAAGCAGGCAGGTGTGGCCATCCTCATATCGAATAAAATCGACTTCAAGACTAAATTAATCAAAAGGGATAAGGAAGGTCATTATATACTGTTAAAAGGAACCATTCACCAACAAGACATAACAATCATCAATATTTATGCACCAAATAATGGGGATGTGACGTTCATGAAAGAAATTCTCCTCAAGTTCAAGAATCAAATAGACCACAATACAATAATTATGGGTGACTTCAACACACCTCTCTCACCATTGGATAGATCTTCCAAACAAAAGTTGAATAAAGAAACTACAGAACTCAATATCACAATCAACAACCTAGACTTAACTGACATATATAGAATATATCATCCAACATCAAGTGGCTATACTTTTATTTCAACAGCACATGGATCCTTCTCAAAAATAGACCATATATTATGTCATAGGGAATCCCTCAGTAAATTTACAGGGGTGGAGATAATACCATGCATTTTATCTTATCATAATGCAATGAAAATGGAAATCAGTGATAAAAGAAGGAAGGAAAAATCCTACATCACATGGAAAATGAACAATATGTTACTGAATGATCAATGGGTTACAGAAGACATAAAGAAGGAAATAAAAAAATTCTTAGAGATAAATGAAAACACAGACACAACATATCGGAATCTATGGGATACAATGAAAGCAGTTTTAAGAGGGAAATTCATCGCCTGGAGGTCATACCTCAAAAAAAGGAAAAACCAACAAATAAATGAGCTCACACTCCATCTCAAAACCCTAGAAAAGGAAGAGCAAAACAACAGCAAATGTAGCAGAAGGCACAACAAAAATACAGAAGACTCAGTCTGGGCAAATCATATGTCTGGTTTCGGAATCAACGAAATTGAAACAAAAGAAACTATTGAAAAAATTAACAAAAATAAAAGTTAGTTCTTTGAAAAAATAAATAAGATTGACAGACCCCTAGCCATGCTAACGAAGAGGAGAGAGAACTCAAATTACTAACATACGGGATGAAAAAGGCAATATTACAACAGACACAACAGAAATACAGAAGACAATTAGAAATTATTTTGAAAACCTATATTCCAATCAAATAGAGGATAGTGAAGACATTGATAAATTCCTTAAGTTGTATATAAACAGACCAATATCAATAGATGAAATAGAAGAAGCAATCAAAAGACTTCCAACCAAGAAAAGCCCAGGACTGGATGGGTATACAGCGGAGTTTTACAAAACCTTTAAAGAAGAATTAATACCAATACTTTTCAAGTTATTTCAGGAAATAGAAAAAGAGGGAGCTCTGCCAAATTCATTCTATGAGGCCAACATCACCCTGATTCCGAAACCAGACAAAGACACCTCAAAGAAAGAAAACTACAGACCAATATCTCTGATGAACCTAGATGCAAAACTCCTCAATAAAATTCTGGTGAATCGGATACAAAGGCACATCAAAAAAATTGTACACCATGATCAAGTAGGATTCATCCCTGGGATGCAAGGATGGTTCAATATACAGAAATCAATAAATGTTATTCACCACATCAATCGACTTAAAGATAAGAACCATATAATCATCTCAATAGATGCAGAAAAAGCTTTTGACAAAGTACAGCATCCCTTTATGTTCAAAACACTAGAAAAACTAGGGATAACAGGATCTTACCTCGACATTGTAAAAGCTATTTATGCCAAGCCTCAGGCTAGCATCATTCTCAATACAGAAAAATTAGAGGCATTCCCCCTAAAATCTGGAACAAGACAGGGATGCCCTCTATCACCACTTCTATTCAATATAGTTCTCGAAACACTGGCCAGAGCAATTAGAAAGACAAAAGAAATTAAAGTCATAAAAATAGGAAAAGAAGAACTTAAACTATCACTATTTGCGGACGACATGATTCTATACCTAGAAGAACCAAAAGGGTCCACAAAAAAACTACTAGAACTAATAAATGAATTCAGCAAAGTGGCAGGATATTAAATTAACACGCATAAATCAAAGGCATTTCTGTATATCAACGACAAAACTTCTGAAATGGAAATGAGGAAAAACACTCCATTCACGATATCCTCAAAGAAAATAAAATACTTGGAAATCAACCTAACAAAAGAGGTGAAAGATCTATACAATGAAAACTACAAAACCCTAAAGAGAGAAGTAGAAGAAGATTTTAGAAGATGGAAAAATATACCCTGTTCATGGATAGGCAGAACTAACATCATCAAAATGGCGATATTACCAAAAGTTCTTTATAGGATTAATGCAATCCCAATCAAAATCCCAACGGCATTTCTTGTAGAAATAGATAAAGCAACCATGAAATTCATAAGGAAAAATAAAAGACCCAGAATAGCAAAAGCAATTCTAAGCAGGAAGAGTGAATCAGGCGGTATAGCGATACCAGATTTCAAACTATATTACAGAGCAATAGTAACAAAGACAGCATGGTACTGGTACCAAAACAGGCGGGTGGACCAATGGTACAGAATAGAGGACACAGAGACTAATCCACAAAGCTACAACTATCTTATATTTGATAAAGGAGCTAAAAGCATGCAATGGAGGAACGATAGCATCTTCAACAAATGGTGCTGGAAAAACTGGAAATCCATTTGCAACAAAATGAATCTGAATCCCCTCCTCTCGCCATGCACAAAAGTTAACTGAAAGTGGATCAAGGAGCTAGATATCAAATCAGAGACTCTGTGCTTGATAGAGGAAAAAGTTGGCTCCGATCTACATATTGTGGGGTCGGGTTCCAAATTCCTTAACAGGACACCTATAGCACTAGAGTTAATAATAAGAATCAATAAATGGGACTTACTTAAACTGAAAAGTTTTTTCTCAGCAAGAGAAACAATAAGAGAGGTAAATAGGGAGCCTACATCATGGGAACAAATTTTTCCTCCTCACACTTCAGATAGAGCCCTAATATCCAGAGTATACAAAGAACTCAAAAAATTAAACAATAAGAAAACAAATAACCCAATCAACAAATGAGCCAAAGACCTAAACAGACACTTCTCAGAGGAGGCCATACAATCAACAAATATATGAAAAAATGCTCACCTTCTCTAGCAGTCAGAGAAATGCAAATCAAAACCACCCTAAGATACCATCTCACTCCAGTAAGATTGGCAGCCATTATGAACTCAAACAACATCAAGTCCTGGCTAGGATGTGGGGAAAAGGGTACTCTTGTACATTGCTGGTGGGACTGCAAACTAGTGCAGCCAATTTGGAAAGCAGTATGGAGATTCCTGGGAAAGCTTGGAATGGAACCACCATTTGCCCCAGCTATTGCCCTTCTCAGACTATTCCCTGAAGACCTTAAAAGAGCTTATTACAGGGATACTGCCACATCGATATTCATAGCGGCACAATTCACAATTGCTAGACTGTGGAACCAACCCAGATGCCCTTCAATAGATGAATGGATAAAAAAATGTGGCATTTATACACCATGGAATATTACTCAGCACTAAAAAATGACAAAATCATGGATTTTGCAGGGAAATGGATGGCACTAGAGCAGATTATGCTTAGTGAAGCTAGCCAATCCCTAAAAAACAAATACCAAATGTCTTCTTTGATATAATGAGAATAACCAGGTTCAGAGCAGGGAGGAAGAGCAGGAAAAAAAGATCAACATTAAACAGATACAATAGGTGGGAGGGGAAAGGGAGAGAAAAAGGGAAATTGCATGATAATGGAGGGAGATGCTCATTGTTATACTAAATTACACATAAGAGGTTGTGAGGGGAATGGGTAAATAAACAAGGAGAGAAGTGAAATACAGTAGATGGGGTAGAGAGACAAGATGGGAGGGGAGGGGAGGGGGGTAGTAGAGGATAGGAAAGAGAGCAGAATACAACAGTTACTAATAGGGCATTATGTAAAAATGTGGATATGTAACAGATGTGATTCTGCAATCTGTAGTTGGGGTAAAAATGGGAGTTCATAACCAACTTGAATCTAATGTATGAAACATGATATGTCAAAAGCATTGTAATGTTTTGAACAACCAATAAAAAAAATGAAAAAAAAAATTTTAAAAATAAAGTGTACTTGCCTCTTCCAGCTTCTCCGCCATGTTGGCCAGCATCTCCAGCAGGGTCTGCACCACAAGGAACTGGTCTAGCACAAAGGTACAGGTCCTGGGGGACATTCTGTAAGGAAAGTGGAAGGATCATAAGTATGTCATTAGTGTTAAGCATCCAGGTCCCATCTACATTGGTGTCTACCAGCTGATGTCACAGAGAGAGATATGTTGCTTGCTATTTCTGCATCGTCAGCTGCCCATAACCACAAGACACTATCATTACTACTCTTGTTTGAGAGCATGCCATGTCTGAAGTGGATATCCTGACAAACACTGTGACTGAAACTTTGTAGTTTTGTGTTGTTGTCTAAAACAGGGACTCTTACTAACAGCAGAGAATAAGTAACCAGAGAATTTAGGTCACTTTTATAAAGTGTCACAAATTCACAAAATAATCAAACTTGAAGGTTTGATTTTTCCAACTCTCACATATTGGTTTCAATCTTATTAAACATTATGTTGATTAAAAAAAACAATATTTAAGGCTGGGCAAGGAAGAGGCAGTGGCATACTTTGTATGGGTGCATGTTGGGGTGGGCAGCATAGAAGAGTCTTGGGGCAATATGGCATCAGGACACAGCTAACAGTAGGCAAGACTGGGCTGCACAAGGGTCCACAAACAAATAGGAGCAGTCAAGGCACAATAGCAAAAACTCAAATGCATGTTACACAAATTATTTTAAGAGCTGCAAACAACTATGGACATTTCTGAAGACTCTTTCTCAGCACACTAGATCAAGATGCATGAATCTGCCTTCTTGGATCATTTGCAGTGTCCTGTGTGTCTAGGACACCTGGATACGTCAGCAAAAGTCTTGTCTTGCCAACACAAGTGTTGCAAATGATGATTGCTGGGGATCCTATGTTCCCTGAGTTTTTCTTGTTGCCTTGGGTATTGAGGAGCTTCCCAGTAATATCTGCTGGACAAGCTTCTGGAGAACATCAAGCACGGTCCTTGGAAACATAGCCCTGGAGGGGGCAGTGGAACCAACTGGACAAGTGCATTTACAGCTAAGGACAGCACTAAGGCTAATTGTAGCACAAATGATCTACAGGTTGCCAGCATAGACATCAGCCTTGGGTGCAAGCCGGGAGTCCCCCAGTGAGGTGTACACCTCAGTTACCATGTGCCAAATCATTGTATAACTATGAGGGAAAGGAACCCGGTGACTTTAAATTTACCAAAATGACATCATCATTTTATGACAAGCTGATAAAAACTGGTAAAATGGGGAAGTCAGCAGGATCCATGGCTCTTTCCCCACCAATTTTAGCAGATTATTTAAACATTACCTCAACCCCCACCTCAGTGCAAAGAACTTTATGACTTTGAAGTAAAAGACAAGGAAGTAGACAAAAATTGCCTTCTGTTTTCAAAGGATTTTTTTTCTGATGGTGTCACACAGAGTGGATGAAAACTGGGCTCAAGGGATGTTGACAGACAAAGCAGACATATTTCTGATTTCCAACAGAGTTTACTGTTGGAATGATGATGAATGAGATAAGCCTCCCATGCCACCATGCCAGGAGTTGATGCTAGAGAATGTCCTTTAAAAAAATCCCAGAGTAGCACTGCCCCAAAGCCCTCCAATACCAAGAAGATCACCAAAAAGCACCACTCCTTCTCTTTATTTACTGTGGCAAACATGTCTTCCTAGGTATCCCAGAATTGCCACTCCATGGACAATGGAGTGTTCTCAACAGCTCCAGCTACCCCACAGCTGCTGGGAGGATCATGGAACTATCTGGGATTCCTGCAGTGTCCCTTCTCAAGTTCGTATGAGTACCACCGAATTAAGAATGACCTCATTCCCAAGCAGCTATGACAACTGGCTCCTCATTCACTTTCCCATTTATTCCCCCTACCCATCTGCCCTTAGAACTGTGAATTCTTCCATCTACCACCCCATCTTCTGGCTACCATTGTCCTCACCTCCACACCACCACTGCTTGTGTAGCTGCTACTGAAATGGGACCCAGACCCATGGCAGGATCCACTCTACAGATTGCACATTTTCAAACTCAGTTTCACACCAGTGTTCATTTGGTATCCACCCATACAGACGCAAAAAGAAGATGAGCTAGATCTGAGAATAGTAAAGATGATTTTAATATTTTAGCATTGTCATGATGGCTGGTTCAAAGAGATATCAATGCATATTACTGAAATTTGGGTTTTCCTTGGCAATTCTGTGGCTTCTGTAACAAGTGCAGTGGTTAATGCTACCCAAGCTAAAGTTCCTATGTCTACTATGGTCAGACTAGTTAGGGGATGACAAAGTTAAACCTCTCCACTGCATAAGAGCCTTCCCAAAATCTTCATAGAAATGGTGTGGCTGGCACACCCAGGATTGTCCCTACAGCTATAGTGTCAGCAGCTCACAAACAAATATGTGATCAAACTAAAGGACTTTTGCACATGCCTGGGCAGATGACAGTCAACCAGGTCCACAATGCAGTGAGGGCATTTGCGGCACATAATCGAGAATATCCCACTAATTCCCATCCAGGTACAGAATGCTACCTGTATCTGTGGGCCTGCTTCACCATTTTCTGGCCTCCCCACAACCTCTGCCACCAATAGCAGGCTCTGCTGCCCATGCTGCTGCTGTCAGTTTCAGTCAAGCTGGTACCTCCCTGGCCTGTGCTTAAGCCACTTCATGACCTCCCCAAGTATCACAGCTGCCTTTCATGAAACAAAGCCCAGGGGTCAGACAGTGGCCATTCTTTCTGGGCTTACCACAATTTCACATGTTCTTCATCAGCTCATGGGAGCTCTTCAGCAAGCAAAGTGGACAATGACAGTAAAATATAATCATGGGGTTATTGCAGATGCCTTCTGGTGCCACCACCAAATGGAAGCCCTGAGTATCCCCTACAACATTGTTGAAGTTGAATTAAAGCTGGAAGTGGGGATAAATTGTGGTGAGTTGTTCCTACAGGGAGCCATGGGTCCTGAGCTACCACTTGATGGGAGGCCATGGCATGGCTGGCTACTGCCACATGAACAGGAATAGCCCAGTAACTGCAGCACAAGCAGGCACAGCCTTGGAACAAGAAGCTTTCCATCTGAAGATTTGATCCCTGGACTTTGAAGTCCCTTGCTCACCTACTCATCAGGCATGTTCCTCACTGGGGTCCTGTCATGAATGTGTCTAACCTGTTGGTTGTGAAAGGACTAGGTGGTGGTTTTCTATCTTTTTTGTGAGGCACAATATGGGAACTTAAAGGAGGTGTTTCATTTGTTCATAAAAAGTGAGAGGATGGCTGGTTCAAAGGCACATTACCACACAATTGGAAACTTGGCTTTTCCTGGGAGGATTTGTGGAAAATATGGGAGGAGATAAACCCTGGGAAGACTTAAAATCTCATCACACAAATGAAGAGCACATAGCAGTCTGGTTGAAAGAGCACATATGTGGACTTCCACAAGGTCAGAAGCTGAGCAGAGGGTTGGTGTGTTGCTCTCAAGTCTCAGCACATCCACATCAGCCAGCAAAGAAAGCAAAGTAGGTGTCTGGTTTTCACTACTCAGTTTGGAATGTAAGTTGTAACTTGTACTGAGCAACCATTTTTGTGTTTGTTTTATTTTGTGTTGTCTATTCAATGTATAACTAAAATGCACAGTTGTTTACAAGGCTTACCTAATGTATTTGCTTTTTAAAAAAAACTGAAATTTTCTTGTAATAGATAAACTATTTAAGAAATGAATTAATGAAATGAGAACCAAGGATCAGCTGGATTATCTGCTCTTTAAAGCAAGAGACTTATTTTGCTGTGGAATGCATCTTCCCTACTTCAGTCTTGTTCCCCATCATTGCATTTTGCTTCCTTAAGTAAGAACTGCTGGTTCTCTAATTTGGGTTTTTCTCTTTGGGAAACTAAACATACAACTCAGTCAGTCTCAGTAAAAGCCTATAGTAGGGAGAAAAGAAACTCAAAAAAAGAGAAAATTTAGTGATTCTTTCTTTTTAGTTTGATCATGAGTCAACCTAAAGAATTAATCCTCAATTTAATTTTATAGTTTTTTTTTAATTTTCCTAGAATTAAACCAATGAAGTGATGGAACAAACAAAACACAAGCATTAACTAGAAATGTATTCAGCAATAATATTTGATTTTATAACAGAAGCAGCTCAATTCATTCATTAGAAAGAAGGAAACATTAACCTTATACTTGCTGTCAGAGAATGGCTATAAAAAGTAATTTTCATTTTACCCCATTAATGGCATGTCCAAAAATTTGCAAAATGCACTGGTAAGTGATACACTTGTGTTTGAGTCAAATGCTGAAGAAACAATGTGAAAAATTTACTTTTATCCATTGTGGCTCTTTCTCAGCCACCTTGCATGTCCCACAGTAACATGAATGTGCATGATGTATACATTTTCTTGTAGTTTTCTGCTGAGGTTCGTTTACATTCAGAACTGAGTAATAGAGGAGATGTAAAATAACCAGCATTCTCTACCCTAAAACCACTCCTGACCAAGGTCTGCTTAGCAAATTCACTCCCTCCCTGCCTAATATGTCCATCAGCCATCACAGGATTCACGAATAAAAATGTCCCTTGTGTTCTCAGCAGATAGAAAGAAAGGGGGAGTTTATGCAGGAGCTATTTCTGGAAACTCTGACAGGCTTGAAGGGAGCCACTGTGCCCACACCTTAAAAATGTGGCAGGATCCAGCTGAGCCTAACTTTTTATGTTTATATCCATTTTTGTCATTAGCCACTTGCACCAATTTCATTATGGTGCCATACAGTCATGGGTTTGCAGAGTCCTGAGAACAAAGGAGGAAAAGCAGTCTAGTAGGGAGGTAGTTATCACAGTTTTTTCATTGAAACTAAGTACTGAAACAACAAATTTTTAAAAAATAAGAAGCAATACTTGAAGATAGGAACATGGGCTGAAAGACTTCATCAAATAGCAAGAGGGTTCATCATTTTGAAAAGATAAAGAATGTGAGGCTGGGGCTGCAGCTCCATGGTAGGAAACTTGATTGGCATGTATGAGGTCTTGGGTTTGATTCTCAGCACCACATATATAAAAAAATAATTTATCAACAACTACAAAAAATGTAGGATGTAGTTGAAAATGAAATAATTCCTAAGTAAACCACTGATTTTATAAAACACTGTGCATTATGTTCCTATAAGTTGAAGTAAAAAAAAAAATACTGAGATATCCACGTAATATATGAAGTTTGGTGAAATAAAACAAGTTAGACAAAAAAGCTGATGTCAGTTTTCATCTGTGTAAGTTGGCATTAATATATTTTAATATTCTTTATTTTAGAAATTAGTGTTTTTATAAAAATTTTAAGTTATAAAGACTACTACAGGTTGAGTTAATTTTTAACCTTTTTTTCTTCAGATATTAAGCTATGTGATTGGAGTATTTCTTTTAATATTTTTCTACTATAAATTTGTCTAAAATTTCATCTGTAAATAGATCATTAATTAGTATCATGTATGAGTTTTCTATTTTTTTTGAGACAGTAGATAAATTTTGTAATAAGGGCTTGTTATAGTCATATTGCAATAATAAAATCATAATTCATCATTTCTTTTTATGGTAATAATTTGAGGACTAGATAAAATGTTTAAAGATTCAAATTTGATGTTCAACCTTAAAAATATAAATAACATTTAAGTGACAGGGGAAAATACTTGCCTCAAATTGGTAATGCATTTAAGCAAATATAAAATTGCACTGGTATGTAATATTCATTTAAACAGCTTCTGCTTAGGCACAAAGATAAATAATTACACTGGGTGTAACATTTTGCCTTTTATCCAGGGTATAGTCATTGGGCTCCCCATTCTGCACATGTGTGCTGCTTTATTTTCTCATTAATCATTTTTCCTTCTTTTTTCTGTTACCCTTCCAATCTAAGCAATACCATACATTCTCAAAATCTCAAAATGTGACTGCCAAAGTGAAGAAAAAACAGGATAAAAACTGATGGGTGAGTTTGAGAACTCAGCCTTATTAATTAGGCAAGCTTGAGCTTGAGACAACCAAGACCCAGGATGCACATAGTCCAGCTGGATATGGGCTGGTTCTCGAAAGATATTTTCATAACAAAAGGACATTATAAATATATTAAACAAAGATCAGGCCCAGCGGCTGGTTGGGGACCGGAGCCGGCCCCACCCCCAGTGCCTGCAAGGTAGGAGAACCGGCGACCTACGGGCAGGGCAGGCCAGACCCAGCAATCTGCGGACAGACAGAGCTGACACACGCGCCTGCAAGGAACAGGGTCCTGCGACCCACCAGCGGCCTTCTGTGGGGCAGGCCCGTCCCCTCCCCCAGAGCCTGCAAGGTAGGCGGGACTGTCACCTCTAGCAGATCAGGCTTAGTGGCCTGCTGAGGGGCAGGACAGTCCCCTCCCCCAGTGCCTGCAAGGTAGGCGGGACTGCGACCAGCGGCAGATCAGGCCCAGCGGCTGGTTGGGGCCAGAGCCGGCCCCACCCCCAGTGCCTGCAAGGTAGGAGAACCGGCGACCTACGGGCAGGCCAGACCCAGCAATCTGCGGACAGACAGAGCTGACACACGCGCCTGCAAGGAACAGGGTCCTGCGACCCACCAGCGGCCTTCTGTGGGGCAGGCCCGTCCCCTCCCCCAGAGCCTGCAAGGTAGGCGGGACTGTCACCTCTAGCAGATCAGGCTTAGTGGCCTGCTGAGGGGCAGGACAGTCCCCTCCCCCAGTGCCTGCAAGGTAGGCGGGACTGCGACCAGCGGCAGATCAGGCCCAGCGGCTGGTTGCGGGCCGGAGCCGGCCCCACCCCCAGTGCCTGCAAAGTAGGAGAACCGGCGACCCACAGGCAGGTCAGGCCCAGCAATCTGCGAAGAGACAGAGCCGACACACGCGCCTGCAGGGAACAGGGTCCTGCAACCCACCAGCGGCCTTCTGTGGGGCAGGCCCGTCCCCTCCCCCAGTGCCTGCAAGGTAGGAGGGACTGTGACCACCAGCAGAGCAGGCCCAGTGGCTGGTTGGGGCCAGAGCCGGCCCCACCCCCAGTGCCTGCAAGGTAGGAGAACCGGCAACCTACGGGCAGGCCAGGCCCAGCAATCGGCGGACAGACAGAGCTGACACACGCGTCTGCAGGGAACAGGGTCCTGCGACCCACCAGCGGCCTTCTGTGGGGCAGGCCCGTCCCCTCCCCCAGAGCCTGCAAGGTAGGCGGGACTGTCACCTCTAGCAGATCAGCCTTAGTGGCCTGCTGAGGGGCAGGACAGTCCCCTCTGCCAGCGCCTGCAAGGTAGGCGGGACTGCGACCAGCGGCAGATCAGGCCCAGCAGCTGGTTGGGGCCAGAGCCGGCCCCACCCCCAGTGCCTGCAAGGTAGGAGAACCGGCGACCTACGGGCAGGCCAGACCCAGCAATCTGCGGACAGACAGAGCTGACACACGCGCCTGCAAGGAACAGGGTCCTGCGACCCACCAGCGGCCTTCTGTGGGGCAGGCCCGTCCCCTCCCCCAGAGCCTGCAAGGTAGGCGGGACTGTCACCTCTAGCAGATCAGGCTTAGTGGCCTGCTGAGGGGCAGGACAGTCCCCTCCCCCAGTGCCTGCAAGGTAGGCGGGACTGCGACCAGCGGCAGATCAGGCCCAGCGGCTGGTTGGGGACCGGAGCCGGCCCCACCCCCAGTGCCTGCAAGGTAGGAGAACCGGCGACCTACGGGCAGGCCAGACCCAGCAATCTGCGGACAGACAGAGCTGACACACGCGCCTGCAAGGAACAGGGTCCTGCGACCCACCAGCGGCCTTCTGTGGGGCAGGCCCGTCCCCTCCCCCAGAGCCTGCAAGGTAGGCGGGACTGTCACCTCTAGCAGATCAGGCTTAGTGGCCTGCTGAGGGGCAGGACAGTCCCCTCCCCCAGTGCCTGCAAGGTAGGCGGGACTGCGACCAGCGGCAGATCAGGCCCAGCGGCTGGTTGGGGCCAGAGCCGGCCCCACCCCCAGTGCCTGCAAGGTAGGAGAACCGGCGACCTACGGGCAGGCCAGACCCAGCAATCTGCGGACAGACAGAGCTGACACACGCGCCTGCAAGGAACAGGGTCCTGCGACCCACCAGCGGCCTTCTGTGGGGCAGGCCCGTCCCCTCCCCCAGAGCCTGCAAGGTAGGCGGGACTGTCACCTCTAGCAGATCAGGCTTAGTGGCCTGCTGAGGGGCAGGACAGTCCCCTCCCCCAGTGCCTGCAAGGTAGGCGGGACTGCGACCAGCGGCAGATCAGGCCCAGCGGCTGGTTGCGGGCCGGAGCCGGCCCCACCCCCAGTGCCTGCAAAGTAGGAGAACCGGCGACCCACAGGCAGGTCAGGCCCAGCAATCTGCGAAGAGACAGAGCCGACACACGCGCCTGCAGGGAACAGGGTCCTGCAACCCACCAGCGGCCTTCTGTGGGGCAGGCCCGTCCCCTCCCCCAGTGCCTGCAAGGTAGGAGGGACTGTGACCACCAGCAGAGCAGGCCCAGTGGCTGGTTGGGGCCAGAGCCGGCCCCACCCCCAGTGCCTGCAAGGTAGGAGAACCGGCAACCTACGGGCAGGCCAGGCCCAGCAATCGGCGGACAGACAGAGCTGACACACGCGTCTGCAGGGAACAGGGTCCTGCGACCCACCAGCGGCCTTCTGTGGGGCAGGCCCGTCCCCTCCCCCAGAGCCTGCAAGGTAGGCGGGACTGTCACCTCTAGCAGATCAGCCTTAGTGGCCTGCTGAGGGGCAGGACAGTCCCCTCTGCCAGCGCCTGCAAGGTAGGCGGGACTGCGACCAGCGGCAGATCAGGCCCAGCGGCTGGTTGGGGCCAGAGCCGGCCCCACCCCCAGTGCCTGCAAGGTAGGAGAACCGGCGACCTACGGGCAGGCCAGACCCAGCAATCTGCGGACAGACAGAGCTGACACACGCGCCTGCAAGGAACAGGGTCCTGCGACCCACCAGCGGCCTTCTGTGGGGCAGGCCCGTCCCCTCCCCCAGAGCCTGCAAGGTAGGCGGGACTGTCACCTCTAGCAGATCAGGCTTAGTGGCCTGCTGAGGGGCAGGACAGTCCCCTCCCCCAGTGCCTGCAAGGTAGGCGGGACTGCGACCAGCGGCAGATCAGGCCCAGCGGCTGGTTGGGGACCGGAGCCGGCCCCACCCCCAGTGCCTGCAAGGTAGGAGAACCGGCAACCTACGGGCAGGCCAGACCCAGCAATCTGCGGACAGACAGAGCTGACACACGCGCCTGCAAGGAACAGGGTCCTGCGACCCACCAGCGGCCTTCTGTGGGGCAGGCCCGTCCCCTCCCCCAGAGCCTGCAAGGTAGGCGGGACTGTCACCTCTAGCAGATCAGCCTTAGTGGCCTGCTGAGGGGCAGGACAGTCCCCTCCCCCAGTGCCTGCAAGGTAGGCGGGACTGCGACCAGCGGCAGATCAGGCCCAGCGGCTGGTTGGGGCCAGAGCCGGCCCCACCCCCAGTGCCTGCAAGGTAGGAGAACCGGCGACCTACGGGCAGGCCAGACCCAGCAATCTGCGGACAGACAGAGCTGACACACGCGCCTGCAAGGAACAGGGTCCTGCGACCCACCAGCGGCCTTCTGTGGGGCAGGCCCGTCCCCTCCCCCAGAGCCTGCAAGGTAGGCGGGACTGTCACCTCTAGCAGATCAGGCTTAGTGGCCTGCTGAGGGGCAGGACAGTCCCCTCCCCCAGTGCCTGCAAGGTAGGCGGGACTGCGACCAGCGGCAGATCAGGCCCAGCGGCTGGTTGCGGGCCGGAGCCGGCCCCACCCCCAGTGCCTGCAAAGTAGGAGAACCGGCGACCCACAGGCAGGTCAGGCCCAGCAATCTGCGAAGAGACAGAGCCGACACACGCGCCTGCAGGGAACAGGGTCCTGCAACCCACCAGCGGCCTTCTGTGGGGCAGGCCCGTCCCCTCCCCCAGTGCCTGCAAGGTAGGAGGGACTGTGACCACCAGCAGAGCAGGCCCAGTGGCTGGTTGGGGCCAGAGCCGGCCCCACCCCCAGTGCCTGCAAGGTAGGAGAACCGGCGACCTACGGGCAGGCCAGGCCCAGCAATCGGCGGACAGACAGAGCTGACACACGCGTCTGCAGGGAACAGGGTCCTGCGACCCACCAGCGGCCTTCTGTGGGGCAGGCCCGTCCCCTCCCCCAGAGCCTGCAAGGTAGGCGGGACTGTCACCTCTAGCAGATCAGCCTTAGTGGCCTGCTGAGGGGCAGGACAGTCCCCTCCCCCAGCGCCTGCAAGGTAGGCGGGACTGCGACCAGCGGCAGATCAGGCCCAGCGGCTGGTTGGGGCCAGAGCCGGCCCCACCCCCAGTGCCTGCAAGGTAGGAGAACCGGTGACCTACGGGCAGGCCAGACCCAGCAATCTGCGGACAGAAGGAGCTGACACACGCGTCTGCAGGGAACAGGGTCCTGCGACCCACCAGCGGCCTTCTGTGGGGCAGGCCCGTCCCCTCCCCCAGAGCCTGCAAGGTAGGCGGGACTGTCACCTCTAGCAGATCAGGCTTAGTGGCCTGCTGAGGGGCAGGACAGTCCCCTCCCCCAGTGCCTGCAAGGTAGGCGGGACTGCGACCAGCGGCAGATCAGGCCCAGCGGCTGGTTGGGGACCGGAGCCGGCCCCACCCCCAGTGCCTGCAAGGTAGGAGAACCGGCGACCTACGGGCAGGCCAGACCCAGCAATCTGCGGACAGACAGAGCTGACACACGCGCCTGCAAGGAACAGGGTCCTGCGACCCACCAGCGGCCTTCTGTGGGGCAGGCCCGTCCCCTCCCCCAGAGCCTGCAAGGTAGGCGGGACTGTCACCTCTAGCAGATCAGCCTTAGTGGCCTGCTGAGGGGCAGGACAGTCCCCTCCCCCAGTGCCTGCAAGGTAGGCGGGACTGCGACCAGCGGCAGATCAGGCCCAGCGGCTGGTTGGGGCCAGAGCCGGCCCCACCCCCAGTGCCTGCAAGGTAGGAGAACCGGCGACCTACGGGCAGGCCAGACCCAGCAATCTGCGGACAGACAGAGCTGACACACGCGCCTGCAAGGAACAGGGTCCTGCGACCCACCAGCGGCCTTCTGTGGGGCAGGCCCGTCCCCTCCCCCAGAGCCTGCAAGGTAGGCGGGACTGTCACCTCTAGCAGATCAGGCTTAGTGGCCTGCTGAGGGGCAGGACAGTCCCCTCCCCCAGTGCCTGCAAGGTAGGCGGGACTGCGACCAGCGGCAGATCAGGCCCAGCGGCTGGTTGCGGGCCGGAGCCGGCCCCACCCCCAGTGCCTGCAAAGTAGGAGAACCGGCGACCCACAGGCAGGTCAGGCCCAGCAATCTGCGAAGAGACAGAGCCGACACACGCGCCTGCAGGGAACAGGGTCCTGCAACCCACCAGCGGCCTTCTGTGGGGCAGGCCCGTCCCCTCCCCCAGTGCCTGCAAGGTAGGAGGGACTGTGACCACCAGCAGAGCAGGCCCAGTGGCTGGTTGGGGCCAGAGCCGGCCCCACCCCCAGTGCCTGCAAGGTAGGAGAACCGGCAACCTACGGGCAGGCCAGGCCCAGCAATCGGCGGACAGACAGAGCTGACACACGCGTCTGCAGGGAACAGGGTCCTGCGACCCACCAGCGGCCTTCTGTGGGGCAGGCCCGTCCCCTCCCCCAGAGCCTGCAAGGTAGGCGGGACTGTCACCTCTAGCAGATCAGCCTTAGTGGCCTGCTGAGGGGCAGGACAGTCCCCTCCCCCAGCGCCTGCAAGGTAGGCGGGACTGCGACCAGCGGCAGATCAGGCCCAGCGGCTGGTTGGGGCCAGAGCCGGCCCCACCCCCAGTGCCTGCAAGGTAGGAGAACCGGCGACCTACGGGCAGGCCAGACCCAGCAATCTGCGGACAGACAGAGCTGACACACGCGCCTGCAAGGAACAGGGTCCTGCGACCCACCAGCGGCCTTCTGTGGGGCAGGCCCGTCCCCTCCCCCAGAGCCTGCAAGGTAGGCGGGACTGTCACCTCTAGCAGATCAGGCTTAGTGGCCTGCTGAGGGGCAGGACAGTCCCCTCCCCCAGTGCCTGCAAGGTAGGCGGGACTGCGACCAGCGGCAGATCAGGCCCAGCGGCTGGTTGGGGACCGGAGCCGGCCCCACCCCCAGTGCCTGCAAGGTAGGAGAACCGGCGACCTACGGGCAGGCCAGACCCAGCAATCTGCGGACAGACAGAGCTGACACACGCGCCTGCAAGGAACAGGGTCCTGCGACCCACCAGCGGCCTTCTGTGGGGCAGGCCCGTCCCCTCCCCCAGAGCCTGCAAGGTAGGCGGGACTGTCACCTCTAGCAGATCAGGCTTAGTGGCCTGCTGAGGGGCAGGACAGTCCCCTCCCCCAGTGCCTGCAAGGTAGGCGGGACTGCGACCAGCGGCAGATCAGGCCCAGCGGCTGGTTGGGGCCAGAGCCGGCCCCACCCCCAGTGCCTGCAAGGTAGGAGAACCGGCGACCTACGGGCAGGCCAGACCCAGCAATCTGCGGACAGACAGAGCTGACACACGCGCCTGCAAGGAACAGGGTCCTGCGACCCACCAGCGGCCTTCTGTGGGGCAGGCCCGTCCCCTCCCCCAGAGCCTGCAAGGTAGGCGGGACTGTCACCTCTAGCAGATCAGGCTTAGTGGCCTGCTGAGGGGCAGGACAGTCCCCTCCCCCAGTGCCTGCAAGGTAGGCGGGACTGCGACCAGCGGCAGATCAGGCCCAGCGGCTGGTTGCGGGCCGGAGCCGGCCCCACCCCCAGTGCCTGCAAAGTAGGAGAACCGGCGACCCACAGGCAGGTCAGGCCCAGCAATCTGCGAAGAGACAGAGCCGACACACGCGCCTGCAGGGAACAGGGTCCTGCAACCCACCAGCGGCCTTCTGTGGGGCAGGCCCGTCCCCTCCCCCAGTGCCTGCAAGGTAGGAGGGACTGTGACCACCAGCAGAGCAGGCCCAGTGGCTGGTTGGGGCCAGAGCCGGCCCCACCCCCAGTGCCTGCAAGGTAGGAGAACCGGCGACCTACGGGCAGGCCAGGCCCAGCAATCGGCGGACAGACAGAGCTGACACACGCGTCTGCAGGGAACAGGGTCCTGCGACCCACCAGCGGCCTTCTGTGGGGCAGGCCCGTCCCCTCCCCCAGAGCCTGCAAGGTAGGCGGGACTGTCACCTCTAGCAGATCAGCCTTAGTGGCCTGCTGAGGGGCAGGACAGTCCCCTCCCCCAGCGCCTGCAAGGTAGGCGGGACTGCGACCAGCGGCAGATCAGGCCCAGCGGCTGGTTGGGGCCAGAGCCGGCCCCACCCCCAGTGCCTGCAAGGTAGGAGAACCGGTGACCTACGGGCAGGCCAGACCCAGCAATCTGCGGACAGAAGGAGCTGACACACGCGTCTGCAGGGAACAGGGTCCTGCGACCCACCAGCGGCCTTCTGTGGGGCAGGCCCGTCCCCTCCCCCAGAGCCTGCAAGGTAGGCGGGACTGTCACCTCTAGCAGATCAGGCTTAGTGGCCTGCTGAGGGGCAGGACAGTCCCCTCCCCCAGTGCCTGCAAGGTAGGCGGGACTGCGACCAGCGGCAGATCAGGCCCAGCGGCTGGTTGGGGACCGGAGCCGGCCCCACCCCCAGTGCCTGCAAGGTAGGAGAACCGGCGACCTACGGGCAGGCCAGACCCAGCAATCTGCGGACAGACAGAGCTGACACACGCGCCTGCAAGGAACAGGGTCCTGCGACCCACCAGCGGCCTTCTGTGGGGCAGGCCCGTCCCCTCCCCCAGAGCCTGCAAGGTAGGCGGGACTGTCACCTCTAGCAGATCAGGCTTAGTGGCCTGCTGAGGGGCAGGACAGTCCCCTCCCCCAGTGCCTGCAAGGTAGGCGGGACTGCGACCAGCGGCAGATCAGGCCCAGCGGCTGGTTGCGGGCCGGAGCCGGCCCCACCCCCAGTGCCTGCAAAGTAGGAGAACCGGCGACCCACAGGCAGGTCAGGCCCAGCAATCTGCGAAGAGACAGAGCCGACACACGCGCCTGCAGGGAACAGGGTCCTGCAACCCACCAGCGGCCTTCTGTGGGGCAGGCCCGTCCCCTCCCCCAGTGCCTGCAAGGTAGGAGGGACTGTGACCACCAGCAGAGCAGGCCCAGTGGCTGGTTGGGGCCAGAGCCGGCCCCACCCCCAGTGCCTGCAAGGTAGGAGAACCGGCAACCTACGGGCAGGCCAGGCCCAGCAATCGGCGGACAGACAGAGCTGACACACGCGTCTGCAGGGAACAGGGTCCTGCGACCCACCAGCGGCCTTCTGTGGGGCAGGCCCGTCCCCTCCCCCAGAGCCTGCAAGGTAGGCGGGACTGTCACCTCTAGCAGATCAGCCTTAGTGGCCTGCTGAGGGGCAGGACAGTCCCCTCCCCCAGCGCCTGCAAGGTAGGCGGGACTGCGACCAGCGGCAGATCAGGCCCAGCGGCTGGTTGGGGCCAGAGCCGGCCCCACCCCCAGTGCCTGCAAGGTAGGAGAACCGGCGACCTACAGGCAGGCCAGACCCAGCAATCTGCGGACAGACAGAGCTGACACACGCGCCTGCAAGGAACAGGGTCCTGCGACCCACCAGCGGCCTTCTGTGGGGCAGGCCCGTCCCCTCCCCCAGAGCCTGCAAGGTAGGCGGGACTGTCACCTCTAGCAGATCAGGCTTAGTGGCCTGCTGAGGGGCAGGACAGTCCCCTCCCCCAGTGCCTGCAAGGTAGGCGGGACTGCGACCAGCGGCAGATCAGGCCCAGCGGCTGGTTGGGGCCAGAGCCGGCCCCACCCCCAGTGCCTGCAAGGTAGGAGAACCGGCGACCTACGGGCAGGCCAGACCCAGCAATCTGCGGACAGACAGAGCTGACACACGCGCCTGCAAGGAACAGGGTCCTGCGACCCACCAGCGGCCTTCTGTGGGGCAGGCCCGTCCCCTCCCCCAGAGCCTGCAAGGTAGGCGGGACTGTCACCTCTAGCAGATCAGGCTTAGTGGCCTGCTGAGGGGCAGGACAGTCCCCTCCCCCAGTGCCTGCAAGGTAGGCGGGACTGCGACCAGCGGCAGATCAGGCCCAGCGGCTGGTTGCGGGCCGGAGCCGGCCCCACCCCCAGTGCCTGCAAAGTAGGAGAACCGGCGACCCACAGGCAGGTCAGGCCCAGCAATCTGCGAAGAGACAGAGCCGACACACGCGCCTGCAGGGAACAGGGTCCTGCAACCCACCAGCGGCCTTCTGTGGGGCAGGCCCGTCCCCTCCCCCAGTGCCTGCAAGGTAGGAGGGACTGTGACCACCAGCAGAGCAGGCCCAGTGGCTGGTTGGGGCCAGAGCCGGCCCCACCCCCAGTGCCTGCAAGGTAGGAGAACCGGCAACCTACGGGCAGGCCAGGCCCAGCAATCGGCGGACAGACAGAGCTGACACACGCGTCTGCAGGGAACAGGGTCCTGCGACCCACCAGCGGCCTTCTGTGGGGCAGGCCCGTCCCCTCCCCCAGAGCCTGCAAGGTAGGCGGGACTGTCACCTCTAGCAGATCAGCCTTAGTGGCCTGCTGAGGGGCAGGACAGTCCCCTCCCCCAGCGCCTGCAAGGTAGGCGGGACTGCGACCAGCGGCAGATCAGGCCCAGCGGCTGGTTGGGGCCAGAGCCGGCCCCACCCCCAGTGCCTGCAAGGTAGGAGAACCGGCGACCTACAGGCAGGCCAGACCCAGCAATCTGCGGACAGACAGAGCTGACACACGCGCCTGCAAGGAACAGGGTCCTGCGACCCACCAGCGGCCTTCTGTGGGGCAGGCCCGTCCCCTCCCCCAGAGCCTGCAAGGTAGGCGGGACTGTCACCTCTAGCAGATCAGGCTTAGTGGCCTGCTGAGGGGCAGGACAGTCCCCTCCCCCAGTGCCTGCAAGGTAGGCGGGACTGCGACCAGCGGCAGATCAGGCCCAGCGGCTGGTTGGGGACCGGAGCCGGCCCCACCCCCAGTGCCTGCAAGGTAGGAGAACCGGCGACCTACGGGCAGGCCAGACCCAGCAATCTGCGGACAGACAGAGCTGACACACGCGCCTGCAAGGAACAGGGTCCTGCGACCCACCAGCGGCCTTCTGTGGGGCAGGCCCGTCCCCTCCCCCAGAGCCTGCAAGGTAGGCGGGACTGTCACCTCTAGCAGATCAGGCTTAGTGGCCTGCTGAGGGGCAGGACAGTCCCCTCCCCCAGTGCCTGCAAGGTAGGCGGGACTGCGACCAGCGGCAGATCAGGCCCAGCGGCTGGTTGGGGCCAGAGCCGGCCCCACCCCCAGTGCCTGCAAGGTAGGAGAACCGGCGACCTACGGGCAGGCCAGACCCAGCAATCTGCGGACAGACAGAGCTGACACACGCGCCTGCAAGGAACAGGGTCCTGCGACCCACCAGCGGCCTTCTGTGGGGCAGGCCCGTCCCCTCCCCCAGAGCCTGCAAGGTAGGCGGGACTGTCACCTCTAGCAGATCAGGCTTAGTGGCCTGCTGAGGGGCAGGACAGTCCCCTCCCCCAGTGCCTGCAAGGTAGGCGGGACTGCGACCAGCGGCAGATCAGGCCCAGCGGCTGGTTGCGGGCCGGAGCCGGCCCCACCCCCAGTGCCTGCAAAGTAGGAGAACCGGCGACCCACAGGCAGGTCAGGCCCAGCAATCTGCGAAGAGACAGAGCCGACACACGCGCCTGCAGGGAACAGGGTCCTGCAACCCACCAGCGGCCTTCTGTGGGGCAGGCCCGTCCCCTCCCCCAGTGCCTGCAAGGTAGGAGGGACTGTGACCACCAGCAGAGCAGGCCCAGTGGCTGGTTGGGGCCAGAGCCGGCCCCACCCCCAGTGCCTGCAAGGTAGGAGAACCGGCGACCTACGGGCAGGCCAGGCCCAGCAATCGGCGGACAGACAGAGCTGACACACGCGTCTGCAGGGAACAGGGTCCTGCGACCCACCAGCGGCCTTCTGTGGGGCAGGCCCGTCCCCTCCCCCAGAGCCTGCAAGGTAGGCGGGACTGTCACCTCTAGCAGATCAGCCTTAGTGGCCTGCTGAGGGGCAGGACAGTCCCCTCCCCCAGCGCCTGCAAGGTAGGCGGGACTGCGACCAGCGGCAGATCAGGCCCAGCGGCTGGTTGGGGCCAGAGCCGGCCCCACCCCCAGTGCCTGCAAGGTAGGAGAACCGGTGACCTACGGGCAGGCCAGACCCAGCAATCTGCGGACAGACAGAGCTGACACACGCGTCTGCAGGGAACAGGGTCCTGCGACCCACCAGCGGCCTTCTGTGGGGCAGGCCCGTCCCCTCCCCCAGAGCCTGCAAGGTAGGCGGGACTGTCACCTCTAGCAGATCAGGCTTAGTGGCCTGCTGAGGGGCAGGACAGTCCCCTCCCCCAGTGCCTGCAAGGTAGGCGGGACTGCGACCAGCGGCAGATCAGGCCCAGCGGCTGGTTGGGGACCGGAGCCGGCCCCACCCCCAGTGCCTGCAAGGTAGGAGAACCGGCGACCTACGGGCAGGCCAGACCCAGCAATCTGCGGACAGACAGAGCTGACACACGCGCCTGCAAGGAACAGGGTCCTGCGACCCACCAGCGGCCTTCTGTGGGGCAGGCCCGTCCCCTCCCCCAGAGCCTGCAAGGTAGGCGGGACTGTCACCTCTAGCAGATCAGGCTTAGTGGCCTGCTGAGGGGCAGGACAGTCCCCTCCCCCAGTGCCTGCAAGGTAGGCGGGACTGCGACCAGCGGCAGATCAGGCCCAGCGGCTGGTTGGGGCCAGAGCCGGCCCCACCCCCAGTGCCTGCAAGGTAGGAGAACCGGCGACCTACGGGCAGGCCAGACCCAGCAATCTGCGGACAGACAGAGCTGACACACGCGCCTGCAAGGAACAGGGTCCTGCGACCCACCAGCGGCCTTCTGTGGGGCAGGCCCGTCCCCTCCCCCAGAGCCTGCAAGGTAGGCGGGACTGTCACCTCTAGCAGATCAGGCTTAGTGGCCTGCTGAGGGGCAGGACAGTCCCCTCCCCCAGTGCCTGCAAGGTAGACGGGACTGCGACCAGCGGCAGATCAGGCCCAGCGGCTGGTTGCGGGCCGGAGCCGGCCCCACCCCCAGTGCCTGCAAAGTAGGAGAACCGGCGACCCACAGGCAGGTCAGGCCCAGCAATCTGCGAAGAGACAGAGCTGACACACGCGCCTGCAGGGAACAGGGTCCTGCGACCCACCAGCGGCCTTCTGTGGGGCAGGCCCGTCCCCTCCCCCAGTGCGTGCAAGGTAGGAGGGACTGTGACCACCAGCAGAGCAGGCCCAGTGGCTGGTTGGGGCCAGAGCCGGCCCCACCCCCAGTGCCTGCAAGGTAGGAGAACCGGCGACCTACGGGCAGGCCAGGCCCAGCAATCGGCGGACAGACAGAGCTGACACACGCGTCTGCAGGGAACAGGGTCCTGCGACCCACCAGCGGCCTTCTGTGGGGCAGGCCCGTCCCCTCCCCCAGAGCCTGCAAGGTAGGCGGGACTGTCACCTCTAGCAGATCAGCCTTAGTGGCCTGCTGAGGGGCAGGACAGTCCCCTCCCCCAGTGCCTGCAAGGTAGGCGGGACTGCGACCAGCGGCAGATCAGGCCCAGCGGCTGGTTGGGGACCGGAGCCGGCCCCACCCCAGTGCCTGCAAAGTAGGAGAACCGGCGACCCACAGGCAGGTCAGGCCCAGCAATCTGCGAAGAGACAGAGCTGACACACGCGCCTGCAGGGAACAGGGTCCTGCGACCCACCAGCGGCCTTCTGTGGGGCAGGCCCGTCCCCTCCCCCAGTGCCTGCAAGATAGGCGGGACTGCGACCAGCGGCAGATCAGGCCCAGCGGCTTGTTGCGGCCGGAGCCAGCGCCACCCCCAGTGCCTGCAAGGTAGGCATACCAGGGACCCATCGGGAGGTTAGGCCCAGCAACCTACGGAGAGACAGAGGTGCCCCTCGCGCCTGCTGGGTAGGCGGACCCTCGACCGGCCAGCAGAGCAGACCTAGGGCCCGCCAGCGTGGTAGACAGATCGCACCAATTGGTGGAGGATCACAGCCACCATCTGTCCTGCAAGGGAGACTTTTCAACTATACAAGAGCAATATAAATAAATAGAGGGAAAATCTCAAAAACACAACAGCTTCACCAAGCAGAAAGAAACGCCAGCAGTATGAAAAGACAAGGAAAGAAAGGACCACAGGCAATGCAGGTCAACTCAACTCTAGAAGAGGTAATAGCTGCAACAGATGGAATGTCAGACAGAGAGGTCAGGATATACATGCTTCAGATGATCTGGAGTCTCAAGGAAGACATGAGACAGCAAAATCAGACAATGAAAGATCACATTGACAAGGAACTTCATAAACAAATCCAGGAAGTAAAAGATCAATTTCACAGGGAGATAGAGGAAATAAAAAACAAACAAATACAAATCCTAGAAATGCAGGAAGCAATAAACCAACTTAAAAACTCAATTGAGAAAACTACCAGCAGAGTGGATCACTTAGAAGATAGAACATCAGACAATGAAGACAGAGTATTTCAACTTGAAAAGAGCATAGACAGCTCAGCAAGTCTGCTAAGAAACCATGAGCAGAACATCCAAGAAATATGGGATAATATCAAAAGACCAAACTTAAGAGTCATTGGGATACAGGAAGGCACAGAGCTCCAAACCAAAGGAATAGACAACTTATTCAGTGAAATAATACGAGAAAACTTCCCAGACTTGAAGAATGAGACAGAACCCCAAATCCTAGAAGCCTACAGGACGCCGAATGTGCAAAATCATAAGAGATCCACACCTAGACACATTATAATGAAGATGTCCAACATACAGAATAAGGAGAGAATTTTAAAAGCTACAAGAGAAAGGAAGCAGATTACATTTAGGGGTAAACCAATCAGGATAACAGCTGATCTCTCAACACAGACTCTAAAAGCTAGAAGATCCTGGAATAACATATTTCAAACGCTAAAAGAAAATGGGTTCCAACCAAGAATCGTGTATCCAGCAAAATTAAGCTTCAGGATGGAGGATGAAATTAAAACATTCCATGATAAACAAAAGTTAAAAGAATTTGCAGCTAGAAAACCATCTCTTCAAAAAATCCTTGGCAAAACACTACAGGAAGAGGAAATGGAAAACAACAATGAAAACCAACAGTGGGAGGTAGGACAGTAAAGGGGGGGAAAAATCAAAGAGAAAAACAAAACAGGTTTAACAGCATTAATAAACAAATATGGCTGGAAGAACAAACCATATCTCAATAATAACTCTAAATGTTAATGGCTTAAACTCACCAATTAAGAGACACAGGCTAGTTGAATGGATCACAAAACAAGATCCAACAATATGCTGCCTTCAGGAGACGCATTTGATAGGAAAGGATATATATAGACTGAAGGTGAAAGGTTGGGAAAAATCATATCACTCATATGGACTGCGGAAACAAGCAGGAGTGTCCATACTCATATCAAATAAAATAGATTTCAAACCAAAGTTAATCAAAAGGGATAAAGAAGGACACTACATACTGCTCAAGGGAACCATACACCAACAAGACATAACAATCATAAATATATATGCCCCAAACAACGGTGCTGCTGCGTTCATCAAGCAAACTCTTCTCAAGTTCAAGAGTCTAATAGACCACCATACAATAATCATGGGAGACTTCAACACACCTCTCTCACCACTGGACAGATCTTCCAAACAAAAGTTGAATAAGGAAACTATAGAACTCAATAACACAATTAACAACCTAGACTTAATTGACATATATAGAATATACCACCCAACATCAAGCAGCTACACTTTTTTCTCAGCAGCACATGGATCCTTCTCAAAAATAGATCATATATTATGTCACAGGGCAACTCTTAGACAATATAAAGGAGCGGAGATAATACCATGCATCTTATCTGATCATAATGGAATGAAACTAAAAATCAACCATAAAAGAAGCAAGGAAAAATCATGCATCACTTGGAGAATGAACAATAGGTTACTGAATGATCAATGGGTTTTAGAAGACATCAAGGAGGAAATTAAAAAATTCTTAGAGTATAATGAAAACACAGACACAACATATCGGAATCTATGGGACACATTGAAAGCAGTTCTAAGAGGAAAATTCATTGCTTGGAGTTCATTCCTTAAAAAAAGAAAAAACCAACAAATAAATGATCTCATACTTCATCTCAAAATTCTAGAAAAAGAAGAGCAAAACAACAGCAAAAGAAGTAGAAGGCAAGAAATAATTAAAATCAGAGCTGAAATTAATGAAATCGAAACAAAAGAAACAATTGAAAAAATTGACAAAACGAAAAGTTGGTTCTTCGAAAAGATAAATAAAATTGACAGACCCTTAGCCATGCTAGTGAAGAGAAGAAGAGAGAGAACTCAAATTACTAGCATAAGGAATGAAAAAGGCAAGATCACGACAGACACTTCAGAAATACAGAAGATAATCAGAAATTATTTTGAATCCTTATACTCCAATAAAATAGAAGATAGTGAAGGCATCGATGAATTTCTTAAGTCATATAATCTGCCCAGATTGAGTCAGGAGGATATAGACAACCTAAACAGACCAATATCAATTGAAGAAATAGAAGAAACCATCAAAAGATTACCATCTAAGAAAAGCCCAGGACCTGATGGGTTTACAGCAGAGTTTTACAAATCCTTTAAAGAGGAACTAATACCAATACTTTTCAAGCTATTCCAGGAAATAGAAAAAGAGGGAGAACTTCCAAATTCATTCTACGAGGCCAACATCACCCTGATTCCGAAACCAGACAAAGACACTTCAAAGAAAGAAAACTACAGACCAATATCTCTAATGAACCTAGATGCAAAAATCCTCAATAAAATTCTGGCAAATCGGATACAAAAACATATCAAAAAAATTGTGCACCATGATCAAGTAGGATTCATCCCTGGTATGCAAGGCTGGTTCAATATACGGAAATCAATAAATGTTATTCACCACATCAATAGACTTAAAAATAAGAACCATATGATCATCTCGATAGATGCAGAAAAAGCATTCGACAAAGTACAGCATCCGTTTATGTTCAAAACTCTCGAAAAACTAGGGATAACAGGAACATACCTCAACATTGTAAAAGCAATTTATGCTAAGCCTCAGGCTAGCATCATTCTGAATGGAGAAAAATTGAAGGCATTCCCTCTAAAATCTGGAACAAGACAGGGATGCCCTCTCTCACCACTCCTGTTCAACATAGTTCTCGAAACACTGGCCAGAGCAATTAGACAGACGAAAGAAATTAAAGGCATAAAAATAGGAAAAGAAGAACTTAAGTTATCACTATTTGCAGATGACATGATTCTATACCTAGCAGACCCAATATGGTCTACAAAGAAACTGTTAGAGCTAATAAATGAATTCAGCAAAGTGGCAGGCTATAAAATCAACACGCATAAATCAAAGGCATTCCTGTATATCAGCGACAAATCCTCTGAAATGGACACGAGGACAACCACCCCGTTCACAATATCCTCAAAAAGAATAAAATACTTGGGAATCAACCTAACAAAAGAGGTGAAAGACTTATACAATGAAAACTACAGAACCCTAAAGAGAGAAATTGAAGAAGACCTTAGAAGATGGAAAAATATACCCTGTTCATGGATAGGCAGAACTAACATCATCAAAATGGCGATATTACCAAAAGTTCTCTATAGGTTTAATGCAATGCCAATCAAAATCCCAACGGCATTTCTTATAGAAATGGAGAAAGCAATCATGAAATTCATATGGAAGAATAAAAGACCCAGAATTGCAAAAACAATACTAAGCAGGAAAGGTGAATCAGGTGGTATAACGATTATAACGATTCCAGATTTCAAACTATACTACAGAGCAATAGTAACAAAAACAGCATGGTACTGGTACCAAAACAGGCGGGTGGACCAATGGTACAGAATAGAGGACACAGAAACCAACCCACAAAACTACAACTTTCTTATATTTGATAAAGGGGCTAAAAGCATGCAATGGAGGAAGGATAGCATCTTCAACAAATGGTGCTGGGAAAATTGGAAATCCATATGCAACAAAATGAAATTGAATCCCTTTCTCTCGCCATGCACAAAAGTTAACTCAAAATGGATCAAGGAGCTTGATATCAAATCAGAGACACGGCATCTGATAGAAGAGAAAGTTGGCTACGACCTACATGCTGTGGGGTCGGGCTCCAAATTCCTCAATAGGACACCCATAGCACAAGAGTTAACATCTAGAATCAACAAATGGGACTTACTCAAACTAAAAAGTTTTTTCTCAGCAAAAGAAACAATAAGAGAGGTAAATAGGGAGCCTACATCATGGGAACAAATCTTTACTCCTCACACTTCAGATAGAGCCCTAATATCCAGAGTATATAAAGAACTCAGAAAATTAGACAATAAGATAACAAATAATCCCATCAACAAATGGGCCAAGGACTTGAACAGACACTTCTCAGAGGAGGACATACAATCAATCAACAAGTACATGAAAAAATGCTCACCATCTCTAGCAGTCAGAGAAATGCAAATCAAAACCACCCTAAGATACCATCTCACTCCAGTAAGATTGGCAGCCATCACGAAGTCAAACAACAATAAGTGCTGGCGAGGATGTGGGGAAAAGGGTACACTTGTACATTGTTGGTGGGACTGCAAATTGGTGCAGCCAATTTGGAAAGCAGTATGGAGATTTCTTGGAAAGCTGGGAATGGAACCACCATTTGACCCAGCTATCCCCCTTCTGGGTCTATTCCCTAAAGACCTAAAAAGAGCATGCTACAGGGACACTGCTACATCGATGTTCATAGCAGCACAATTCACAATAGGAAGACTGTGGAACCAACCTAGATGCCCTTCAATAGACGAATGGATAAAAAAAATGTGGCATTTATACACAATGGAGTATTACTCTGCATTAAGAAATGACAAAATCATAGAATTTGGAGGGAAATGGATGGCATTAGAGCATATTATGCTCAGTGAAGCTAGCCAAGCCCTAAAAAACAAATGCCAAATGTCTTCTTTGATATAAGGAGAGTAATTAAGAACAGACTAGGGAAGAACAGCACAAGAAGAAGACCATCATTAAACAGGGTTGAGAGGTGGGAGGGAAAGGGAGAGAGAAGGGAAATAGCATGGAAATGGAACGAGACCCTCAGGTTTATACAAAATTACATACAAGAGGAAGTGAGGGGAAAGGGAAAAATAATACAAGGGGGAGGAATGAATTGCAGTAGTGGGGGTAGAGAGAGAAGAGGGGAGGGGAGGGGAGGGGAGGGGGGATAGTAGAGGATAGGAAAGGCAGCAGAATACAACAGACACTAGGATGGCAATATGTAAAGCAATGGAAGTGAAACTGATGTGAATCTGCAATCTGTATAAGGGGCAATATGGGAGTGCATAACCCACTTGAATCAAAATGTGAAATATGATATATCAAGAAATATGTAATGGAGGGGTAAGACAAGATAATACAAATGGAAGAAATGATTTACAGTAGAAGGGGTAGAGAGAAAAGGGGAGGGGAGGGGAGGGGAGGGGGGATAGTAGAGAATAGGACTGACAGCAGAATACATCAGACACTAGAAAGGCAATATGTGAATCAATGGAAGGGTAACTGATGTGATACAGCAATCTGTATACGGGGTAAAGTTGGGAGTTCATAACCCGCTTGAATCAAACTGTGAAATATGATGTATTAAGAACTGTGTAAGGTTTTGAACGACCAACAATAAAAAAAAAAAATAAATAAATAAAATTTAATACAGTTTTATAAAAAAAAAAAAAAAAAAAAAAAAAAAAAAAAGAAAGAAAATGGTGGATATTCTTACAACTTATACTTAGCATTTATTTCAGATAATCCAGCACGAAAAAGAAAAAGTGTTTTCAATTTGCAGGATTATATACTCAGATGATCTAAAATAATTTATACACTATATAGAATTTAGAAGCAATTTTTTAAATGGAAAGTTTCAACTATATATAAATGTTTACTCAAATTTTTATATACTAAGAACAGATAAAAATAAAATTTTAAAAGATACATTTTTTCAATAGCATCAATGTCAATTACTTAACACATAATCTAAGGAGCAACACACAAGAATACTACATAAAATAAAACATGCAGAATATTACTGTTAAACATAAAAATTTAAATAAGGGACTGTATTAAAATTTGACCCTGCTATTGCCCTTCTCGGACTATTCCCTGAAGACCTTAAAAGAGCATGCTACAGGGATGCTGCCATATTGATGTTCATAGCAGCACAATTCACAATAGCTAGACTGTGGAACCAACCCAGATGCCCTTCAATTGATGAATGGATAAAAAAAAATGTGGTATCTATACACAATGGAGTACTATGCAGCAATAAAAAATGACAAAATCATAGAATTTGCAGGGAAATGGATGGCACTAGAGCAGATTATGCTTAGTGAAGCTAGTCAATCCCTAAAAAACAAATACCAAATGTCTTCTTTGATATAATGAGAGCAACTATGAACAGAGCAAGGAGGAAGAGCAGGAAGAAAAGACTAACATTTAACAGAGTCATGAGATGGGAGGGAAAGGGAGAGAAAAGGGAAATTGCATGGAAATGAAGGGAGACCCTCATTGCTATACAAAATTACATATAAGAGGTTGTGAGGGGAATGGGAAAATAAACAAGGAGAGTAATGAAATACAGTAGATGGGGTAGAGAGAGAAGAAGGGAGGGGAGGGGAGGGGGGATAGTAGGGGATAGGAAAGGTAGCAGAATACAACAATTACTAATTGGGCATTATGTAAAATTGTGGATGTATAACCGACGTGATTCTGCAATCTGCATTTGGGGTAAAATTGGGAGTTCATAACCCACTTCAATCTAATGTATGAAATATGATATGTCAAGAGCTTTGAAATGTTGTGAACAACCAATAAAAAAAAATAAAAATAAAAATGAATCAACAAAAAAAAAAAAAAAAAAAAATATATATTAAACACAAAATAAAACCAAGAATGTCTTCTCATTAAAAGAAATATTCTAAGGATAAATCTGATAAACTGATTTAGATAGTGGACAACCAACTCCTAGACTCTAGATTAGCTGTTTATAAAATATCCTTAGAATGATTTCAAACTGATCTTTAAAGTCAGCATATTAAGATAGCTAACTGCATGTTGTCTATATAACAGACCCACTGAGCAAGAATTCTGGCCTAACAACTTACCAGTTCTTAGTTTTCTATTTTTTTATTTCCTTTCCTTAAAAAGACCCTATAATAATTATAAAACCTTCATAACGTTGTTGTTAAAAATAAGAAGACAATGTACATGAAAAGATTATCATGATTTCAATGGAAATTTAAAATAAGCAAGGGAGCATCAATGGTCTCACATATGATGAATTATCTCCAGTTGAGGCACAAGAAGCACCACTCATTTTTTATCAATTATTTTTACCTGTATTCTATTTTGACAAATCATAAAAGAATACAAATCTCTGATTATATTGCCAAGAATATTTTAGCATTTTCATGGCACTTTCAAGGTAAATGATCATAAACTTTGGATTTGTGAATTCTTTAATGTCTTTAACTCCAATTAAACTGTTCAAGTATGGACTGCCTGAACAGCTTATAATCTCTTAAAGAACCTCAAAACCTATGAAGGTTTGAAAAAACTTCATCCTGCTAAGCTAACTTCATATTTCCACAGTGACAGGCCTGCTGCAGGTACTCTCAGAACATGTGAGTCAGTGGAAAGAAACCTGCCAGTGATTCGCAAAAGCAATGCTCTGAGACTTGGCTTATGACCCCTCTCTCTGGGTCATAACATTCCTCCCACACAAATGTAATATAAGGGCTGTCAGTAAAAGACTTACCCTGTCCAGAAAAACTTGAAGCCATATACGTCAGAGCATTGTGATACTGTTCACTTTCTCTCAAGCACATCAGAATTATTTCCACAACTTTGTACCATTTAAAGTCAACCATGAATGTATTTCTCACATCAAATCTATACTCCTCCAAATAACCTTGACATGTTTACAGTTATATTCACTATAGCAATGATGCTGAGCCTTATTCTGCTTCCTAAAATTTATGATGGTCACTGGAAAAAGAAGGATCCAGTTCATTAACCAAAGCCAACTGAATGATTCAAACCCAAATGACTCCCAGCACCTGCACAGCAGAGAAGGCCTAACATTTATGAGCAACTATGGTGGAAGCTCTAACTCACAATCACATGCACAATATCAACTTTAGTTTTAAATTTTTTCTCCAGTCTCATTACTGCAAAAGTTTTTATTCAGAACTTTACTTTGGAAAAACTTTGCTTTGCCCTCCCAAGTCATGAAAAAAATTCTAACTCTCACAATGGGCTCCTCAGAATTCCCAGATTGCAGCAAAACATCCAGCTTGTCACCATGGCTCAGTATTGATAGCAACCGGCCTCTCAGGGTGCACAAGGCATTCACTCTGAGTTACAATGATTCTGGCAATGTAAGTGTCTGGCCCAGTTTCCTAGAAGTAATAGTAAAATTATTATTATTTTACTATTATCTAATAGTAAATTTAATAGAAGAGTTACAGCAACCTGAAAAAAAGGCAGTTCCTTGAGTTACCCCGGCCTCTCAGGAATGAATGTTTTGGCTTTGTGTGGTGTGGCACCCTATGACCGATTGTAGCTATGAGGTGTGAGGTGTGATGAGAATAAAGAGTATAAGCACAGAACACAGCCTGGAGACCCATCATATGGGGACAGCAAGGGGAGGACATCAGATAAGCAGAACGAGTGACAGAGCCATGGATATACCTGTTATTTCAGCCATCAACTACCATTCCTGCCCTCTTTAACCAAAACTACTTTCACAATTGTCATGGATGCAAAAAGAGCCAACAACAAGCCCCCTCAATGCTTCACCCTTTTTACTCCCCCACTGCCATGAAGTTCAGATGAGAAAAAGAAGGGCCTGGTAATCAGATGCCTTCATACCTGGGTCCAGGGTCAGCTTACAATTCCACTGATAGTTGCACCTAACTGAAAAATTAACCATCAGTCATAGGCTCTTTTTATGGCAACCACTAACTAAAAGACTCAGAAACAATCAGGCATCAATTGGGAATTCTCATAACACCTAAGATGGTCTCTGTGATAACCATGTCCAAACAGATGCAGACACTGTCTGAGAAACTGCAAGGAGCCCAGAGTGCTCTTGCTATCTGGAGCCCAGCTCCAAATAATTCATTACTTGGAGCATTAAGTTTGAGGATATAAAAAGCAAATTAATTTCCTGCCAGTTCCAGTTGGATTGGGAAGCTGAATGTCATTTAGTTGGTCTCCCTTCAGGAAATGAAGGCAAAGAAACAGAGAGAGAGTCCTCATGCATCTTCAAGATACAGGCTTCTAAGTTCCCTTCTAAATTGAAATCTCTGGTGAAAATAGACAGTATAATTCTGAATGATGACTAATTGCTCAGGGGTAAAAAAATATTCACCCCAGGAAGAAACCAGACTCATGGATCATAGTTTTTGCCAATTCACTGCAATTCAGACCTGGCATCTAAAAGCAGAGAAAATGCAGAGCACGTTCCAGGAGATCTACTTTCCAGACACAACATGGGTGGTCTGCCACTTGAGCAGTGCTAGCTAAAGAGCAGCTGTCCCTGGCTAGCAAGTTCCTATTTGGCAAAAACAACCCCCAACACTGTTCCAGTTTTTCTTGTAAATCCCAGCCTAGTTTGATCAATTTGTCAGCATGCTTATTGGGAAAATGACAAGACACAGCGTTCCTGGTCTTTGTTTCTGCCCAGATCATATTTAAGGGGCTGGTTCTTCCATTCTGCCTCAGCTAGACAGCATCTCCCTTATAAACTGAGGAAAGGGTGTGCTTACTGGGTCAGGGGCTGAACAGAGGATGATCTTCTCCTGGCATCACAGAAGTAAGCAGCTTTCAACTATCTGCAGGAGTTCCCTTTCCTGGACATTGTCCCATTAGAGAGCTCATGACCCAGGACTCGATGATCCAGCATGTCCAGCATGACATTAAAAAACTTTAGGGGATAAAGTATAGAGCATAAAAGTTCCAATTTTGCCCAGGAAATGGCTTAGAGTAGGCAGAGAAGGACACTGGGAAAGAACAGCCCGAGGTGGGGTAGAGGAAGATCAGACCAGGTCAGTATTGTGTGGGTGCTTTATAGTAATTTTCCAATTGCTTAGTGATTTTGTAGATATTGTATCTAATGAACAGGGTAAAAAAAGTCAGAAATGTGGTGTGGAAGCAGATAAGCCCAAATTGGGTCATATGAAGTGTCTTGCTCTGAAGTGCATGCTGTGCAGATGAGTCAGTTTTGGGAGATGGCCATTGAGTGTCATCCTCCAGTGCTGTCAGAGTTGTCCCAGAGTTGTACCAGGCAGTCAGGAGTGTCCACTTTACAGCTTACAAGAACTGATGTGTGAATAATTTTATAATAATATCAGAAAAAAGAAACAGAAACTTCTCACAACTTACAACACTGAGGCCCAAATGTGTTAAACAGTTTCTCACAATCCAAAAGCTCTGAGGGCTGAGGCTCACCAATATTTCTGACTTTATTCCCAGGAAAGAGAACATGAGGGCCAAAGGCGTGAGTCCAGAAGCATAAATGGATGAAGCCAATCCCACTGAAGACAAGGAGAAAAGGACACAGAGCAAGCCTGCCAGCACAGATGCTTCTTGGGGACTAGAGGTCTCTTCTAGTGGCAATGCTTTGCACTCTAATGAAAGCAAAGCACCTACCATCCAATACACCCCTGCCACCTGTCCTCTCGGGTGTTCAGAACTGGCAGGAAAACTAGGACACTCTGGGCTCAGAGCACCCGAAGGCATGGGGAGAGGAGGGAGACATCCAAAGTGAAGGGCCTTTAGCTTTCTCTCAGTGTCTCCCTGTACCATTGTGAAAAGTCCAAAGCTGCCTGAAAACTTGGCAGTGAAGAAGAACGGAGAAGGGTAGAGAGCAGAAGGAGCCTCACTCTGGGTGTCTAAGCTCACAGAGGGTGCTGGGCACTTCTAGCTGGCCCTAGCCCCATCATGCTCTCACAGGTGGAATTTTGCATGGATCATCCCTACAGTTGTGGCACTAGAATATGAGATAATCCTAGCTCATTCCTGGCACTAAGGACAGAACACTTCCTTATCATAATCAAAGAAAGCATAGTAAACCAAGACCCAGGGCAAGCTCTGGGCAGGCATCGGGTGCCAGGGACCAAAAGGGAGTTCTCCTTCAAAGAATAGCCTGACAGTTACAAGAAACAGCCCCCTAGGAGACATCTCGCCTGGGAGACACCCTGCAGCTATCCATTTCCCTGAGACATCCTGCGGCCATCTGTCTTCCTGAGACATCCTGCGCTATCTCACCTTGTGAAGACTTCTGGCAACTGCTGATTAGAGAGCTCCCCCCATCCCCAGCCCATAAATACCCATGTGAACAATAAAAGTTTGCAGCTTGATTAGAACTTTGTCTTGCTGTCACCCTTCGTGTCTCTTGTCCCTTCATTCCTCCCCATCTAGGTTCGCTTCCCACGTTTATGTGTCCTGCTGGTCGGGGCATTTGGCGCCCAGTGTGGGGCTCGAGCCTTTGACTTAGGGGGAACGCCGTCCTCCGAAAAGACTTGGCCAAGCGGGAGCGTGTGATCGCCGCGGAGACACGACCGAGAGACAGATCCGGGAGGAGAGCGAGGACGACGCAAGGTGAATGACACACCATGGGACAAGCAGATTTGTCACATGAGTTGTTTTTGTCAGGCCTCAAGGAGGCCCTCAAGACACGGGGGCACGTGTTAAGAAAAAAGACTTAAAATTATTCTTTTCATACGTAGGAGAATTGTGTCCATGGTTTCCCCTTGAAGGGACCATTGATGGTAAAAGATGGCTTAGAGTAGGAGACTGTTTAAAAAATTATTATGAATCCTTTGGCCCAGAAAAGGTGCCTATTCTCACATTTTCTTACTGGAACTTAATTAATGAACTTCTTAAAAGTTCACCCTTTGACAATGGTACCTTAAGACTTGTCAGGATTGGGGAAGAGGCTATGCAAAAGACCTCTTGTCTCCCCTCGGCATGCCCTTCAGTTAGTATAAACACAGACCCTTCTCAGTCTCCCCAGGACTCTGAGAACCTTCCTGGTCCCGCTCAAGACCCCGCCCTAATAAATAAGGCTCCAACGGTTACCAACCGCCTTTATCCAGTTTTAAATCTTGGAGACATATCGACCCCTGAGGAGGAGGCTACCTTGGACAAGGAAGCAGTTCGCTACCATTCAGAAGACCCGCCACCTCTCAGGACCCTGCCATAGCCTATAGGACTTACATATCCCCCAGCCTCATATATCCCTTCTGCCTTTTGTGCTCCGGCCCTGCAGGGGCCAACTGCCCCCTCAGACATTTTTTCTCCACTTCCCCTGCCTGACCTGGCTCCCTTGCGAGAGTCTCTCAAACATAGACGGGAACAGATCCAACTTTTAAAATAATTAAGATCCCTTGACTCTGAGCTCAGCTCATTAGCCTTAGGCACAGAGTCAACTCAGCTGGCCCAAGGCAATCCGATACAAAGGCTAAGCCGCGCCATTGGCCTGTTCTCGCCTTCCCTGTCACCTGCAGTCAGACAGATAAGCCCGCCCAGGCTGAGGACAAAGAGGTGAAAGCGGAGGAAACATATCTAGAGGAGGAAGCCAAGGAAATGGATTAAGGGGATGAAGCAGGGGGAGGGCAAGAGGAAGATCAGGACTCAGAGGATGAGGAGTTCACCCCTAGGCAGGAAGGAACCCAGAGTGCTTACAAAAAATTAAGCTTGCGCTTTCTTGAAAAACTTAAAAAGGCTTGTGCTCACTATGGTCCCACTGCGCCCTACACATTGGCTTTACTAGAGAGTCATAGCGCACAATGGCTTACTCCTAATGACTGGAAATTTTTAGCCCGAGCTACCCTCAGTGCCCGAGACTTCCGGTTATGAAATGCAGATTTCAAAGAGCACTGTCGGAAAACTGCTCAAAAAAATTTAACTAAGGCCTCCTCTAAATCCTGGACTTATGTTAAGCTAGTGGGCAATGCGCCCTTTGACACTAACCCTAAACAGGCGCATTTCCCTGCTGGACTTTTGGCACAGATTCAGACGGCTGGCTTACAGGCTTGGGGACGCCTCCCTCAAAAGGGCTTGGCTACCACTTCCCTGGCAAAAGTCCGACAAAGGCCTGACGAGCCTTATAGCGAACTTTGTTGTCTGGCTTAACCTAGCCGCGGAGCACCTGCTTGGACCAAGAGAAAGCGAAAGCCCCTTTGTAAAACATTTTGCCTTTGAAAATGCCAACCCCGCATGTCAGGATGTTCCTCGACCACATAAGGACAAAGGGGAACTTTCTGACTTAATAGACTCTGAGCCGGGGTGGGTGCAGCCCCATACCATGGGTCTGGCCATAGGTGCTGCCTTTACCAAGGCCTTTCACAATCCTGGCTCACGTACTTGCTTTACTTGTAAACAGCCTGGCCATTTTGCATGCGAGTGTCCGACAGGCAAGCAAAGCCTAGAGATGGTGTCTCCTAAAACCAGGGCTAAAGCGCCCCCAGCCACCCTTTGCCCTAGATGTGGTAAAGGTCGTCACTGGGCCAGTAAGTGTAGATCTAAGACAAATGCCCTTGGACAGCCTACTTCTTCCCACTTCCCGGGAAACTCCCTGCGGGGCCAACCTCCCCCAGGACAAACCCAGGGGCAATAGGGTTTGTTCCCTCCCAAACTCCCAACCTACCTCAAAATTCTTCTCTACGATTGCCTCCCTCCAACGAGCCACCCCAGGCAGTGCAGGATTGGAGCTCTGTGCCACCACCAATACAATATTAGACTCCATGCAAGGGCCCCAGATAATATCCACTGGAATAATATCCCCCTCCATCTCATACATGTGCCCTTATTCTTGGAAGGGCCTCTAATACTTTACAAGATGTTCAGGTCTTCCCTGGCATTATTGATAATGATTTCACTGGAGAAATAAAAATACTGGCCACAGCTATTAATGGAGTTGCAGCCATCCCAACAGGAACTAGACTCGCACAATTAATACTCCTTCCCTTATATTCAGGAGGCACTTCCACCACCCAAACCCTACCTCGGGGGACTGCCTCCCTGGACTCCTCTGACACGTATTGGGTTCAGGCCATTTCTCACAATAGACCCACCCTTACCCCACTTATTGAATAAAAGGACTTCCAAGGAATTCTAGATACTGGGGCTGATGCCACAATTATCTCTCAAAAATACTGGCCATTAGGCTGGCCCCTCACCTCATCCTTGACTGACCTTAAAGGGATAGGACAGTCAAAAAATCCTCTAGTCAGCTTTAGGGCTCTTAGCTGGACTTATAAAGAGGGTAATAAGGGAACTGTCACTCCTTTTGTTGTTCCTGACCTCCCCGTTAACTTATGGGGCAGAGATATTTTGAGTCAAATGGAAGTTATTCTTGCCAGTCCCAATTCCATAGTGACTCATCAAATGCTTTGTATGAATTTTGTTCCTGGTACAGGCCTTGGGAGACTGAGACAAGGACTGGTTGAGCCCATAAAACCCATACAAAAAACAGAGACATATGGACTTGGGTATTCGGATTTTTAGTGTCGGTCCCTGACCCTCCTGTACCCCATGCAGATAAGATTATTTGGGAGACTCAGACTCCTTGTGGGTGGATCAGTGGCCCCTTACCCAAGAAAAATTGGAGGCTGCCTCCATGTTAGTGCAGGAACAGCTGGCAGCCGGCCATGTAGAGCCCTCAACCTCACCATGGAATACTCCTATTTTTGTTATTAAGAGAAAATCAGGCAAGTGGCGCCTTTTACAAGATTTACGTGCCATTAATAAAGTTATGCACCTGATGGGAGCACTACAGCCAGGCATTCCCACACCAGTGGCTATTCCAAAAAACTATTGTAAAATGGTTATTGACTTAAAAATTGCTTTTTTACCATTTTTTTACATCCTGAAGATAGACTCTATTTTGCCTTTAGTCTCCCTCGCATTAATTTTCAGGGCCCTATGCAGAGGTTTCAATAGAAGTTTCTTCCCCATGGTATGGCTAACAGCCCTAGTGTTTGCCAAAAATACATGGCTCAAGCAGTAGACCCTGTAAGAGAGCGAAGGCCACAAACTTATATTTTACATTATATGGATGATTTGTTAATTGCTGCACCTAATAACCATGACCTTAATAATTGTTACTTGGACCTTTACAAAGCCCTCACTACCTTGGGACTACAGATAGCTCCTGATAAGGTTCAAACACAAGACCCTTATACCTATTTGGGCCTTAAACTTCAAGATAATCGGATCCAAATTCCTAAAATATAACTACGTGTGGACCAACTTCACACCCTTAATGATTTTCAAAAATTACTGGGGGATATTCAATGGCTAAGACCATATTTAAAATTACCCACTTGTGTACTTCTTTCTCTTAATAATATTTTGAGAGGTGATTCCCACCCCTCCTCCCCTCGAAAGCTTACTCCGGAGGCATGACAGGCATTAAACCAAGTCACAGAAGCCATTGCCCAACAGTTTGTAACACAAATTTCCTATAACCTTCCTCTGGTTCTGGTTATTTTACACACTCCTCATACACCCACAGGAATATTTTGGCAGTGGGATCCACATTTTAAAAATAAAGGCTGCCCCTTGCTTTGGATCCATTTACCCACCACATCTTCCAAGGTTATTACTGTTTATCCTGCTCAGGTAGCTTCTATTATTATCAAAGGTCATTTGCTTTCTCGACAACATTTTGGCAAAGACCCTGATAATATTTTAATTCCATGTACTAAGGACCAAACCCAATTTTTACTACAGACAAGGGATGAATGGGGTATTGCCCTATCAGGCTTTTTGGGAACAATTGATAACCACTTCCCCAATGACCCCCTTTTACATTTTGCCCAATTACATCCATTTATTTTTCCCAAAATTACTCAAAAGGCTCCCATTCCCCAAGCCCTTACTGTCTTTACAGACGGCTCCAGTAATGGCTGTGCAGTCTTTGTTGTCAATAACCAGCCTACCATCTTTGATACTGTCTATCAGTCAGCACAGCTTGTGGAATTGTTTGCCATAACACAAGTTTTTATAACATTTTTCGATAAGCCTGTTAATATTTATACAGACAGTGCCTACATTGCTCACTCTGTGCCCCTGCTGGAGATTTCACCTGCCATTAAGGCTTCTTCCAATGCTGCTTTTCTGTTTCACCAGCTTCAGCAGCTAATTCACGCCAGACAACACACATTTTTCTAAGGACACATCAGGGCACACTCTGATCTTCCTGGCCCTCTAACACAAGGCAATGCCCAGGCTGATGCAGCAACTCGTTCCATCTTTCCAATTTTTGTTGTTTCCATTTAAAAGGCCACAGAGTTACACAATCTTCACCATCTAAATTCCCAGCGCCTTTGATTACTTTGTAAAATTACCAGGCAGCAGGCACGAGAAATAGTAAAAGCATGTCCTGCTTGCACTGTCTCCCTCCCCATTCAACACTTGGGAGTTAATCCCCGAGGATTGCTGCCCAATCAGGTTTGGCAAATGGATGTCACTCATTTTCCTGAATTTGGAAAAACCAAATATATACACGTTTCTATAGATACCTTCAGTGGCTTTATTTTCGCATCACCACATTCTGGAGAGGCTACCAAAGATGTCCTTTCCCATCTTGTTTCAGCCTTTTCCATAATGGGTAAACCAATACATATTAAAACAGATAATGGTCCTGCATATACCAGGGCCAAGTTTAAACAGTTTTGTGCCACCTTGCAAATTTGTCATACTATTGGAATTCCATACAACCCTCAGGGCCAAGGCATTGTGGAATGTGCCCACCTTACCTTAAAGACTTGGCTAACCCGCCTTAAGGCTTCCACCCTTGTATTTACCACTCCCAGGGATCGCCTTAACCATGCATTATTTGCCCTTAATTTTCTTACCCTAGACAGTGAAGGCCATTCGGCCGCAGACAGACACTGGCATCCCTCGTCCAGTTCTGTTCACCCACCTGTTATGTGGCACGATCCCCTTACAAATAAATGGAAAGACCCAGATCCTGTCCTCATCTGGGGATGAGGCTCAGCTTGTGTTTTGGATCAAGAGCAAGCAGCCCCAAGATGGTTACCAGAACGCCTGGTTAAATAGATTCATGACTTACCTCCACCCAGGGATGGAGACCCTCCCCCTGAGGACAAATTTTCCTCTTTTTCAGATGCAGCCAATAATCTGTGTGAGGATCCTGCTTAAGGCACTTCTGTTGAACAGGTTTGTACACGGAGGCCTTGGCCCTCCACCTTCCAACATCAGGAAGTACCTTTTTGGCGCCCCCTGTGAATGCAGGGGAGGATTTTGGACTCAGGCTCCCACTAGTTGGACCCAGACTGCTGACTGTATGACTAAGGTGGCTTACCTCCGTGCTGAGGTTGACCATAAACTTGGAGGATTTCATAATCCTGAATGGGTATGTGTTAACAAGCCAAAGATTATTCTCCCCAGTACAAGTAAAGCTCTCCAAAATTGTTCTGCAACTTGTACGCATACCCAGGCAATGCATATCTCTTGTTATGCATCAGCCTCAATTTGTGTTAACAAAAAGGGAGAACAATTTTTTGAAGCCACCCTATCCAAAACTCATGCAGCAAGGGGGACCACTATTCATTATACTCCCGTTCTCTTTGACCGGGGAGGAGAAGGCATATACACCAAGTTACAGTCAGCTGGATGCCAAGGCACTGTTGGTAAACCCCCCCTGCTGGCCCATTAAGGCCCCTACAGGGGTCTCTGATGGTGGAGGACCCACTGATGCTGTCAAGCATCTTCAGATAATCAAACTTTTGAAACCACAAATCCCTGAGCTCACATATCATCCCTTAGTGCTGCCTAAATCCCAGCTCCCAGATTTAGATACCAATACATTAGATATTTTGGAAACTACCTTCTTCTTGCTTAATAATTCCAACCCCACCCTTTCTGGTGATTGCTGGCTCTGCATGACAACAGGGGCAGTCATGCCTATGTTGGTTCCTATTAATTCTATCATAGACAATTATAATACATGCCAACCCAGATTTCCTTTTAAAGTACAGCCTATAGGCACATTTACATTATGTCTTTTAGGCACAATGCAAAATAATACCTATGATATTGATGTTGGAGTTACTTCCTTTGGAAATTTCTCAACAGTAAAAAATTATTTCTCATCCACCCCATCTCTTTGTCCCCCCAATGGCACAGTTTTTATGTGTGGAGGAAACTCAGCCTTCCCCAGGCTTCCAGCGAATTGGACCGGTGGCTGTGTTCTTGCCTTATTACTCCCTAATATAACTATTGTCCCAGGAGATGAACCTCTACCCATTCCTAGCCTAGACACCTTAATTAAAAGACATAGGAGGGCAATACAGGCCTTACCACTCCTTGCCACCCTTGGAATTACAGCTGCTGTGGGCACAGGTACAGCTGGCTTAGGCACAGCTATACACTCTTACCGTCGCCTATCTCAGCAACTTATAGGTGATGTACAAACTCTATCAGGAACCATTAAAGATATACAGGACCATATAGACTCCCTGGCAGAAGTGGTCCTTCAAAACAGACGAGGCTGAGATTTGCTGACAGCTAACCAGGGAGGTATTTGCTTGTCCTTAGGGGAATGATGCTGCTTTTATGCCAATAAATCAGCCATAGTACGGACTAAAATTAAGCAGCTTCAAGAAGATCTAGAAAAGAGACGAAGGGAACTATTTGAAAATCCCCTCTGGACTGGGCTTGATGGATTTTTACCCTACCTTCTTCCACTATTAGGCCCTTTGTTGGGTTTACTTTTAATAATGTCCATAGGACCCTGCATTATAAACAGGCTGGTTCAATTTATTAAAGAACAGATTGATATTTTAGCCTCTAAGCCCATACAGGTTCACTATCATCATCTGGAGATGGAAGACCGCACTGCCAACATTTAAAAGGATGCTATACCCTTCTCACAGGCTTATTTCTTAAGTTTACATCCCCACAGATCCTCCTTTCTTAAAAGTGTCCTTTTACCTGAACTCAAACAAGACCAAACCAAAAAGTAAATTGTATGATATTTACTAATTACTGGCCTGTCATTTTGACTCTTGTTTTTTCCTTAGATTCTGTATTTTTTGAGCTCATGGACAAGTTAATGCTTTCTGATCAGTTCTATTTTTGATGAACTGTGGAGTTTTTAAACATTGCAATGGAAATTAAAAAAAAAAACTACAAGGCTTTGTGTATGTGTTACACTCATGTTATGTGTTGTATGTCCTATGTCTGTGTGTGTGTGTATCCATATATCATGCAGTTATATGATAATTGGCAGGTATACAAAGAGTGCTCAGAAGAAAAAAAAGGGGGGGGATCCAAATATCTTTGATTCACGTGATTCAAATGGTTCAATTTAAACTGGGTAAACAGATAGAAGTAAAGATGTCTTTAAAATTAAGTTTATAAGTTTTTTCTAGGTGTTCAAAAATAAAACCTAATAAAATTTTGATGTCTATGAAATAATTGCTTAAATTCAGAAATTTCCAATATTATTTCAAAATGTGAAAAAAAAGAAGGTTAACAGATGAAAAAGAAAAACTAAAAGTTTCTCGATATGGATTTAATAGAGGGAAAATCTGTTTCTGGATAAAAAAGTCTATATGATTAAGTTAACAAAAGAGCTTAAGCAAGTGATGAAAAAGGTCTGTGTAAATTGGTTATATGTATAAGTTTTTAAAATTATACAACTATGGTTAAATAACAACTGTTATTTCTTCAATATTGTAATGTTATTTCTTTAAGAGCTAAACTCAGTCAATATAAAATCATCAATGTAATTATGGTGCTATTAATTCATATCTTCCAGGTATAGAAGCCTGTAAGGTAGAAGCTTCAAAAGAGCATTATATCAAGCTGGTGTTCTGAAGTTATATGGTAATTTTAGGCTTAAAAAAACATGTTGGAGATTTTATTTATATCATTTGTGTTCTCTAACTGGATTTGTTATCAATAAGATATGTAAAATTCCATGTTACTTTACACTGAGATACAATTTAAATGTATTTTCAAGTTAATGGGAGCCTAATCTGTGTGAAGGTTTTATTGTACAACACAAAAGTACTTTGCTACTTAAAAAAAAAAGGCGGGGGGTAGAAGTTTTCAGCCTTTAATTCATGTTGTAGATGTGATGTGTTAGCTAATGTTCATGTAAACATGAGCAACAATTTATGTAGGCTTTGTAAAATGATGTCTAAAAAACAAAGATCAGCTTCAGAACTATAGTACTTAAGATTTATAAAGAGCCCTGCCTTGCCTGAGATAAGGCTCTATGTCCTGTCTCACTACATGTGAGAGCAACTATGAAAGAAGCAGACCAGATTTCAGTACATTTAAAAGTTGTGTCTAAAAGTTGGTTCTTGTCACGATTACCAGGATCTCAAACAGGGGATTATAATGTATAACTCTGCCAGAATTCAAGGTAGCTATTACATAAACTAAATATGCTTTTACCCTAGTTAATTTTAGTTTGTAGTTTGCTTATAGGTGGTCTAAGGATTGCTTGTTGCTGTTCTACAGAGGTACTGATTTAAGAACACACAATCTGGGCTAATTTAAGATAAGGAGTTATCACCTACAGGATAGAGAGACATTAAAGCCCAGTACTATTAATATAAGGCTTTTAAAACTTATTTGCTGGATGTTTAAGATTAAGTTCTAAAATTAAAGTTAAATTAAAAGGGCCAAGAAAACCAATATTTGGCTCTTGCCCTCAGAGTCAGTCTGAGTCAGGGAATAGGGGACTTCTCCAAAGGGCTCTGCAACCCTAGGCCACATACCCTCCTGAACAGGGAGATTAATGAGACCAGTGGAGGACAGAAAGCCAATCAGTGCATTTGCTGTGAAGAGGAGGGTTACCAGAATAGGGAGACATCCCTGATGCTTCCAAGGGAAGCCACGTGGTCAAGCAAGGCCTGGACCCATCCTAGCGCAAATGGCACTAGCAGAACTGAGAAGCTGCTGTGAAGTTCCCCAGGATTTCCAGAGTAACTCAGCTGAGTTAACAATAGGTAGAAACAAAAATCAGTTTGACTTGCTTCATCTTAAACACTTAGCAAAGACAGTAAAAACCTAAACACTGCTATTCCTGGGCATTTTAAATGATAATAATAGTTAAATGTAACTTCCAAAAATAAGTAAACTGGAGGCTACAAAAGAGATTTTCAGACAGGAATGCCTGATAACCATCAAAAGGAACTGCCAGAATAGTTTTTAGTTTAAGGCATTTATTTCTAACCTACACAGGTAGGCTTAATGTTTGCTAGTATGGTTATCCAGCCCTAAGTAACAAAATTAAAGATTTCTCTATTAGACATTGGCCGGTAAGGTGTGGTCATATATTTTATATAAGTAAGGGGGAGATGCCAGGGACCAAAAGGGAGTTCTCCTTCAAAGAATAGCCTGACAGTGCCAGGGACCAAAAGGGAGTTCTCCTTCAAAGAATAGCCTGACAGTTACAAGAAACAGCCCCCTAGGAGACATCTCGCCTGGGAGACACCCTGCAGCCATTCATTTCCCTGAGACATCCTGCGGCCATCTGTCTTCCTGAGACATCCTGCGCTATCTCACCTTGTGAAGACTTCTAGCAACTGCCGATTAGAGAGCTCCCCCCTCCCCAGCCCATAAATACCCCTGTGTGAACAATAAAAGTTTGCAGCTTGATAAGAACTTTTGTCTTGCTGTCACCCTTCATGTCTCTTGTCCCTTCATTCCTCCCCATCTAGGTTCGGTGCCCACATTGATGTGTCCTGCCGGTCAGGGCAACCAGGGAGGAGATGGGCACCAATGTGCCTTAGGAAAAACAATCAGTCAATACCAAGTACTCAAGCACAACTTGGACCCTGTAATCCCAGGAACATGAAGGCACCAGTTTCAGAGAAACACAGCTGTGGGATTTGGAAAGGGAAAGTGGAGAATGCACTGAGTAGAGTACAGAGAGAGGCAGATGTGCAAAACAGAGGCTTAATGCTCATAAGCTGCAGCCTAGGGTGGTGCTTCTGAAAAGAACAGCGAGGACTTTGATTTGCACTCTGTGCTTTGTTTTGTGTGAACTTGCCAGATGTGACAGGTTCATATGCGACTCATGTGATGATAAATCCAAGTGAAACAAGCAAAGCTGAGCGAAATCACTGTTGCACATGGAACTTTCTGATGCTGAGCAACTCATTGTTGGGTCAGGAACAATTAGGAGAAATCCTCTTCTCCACAATGTGCCAAATGACTCACGTTTGCTTTCTCTGGGCTACTACCCAGAGCTTCTCTCATAGCTGTGGCCCTCTCCAAGGCATACGTGGGCCTGTTTGCTGAGTCGGGAGTGCTTGTGGGCAGGACACAGCCCAATCTACTAAACTTGATGAAGGAGAGCAGAGGGAGGCAGCACTGTTCTTCTCCTATGCTGAGTGCTAGAGGCGCAACCACAGCAGGGCACTCTTTATTGACATTGTATTGCCAAAACTCTGGACCCAAGAGTCTCTTCATAATGCACCTCCTGTTTCTGCTTGAGCTCTTCAAACAAGACTTTGTAGCACTCCACCTTTTTACATAATTGAAAATACATAAGATCTACAAATAAAAGCCTCCCTTCAAAAGGAGTTTGCATCTTCTTGTTTTCCAAGGCTGGGCATCTTGGGCACAGCTTTTCATCTCTAGTTGTCAGATCTCTTCTGGTAGGCCTGTCTTTCTTCCTGTCATGTTCTCACTCTACCATTTCCCTCCCATTGTCTACCTTGTAGGAGACACAGGGGCTCAGTTGTTGATCCCTGGGTGTTTAGAGCCCCCAGACCAACTTTTCCAGGGACAAATCACCTCTCGAACTATGCAAAGCCCACAGATGTCCCTTTTCTGAGTCTTCATGACAACTCCAACTGGCCAAGATCACACCTGATTTTTTCTATGTGCCTCTTCTTCTCTTCGCTGCTGATCACCCTCCCCACCCATTGGCTGTTGTTCTAGCCTAGCAAAGAGACTGCTACCTGTCCACACTGCTCTCACAGCCCAGGAGCTCCCAAAAAATCCCATATCTATAGCCGCTCACCTTCTCACCCTCATCAGGGACCACATACATCCTCTCTGTGGCAGCCACCAGGTCTCTATGAACAGTCACTTCTTGTGCTCTGGAGTTTCCTTCTGGGATATGCATGTCTCTAATTAGCACAGGCTGGTATTCTGATGCGTTAACCCACAGTATACAGTGCACATCAGTGCGAAACATATCAGAGAAACCGAACTAAAAAAACTTTTAATTTGGGGCTCTATCAATCTCTATTAAGAAATACATTAAAATAATAGTTTTTAATTGATTATAAAAAATACATGAAAGGGGAATGCATTACAATTCTTATTATACATATACACCACAATTTTTCATGTCTCTGGTTGTATATAAATTATATTCACACCAATTTGTTTCTATATCCATATATGTTTGATTATGATGTCCATCATATTCCACCATCTTTACTAACCCCATGCCTGCTCCCTTTTTCTCTCACCCTTCTGCCCTATCTAGAATTCTTATATTCTTCACATGCTCTCCCTCCTTAACCCATTAGGATTCAGCCTCCTTATATCAGAAAAATTCAGCATCTTTTTTTTTTTTTTGAAATTGGCTAACTTCACTTAGCATTATCTATTTCAGTGTCATCCAATTACCTGTAAATGATATGATTTTATTCTCTTTCATTGCTGAGCAAAATTCCATTGTGTATATATGCCACATTCTTTTTTATCCATTCATCTACTGAAGGGCATTGAGTTGGGTTCCACAGTTTAGCTATTGTGAATTGTGCTACTATAAACATTGATGAGGCCTCTGTGGTTATGCTGGAAAGATGTCAGCCACTGACCATAAGCCTGGTGCCACCTCCAACTCAGTCTCTCAAGACGTGTTTATGAACAGAGCAGATCAACAGCGCAGACCTTATTCTCATCACCAAAAAAAACAAATTTTGCAATGATCAGTTTCTCTAGAATAACCACAAACTTCTGGTTACCTGAAGATTAACCTACTGTGGTGAATTTCCCAAAAACCTAACTTCTTTGTGTAACAGGGTATGATATTTATGGCAATTGATGCTTAGCATCCCAAGCAGCCATGTTGTATAGATGGATATCTAGCCCTAGTCATGCAATTTGCAATTGGCCTGCACCCTGTATTATTTGGTGGAGGCATGAGTTTCTTCTGGGTTTAAGGGTTTTGGGGGGGAATTTTAGTGGAAAGGTGCTGGATTATTTGGTGGAAAACAAGAAATGGAGGGAGGGCATGCAGCCAAAAGGCAATTACTGAATATATTTCACAATAATTGGACAAAAATGGAATTTTCAAGAGATTGCCAAGTAAGACAGGAACTGGAAGATTAAATAATTGTTAAGGAGAGGAAGACAAAAGAGGTATGACTCTGAAGGTGTTTTCCCTTTTTGAAATACTATACTGGGATAAAGTTCATCATCCTTAAATACATGAGTGAGTAAGCAGTTTGTAATATACTTCTCACCTCTGGACAAAAATCACCATATTATATTTGAAATACTTCCATCAGCTCTGAAAGAAGACCTGAAGCTTCTATAGTCACTCCCAGAACCCCCACCCTTCTTTCCCAATAGCTACCCTACATTCTCTCTGCATGAACTAACTAGTTCTTGATATTTACAATAGAGATTACACCTATTCTTTGATAAAGTTGTCTTTATTTAGCTCAAGGTGTGGAGGAGCCCTGCAGGTCATGTATCACAACTGTCTCCCTCTTAAACTGGAATAATCCATATTCTACCTCCCTCATCCTCTCCATTGTTCTGTCCATTCTTTATTTGTTTTTTTTTCTGCTTTTTAGGTTTGAGCACCACTGACATGGCTCCCTGCAGCTGCATAGCCATCCCACTGGTCTTTGTGGTGAAGTAAAGTGGCAGCAGAACACTGGAGCAAGGAATTGTGGTACCAGTGGGATCCAGGTGGCAAGCATGACCTACAGCCATGTGAACTCGCCATACAGGCACCATTAATCAGAGCCCAGGCCAGTGAAGCCATGCCCACTTGTTACTTATGCTCATTCAGGCCTGGGCCCAGTACTGAAGGCCTGTTGCAGAAGCCCCCTTCCTGCAGTGCTGCATTCCCATTCCAGCACCTAAATCTTTCCCTCTGACCTGTCTTAAGGAAATGGAAGTTGGCAGATCTGAATAAAAGTCAGAACTCCAGAGCCGACTAATAGCATTATTGCCTTTCCAAGCTCTCATTAGCATAAGTTTGGACCAATAGCACTAACCCAAGTGCTATATACACCCTGAAAAGTGCTATATACTTCCCTGGCAGGTCAAATCTGCTGTTGCTGTCACCAGCATCTTTTTTTATGACAAGTATTTGGTTTCCAATCTTCAATAAATACTATGGTTACATTGATTCAATTTGGTTTGTGGATTCCATCCATCAAAAGCACAAGATAAAAATCCGAAATAGAAAAAAAAATTGGTAGTTTGCTTCTGAGGTTTTCTGCTGCACTTTTTGGCTTCACTTGCCATCAACCATGGTGAGCTTGCTTTTGTCTCAAATCCATGGTTTTGTAATATAGCTATGAACTTCACACACAAACATTATTATCTCATTGTGTGGCTATAGTTCTCCAGAGTGTATACTTAGAGGGGACTTATTGGGTTTTGTGGCAACTCCCAAGTTTCATTCCTTAAATAGTCTCCCCTGATGTGATATAATGAAACCAGGACTAATGAAGGTGGGACATCTCTAATCTCCTTGGTGCCACACAGCCCCATGAATCTACCTGTCTGGAGGCTCTCAGAACTGTAGCTTAGGGTGAACAGGAGTTTTTATTTTTTGGATGTGGATGGGGACTCACTGGTAGAAGTGAATATCAATCCCTGGCTCCCTCTGTTTTTTGGAGATCCAGGAGTGAGCTCAAAGTTCCACCCTCTAATTACATGCTGGCCACTCTAGTACTCAGTCCGGGCCTCCAAAGGCTTCTCATAATTTCACACTAAGGTAAGTCCCACAGGGTATACTGAGTAAACAACCACCCAAGCACTGTTCCTTGACCCTCCATTGAAAAGGAAAAGTGTGTCGCATGGTGGCAAAGGCTAAGGCACACTCCAGATCGCTATCATTACAATAGCTCTTCCTCTGCTGACACAGTGCCTCTCCTAGGACTTCTGCAAGTGCCCTCACTATCCCAGCACCCACTCTGGTTCTCCCACCATCTGCCCCATTCTGCAACCAAAGTGGTTCCTTCAAAACCTATTACTTCATGTAACTCTCTAGTCAGAGGCTTCCAGGCACTATGTCTCCCCACCACACCACAGTCCTCACAAGACCTCTGGAGCACAGCAAGATCTGGCCCTCACTGCCTCACACCTGTTGAGAGCCACAGCCGAAGAAGCCCCTGCAAATTTTCAGCTGCCAGCTGATTGGCTCCTCTGTGGTTATGCTCATTGGGCTGTTTCCCCACCCTTTCAGATCACAGAGCTCCTAATTGGGGGATTTTTTTCACTTTGCCCACATGACCCAGCCAATCAGCCTCAAGAGAAGGATGAGTGGGGGAGTTGAGAGGCTTGTGGGAAGCTGGTGTTGGCAATTGGGCTCTGAGGGAATTCCTGGAGAACCTCCTGTGGTGCGGCATGTGTATTCTAAAAATAAAGTTTGTTTCTGCTTGATAAGTTGCTCGTGAATTGTGCCCAGCCAGATTGTGGCACATACCCATACTGGTCAGTCTTTGATTCACCTGAATTTTTCCTGGCTCCCCTTTCTTTTCTAACACTTCATGCACTACCTCTCTCAGGAGCTGCACAGGGTTCCAAGGTCCTCTGACTAGCCCTGTGAACCTCAGAATGCCTGCTTTTACAACTGTGTCCCACAGAACCCCTGCCATCAGCACTTTTTCCCCCAGGTCCCTGCTCCTGGAATTGTGCCCCTCAGGACACCCTGCCACCAGCACTGCCTCTGCAGGACCCACAGTCCTCCTACACCTCTCTTCAGGTTTCTGCTGTTATCATCTCTCATCATATCAGGGATCCCTAGAAAGTGTTGAGTTCCTCTCTCAATGCCCTCTCTGAACTCTTCCTAGGTCTGATTGTGATCTTCCAAGTTCATGTGCTGGAAACCTCATTCTGGAAAAGAGTTCTAATAGGAGGAATCTTTAAGAGCTGACTGGTCTGTGCAGGCTTCACCCTTTTTTCTCTCACTTAGTCTTGGCCTTTCTAGCCCTAAACTGTGAGAAAATTAAATTTATTTTTTTTATAAATTATTCAATCTGTTTACATGTTGTTACAGCAGCACAAAATAGACTAAGAAACACTTTAACCTGGCTTCACAGTACTAAGCAGTACAGAAGACCTGCATGCTTGATTAGGCCTCTGTCCCCAGAAATGAGGGCATGGAATACGTTTTTTTACTGCATATGTTCATCAGTTTCTGGTGGAGGTTCAGAAAATATTTGTTGATGATTTAAGTCTCTCTATGACTGAAATAAGCATTGTCACTCTGTATATTAAAAAAAGATGAGAAATAAACAAAAACATACAAAGTGTAATGACCACAGCAAGATCCTTTTTATTAAGTCTGACATACAGAGGTGAATAATGCAAATCACAACACAGATAGTTTGACAAGACAGGAGAAAATACAAAATAAATAGCCACCATTAAGATTGCCTTGGTTATCTAGACCTACCGTCATAAGAAACTCCATGCACATGTCAACCACCTGTGTTCTCCCCAGGCTCTGATTCTGTTTTCTGTGTGAGTCAATTCCACACAATGTAATTTTGTCAAATGTAATATAATTGCTCAATGAACCTCTGCACACTCACAAAACTGTGTAACCAGATATGTTATCAATAAATAAACGTGTTATTTATTCTGACAGGAAGAGTCTGGACATTTTCATCTGTCTCATGAAGGTCCAAATTAAGGTAAGCAGTATGGCAAAGATGGAAAGCATGTGAATTGGACAGTCTGAAGACAGTTTCTCAGGCTGAATAATCCTTACAGGTTCTAGGCCAAGTGTGGAGGACACAGCAGGGTGAGAACAAAGAGTCATAACCTTCCTGGGGCCATGGTGAAAACATGCTTTCTGAAAACATTCTAAGATCTGTGTGCACTGTGTGCTGGAGACTTTTGACTGCTCTGTTTTCCAGAGTCCCAGGCATCTTGTGTCTTGCTAACAGCTCCTCAGGAAGTATTCCTGGCAGAGCCTCACCTGCTGCTGATACAACAATCAATAATACAACAACAATCAACAATACAACAGTGGTTCTCAAGGTGCCTAGATCCTGCCTTGCTTGCACTTTGGTCTCTTCAAACTCAGGGAAAGGGGTGACTACACCTTTGAAATGATGCTGCTGGTTTCCAATCCATGCCATGTGTACTCTGCAAGAGGCAGTTTCCAGAAGTCACCTGAAGATAGTTAGCTGCTCTGAACCTATTACCTCAGAACCCGAGTGGGAGGTAGAGTGGGAAGGTTTGGGTCCTTCTAGCTCCAGTCATCTACAATAGGAATCATGCAAATCCAGACAGTGAAGAGGAGCATTAATGGTTTATATCAGCCATGAAATTAACTAGATAGACTGACTGGTCAAGAAGTAACATGTAAAATATATCAGCTATGACATACTGAAAAAAACACAGAAAACAGACACTTTCTTTATTTATAAACAATTGAAAAAGATGATAACTAATAAAGATCTTCACAACAATTATATGGATGGTTACTCAAGTTTTAGGATCATTACAAGTGGTAGGCCAGGTATAAAAGCACACATAGAAACTATCTAAAAATTAATTTAAAAAAATCAGTAGACACACCCAACATTCTGTTATATTTGTCCATTGCAGAAAAGACAAAAATTAGTCCAGACCACATGGGTTCGGCCTCATTCTGCATGTTTGAGAACCATTGAATGAGACCTGAAAACAATAGGACTCAACTTTTGACAATCTGGTCTGCATGGTGGGCATACATCTGGTTGCTCTTCTCAGTGCACAGAAAGCAGAAATTAGTCAAAGGCCACTGGATAACAAAGGCCTTGTGGGGTCCCTGATGTGCTGTGCTTTTCTGTTGGCAGGGAATAGGGAAGCTGCCTGGCTGTCAAGTGCAGGTGGGCACACCAGAGGCCCCTATGATGAAGCACTATCTGGAGGCACAGCAGGATTCATCCCATACAAGAGGAAGCTGTGTTTCACACACAGTACCTAGCAAGTAAGGCCAATGTCTGCAAGGCAAAGAAGTGGGCTTGAGTACTACAAGGCAATGTGCCTTGCAGACCCTGCTCTGGCTCCTTATTTTGCCTTGGCCACTGGGACCAATGTCTATTGGAGGCAGTGAAGTAAAAAGCCCAAGGTAGAGTTATCTTGAGTCCTGTATGACCAGGGCCAGCAAAAGGGAGAAGAAAGCTATCCTGCAGCAGCACAAGACACGGTAGCCAGACATGACCCCACCTGGTTGTCTGAAGCTTGTCCACAAAAAGCACAGTCCTGTGAAAGACCAGGAAAATTCAGGGTGTGGAAGACCATAGACATCAATTGGTAGGAGAGGCAAGGTTTTTTGAGTTCCAGGGGAGTCATGTGTGACACTTCAGAGGCTTCAGGACCTATCCTGAGGACCCAGGGACACTGGGAGCCTTTGTGAACCCTCATGGAGAAGCAGCCTAATGGGACTTCTGTGTTTTAACATAGCTTTGCTTTTGTTCTCATCAAAGCTTCTCCCTGTGACTTCCTCTTAGGAGAGAGCCAGTGTTGAAGTCAATCCTTATTCTCAAACTGCAGAATAGCTTCTCCCAGGGCTGCAGCATGGGCAGTAAGCATAAGCTGCCATCCAAAATCCCCATGCTGATGTGGGCCCAACGTGGATAAAGCCAGCACCAAGGCAAACCAGGGCACAAAATCCACTGAGCTTAGGCAGCCCTGCTGGGCCTAGTGTGGATACCTTCTCTACACAGTGCTACATCCAGAACCCCCAGGTTCCATGATCGCAAGACCTCAACCTCTTGCTTGACAGAAGAGAAAATGAGAGTGGAGCAAACCTGAATTTAAATTGAGGCTCAAGCATTGTTGTAATAGCTTCAGTACTTTTCCAAACCCTGATTAGCATAAATTTGAACCAACAGCCTTGATCCAAGTGCTAGATTCATTGCTCACTTACTACACTTAGATGGTGACCTGTTATTGGGTCTGTTTTTATCTCTGTAGGAGTACTGATTTTATTTTCATATCAATTAAATTCTATTCCATTAGTCCGCATTCCTTATCTCATTAATTTAATTCTTTGGATTTCATTACTTTAATTCTTTAGATGTGTGAGGCAAACTTAGAAAGACATTAGTGGAAAACTGCTAGAGCTTATTGGAGAGAGCACAGCAGAGGTTCAGAGCTACAGCACTGACAGTTATGATATGCCACTTAATGATAGTGGAGAAGATTCAGACTTTGCTGGCTTCAATCTTCAAAACTTACATTTGTATATGATGTGGATTTCTGGATGCTAAGCCAAATCAGCCATCCTATTGGTGCTTGCGAAGATGCAGTTATGGAGCTCATGTGGCCCGTGGCCCTGAGGAGACTGCCATGTAGCCAAGGTAGTCTTGAGGCATGGCAGACCAGTGCTGACATAGGTCAGGTAAAGCTATTCTGACACTCTGTTGAATCCTGGATTGTACACATGGGCACACCTACCATAGAAGTACACTCAATAGCAGTGCCATGGCTTCAGAAATGCACTGAGAATGTGCATTCAATGATTTAGTCTCCTGATTCCCAAAGTAGGGAGCAAAGTAAATCTAAGTGTGAATTGGATTCAGGACTAACAATGTAATTATTGATTTTCCAAGCCCTAGTTACCATAGTTTGGACCAATAGCAGTAAAACAAGTGCTGTATACATCCCTAGACTAGCAAACATGGCAGAGAAAACCTGCTGTCTGTTTCTTTCTTGTGTGGCATGAGTTGTGTTCATGTTACTCAATTGATTCTAATATTACACTCACTCATACTGGTTTGATAATTTCATTCTTTGAATTCATAATATACAAAAGAAGAATGAAAGGTGAGCTGCTGGATTCTACTGCACCACTGGTGGTCATGGTTTGACATTAGGAGCTGCAGTGCTTCCTCGCTGCAGAGGCCTATAGCTTGTGCAGATCTCACCCAGCAGCAGCAGCAGTGAATAAAGTTTCACCTCAAAACTGTGGTTTCCTAAGGCATCTCCTCTTTTATTAGCTGCTAACCCTTAAAATGAGCCAGCTTGGCTATAGTGATCTGCATCTTTACAGACTGGTAACCGGCAGAACTTGTGAATTCAGCTTCTTAAACTCTCTCTCTCTCTCTCTCTCTCTCTCTCTCTCTCTATATATATATATATATATATATATATATATATATATATATATATATATATATATATAATTCAACTTCTTATACTATATATATATAATATCTAGTGTATATATATATATATATATATATATATATATATATATATATATATATATATATATATATTGCTTCTATCATTGTTGCTTGAGTACAGACAACAACTCTAATGAGTGGCTACCTTATCTGTTTGTGGTGTTGAGATTTAAGATAAGTTTCAAGATGGAGCCCTGGACCAGAATGCAGGAACATAGAGATCTCTACTAGCTTTTGCTGTTGACCTTTTCACACTGGGTTTCTAAAATCCTTGAAAAAATGAACATAGTAGCTCTGGCCCCTTGAGATCACTAGTAAAAAGACTTTGTGAAGCCCACTGATTCCCAAACAAGAAAAGAAAAGTGCCTAGTGCCAATAGGGTGAACATCACCCTGTGTGGTGAAACTGCAATTTCTAGAGAGCATGTGTTTTTGTTTATTTCATCATTTTATTGTTATTTTACTGTGTGGTCTTAGGCTGAAGTCCATCAATCTATAAGAATGAGTTTATCATATAGAAAAGTGTCTTGCTCTGGTAAGGCTATGTTGGGAGGACTCAAGCTGGAATTAAGAATCACTGTCAGAAAAGAACTGCAGTCTCTGCATGCACATCACAGAGGGACATGGCCTTTTTTCTAGCACTAAGGGCACAATAATGAGACCAGTTGGAGATGAAACTTCACCTTTTCCCTTCGTGGGATGAGTCTGTGCACACTGCAGGCCTATGCAGCCAAGAAAGCCTGTTTTAGTTTTTACTGTTAATCACAGCAGAGGATGCCTGCATTGTCAGCTGTGAGGGTGGGAATTGGTCACTACAACTACAACTGAACAGTGTGTTTCAGCTTTGTGCTAGAGCTCCATTCATGGGGAGGGCCTCCAGTATTGTGAGAGACTCTAGAACTTCACTACTAATTTATTTCAAGGTTATTCTCACACAAATCCAAAGGATGTCCCAGAAGATAGGCATGAAAGCAGTATATTTTTTTAAGTATAAAAAATAGATACAGAACTCTTGCAATGGCAAGAGGGAGACCTACAGAAGGTTTTCAGTGTAAGTGAGCAAGCCTAGGAGATTATCTAGTACTTGGGTCAATGATATTAGTTCAGACTCATGATAATCATAGTTTGAAAAATTACTAATATGATTGTCACAACACTGAAGCCTGAATTTGCATTAAAGTTCACCCAAATAATAATATTTTTGCAATATTGGGTGGCAAGCAAGAAGTTGAGGTCATAAGATTGTGGAGGCTTGAGTTCTGGAGACAATGCTTTGTCAAGTAGGCATACACACTGTCCTAAGCCTGGTCTTGATAAATCAGGTACACAATAATGTGGTGGGCTCCATCTGGCTACAGCTTCAACCCAAACTCTAGGCCATGTGGGCAGCCATTCCAGAGCTCTGGGACAAGGGTTAGCTTCAGTAAGGTATTATGATACAGGAATTATACTCTAAAGTAAACAATGATGAAAATATCAGGAGACTAATGTACCTTTCTTCCAGTCTCCTTCTCTTATGAGCATGGGACTGTTTTCCAAAGTCCATGAGGTGAACATCACAGCACCTGGGTATCATTGCTAACCTATTATGCCAGCTGTCTTCCAACAAGACAGACATTAAAGAAACTAAAAAAAAAATTAAAGTAATACTGCATTATTATAAATTTTCTCTGGAAAATACATCTACTTTTTAATAAATTGTCTATTCTAATGTGCAATGAGTTTAAAATAACTTAAAACAAATTAATTAATATTTCTAAAATTTCCCAATCTTTGTTTCACTGAAAATATTTATACTTATTATTAACTCACAGGAAATTGTTTGGGGGGTCCTCATAATCTTTAAAAATGTGAAGGGATTCTGCAGCACTAAGAAGAGCTGATACAAGAGTGTTCCTGAGAAATATGAACACAGTTAGGTCACTGGGGTTGGGTCTGTGAGTGAAGGACAGGGCTCAAATGGATCCACATCTAGTTTTTTTTAAAAAAACTAGATCCAGTTTTAGAATTTTAGCATTCTGTGGAGCTGGGTGGTTTTTATACCATACTTTTGTATCTTTTGATGTGTCTTAAATAATTCATAATGAAAATAAATTGTCATGAACATGTCAATTAGAGTGATGGAAGGAATTACCAGAAACAATATCAACAAACATGGCTGAGTTTTGGGTTTAGTGTGAGGACCAAGGTGGACAAGAAAGGCTGTAAGACTCAGCACCCTGGCAGTTGAGCAGGTTCCATTCCACTTGATACTGGATACACCTCCTCCGCACCTTGACAAATTAGAATCTTCAAACAAATCAAGTGAAGAGAAACGGGGGAAATGGAAAACACCATGCAAAATGTAGAGATGAGGAGAAGTTCTGCAAGGAGGAGGAACTGCACCCTCTGTTAGGTTGTGGGACTATGGGGGCTTTTTCTTCCCCTTCATTTTTTATCTATTCTGTTATGTGGCTGTATAATTTTATGTAAACCATGAAATTATTTTTTAAATTAACAATAGATGAAAAAAGACATTTTTTTTCCTCCAGGGAAAGACTGGCTACCACATGGATGCCTGGTGGCTGCCAACCTGCTGCTTCTTAGAGACTGTGATTATAGGTGGATTCTTCATCTCTCCTAGACTCTTCTTTGGCTGCCTGTCCTCAGCTGGTGCTGCTCCCTCCAGGGCCTGCTCTTTCTGGATCTGGTCTTCTCTGTCTCTCTGTTTCCTCTTCTTTATTTAGAAGATTACTAATCTTTGAATTGGAGTTCACCCTTAATAATTTTAAATAAACTCTATTTGCAAAGACCATGAACCTCCCATTCGAATATTCAAGGTGAACATGAATTGGGGAGTACATCATCAACATACTACAGAGACCAAGTAAAATGAATTACTAAAGACACATGCTCCAAATATACTTCTTGCTTCAAATAAAGAAGTACATGGGTTAAACGTACGCTCCTTTGATAGAACTCTAAAGCAACACTGTACACACACACACACACACACACACACACACACACACACAAACTGTTTAAATTTCTAGAACAACAAATCATTTTTTGATGTGATATGTGTATCAACCACCCATAAATCCAAAGATGTACTCATCAATATGAGTACTGAATACCTTCATGCTTTTACACTCTTCCAGGTGTATTAATTTGTAACTGAAACTGAGCTTTCACAAGAACCAAGTTCAACAGAAAATATTCTCATTCACCCTCCAATTGGCAAACAGAAAATTTGTTATATAATAGGCATTAGCATAGTATTTGTAGGTATAATTATAAAATTTGCTGTAGGTGTACTATTCTCTTTGAAGACATGTGTTTGTCTGTGAGTGTGTGTATGTGAAGTGAATGGGTGGATAGATAGATATTGATGCTAGACAGGATCACAGTGGATAGCTGGGAGGGTGCTCTCCAGTACTGCCGTCTCTTAATGGCACAGCTCTCTTTGAAGTTGGGCTGGGTGCATGTGACTGAGCCCTCATAGTAGTTTGGATGGATCATTTTCCTCACTTTCATACCTGGAGAAAATTCCTCCAGTTTCTGTGTACTGTGAGAACAGATAGCCATGTATCACAGGTGGCTTTAGTACCAGCTCAAACCAGCATGAATCCCTGGGTCAGCAAGGACTCGCAACCGGAATGGAAGTGAGAAATAGCCATGCTTGTCGATTTCATGGAGCCTTTTTTTAAGTGTCTTTTCTTGCCATAGTTTGGGCATTTAGAGATTTTCCAAGGCCTATTTACTGAGGCGTTTTCCACTGGGTGGTGCTATTGGGAGGAAGTGGAACCTTTGAGAGCTGGGCTTATTCTTAAGTCCTGAGGCCCCTGAGATGTATCCATGATGAGAAGTATGGGACCCTATCTGTTTCCTCCACCTCTTTGACATCCTGGCTGATGACAGGAGAAGTTCTTCTCTGCCACACCCTCTAACCATGATTGACCACCCCACCACATGTCCAAAGAAACAGCACCAACCCATTATGAACTAGCATATCTAGAACTGAGGGTCCAAAGTAACCCTTTGTCTTCATAAGATACTTATCTCACATATTTCTTACAGTGAAGAAATTGGACTTACACAATTATCAACTTTCTAGAGACTCTGAAGCAGTAATACACGCCCTCCTCTTGCTCTTATAGCCCAGCATCCACAGTGCCTCTTTGAGGCAGGCCTGGGCAAGTGCATGACCTGTTTCCTTGTAGATAGAGCTCTTTCATGAGGCTGGCTCCTCTGCCTTACTTGTTGTTATTGCCCAGGCCCAGGTATAAGGAGCACACGACTTTCTGATTTGTCTTTCTGGATAAAAGAGGAAGAATTTGTAAAAATCTCAATTTTCAAGTAGAATTTTTTATAAAGTCGATGCCTCTATTATTACCACTAAAGTCTCACACCTGAGTTGTCACAGATCCAATTGAGCCTTTAGCCCTCAACAATGAACTGTCTGCACTGGTTTCCAGACCCTTCCACTCTTTTCTTCCCCATCCCAACTCCAGCCTGCCCAGCTCTCTGGGCATATATCTTCCCACTTCCCAGGAATGAAGGTGACCTGGTGGTAATGGCTCTTTTACATCTTGGCATACATAGCGGCAGGAAGACACACTCTTATTCACATCACTTCCTGCAGCTTCAAGAGGTATTCCACCTCATGTCTTTACCAGTTGTCTCTGCTCTGTATATTCTCCTGTATGGCCATGTTCCTCCCTGCAGTGTATAAACATTCTAAAAATTTTCATCTCTTGTGTGAGAGAGGGGTATTATTTTATTTTGTTGCATATGTATTTCCAGTTTTCCAGCACCATTTGTTGAAGATGCCATCTTATCTCCAGTGTATGTTTATGGCCCAATTACTAATATAAAATAATTATAATCTTGTCAATTAGTGATTAGTCTCTGTGTCCTCTGTTCTGTACCATTGGTCTACAAGTCTGGTGTGGTGTGAATATCATCCTCTTTTTGTTATTATTTCTCTGTAGTATAGTTTATATCTGTTATAGTTATGATACCTCCTTTGCTATTCTGGCTAATAATTCCTTTAGCTATTCTGGGTCTCTTAATGGATCAAGGACCTAGGAGTTACACCCCAGAGACTCTGCATCTAATAGAAAAAAAATGGCCCTAAATCTTCATAATATGGAGTTAAGGTCCCAACTTCTTTGATAAGATTTTGATAACATAAGAATTAAAATAAAGAATAAAAAAAATAGGATGAAATCAAACTAAAAAGATTATTCTCAGCAAAAGAAACAATCTATGAGGTGAATAGAGAGCCTACATCCTGAGAGCAATTTTTTACAACTCACATATCAGATAGAGCACAAATATCTAGGGCTTACAAAGAATTAAAAAAGCTAAGCATCAAAAAAGAAAATAATAATAATAATCCAATCAACAAATAGGCCAAGGACCAGAAAAGACACTTCTCAGAAGAGGATACATAATCAATATATGAAATATATGAAAACATGCTCATCATATCTAGTAATCAGAGAAATGCATATCAAAACTACTCTAAGATATAATCTCACTCCAGTCAGAATGGAAGATATTATAAAGACAAACAACAATAAGTGTTGGCGAGGATGTGGGGGAAAAGGCAGGCTCATATAAATTGTTGCAGTCAATATGGAAATCAGTATGGAGACTCCTTGGAAATCTGAGAGTGGAAACACCATTTGACCCTGCTATCCCTCTCTTTGGTCTATAAACAACAACATAAATCTTTAAAAAAGTATACTATAGGGACACAGTCATATTAATGTTGATAGCAGCACATTTTACAATAGCTAAACTGTCTGAATGCCTTTCAGTGGAAGGATGGTTTAAAAAAAGTGGCATCCATAAAAAATGGAATTTTACTCAACAATAAAAAAGAAAAAATTATGGCATTTGCAGGTAAATAGATGGTATTATTGAAGATAATGCTAAGTGAATTTAGCCAATCCCCCCAAAACAAAATGCCAAATGTTTTCTCTGATATATGGAGGCTGACTCATAGTGGCTTGGATAGGGAGGAGGAGCACAGAAAAGTAGATGAATTTTATATAAGAAAGAAGGGTTGGAGAGAAAGGGAGGAGGCAAGGATTGCAAGAATGCTGGAATGTGATGGACTTCATTATACATAGCACAAGGATGAAGAACCACATTGGGTGTCAACCTACTTTATATACAACAAAAGTTATAAAAAAACTGAGGTATATATGTGTAATTAGATTTTTAATACAAAAAGGTACATTTATAAAGGCATGAAATGGCGTGAACATATTCTATATACAAAGATATGAAAAATTGTGTTATGTGTAATAAGAATTGTAATGCATTATATTGTTGTGTATTTAAAATAATAAAATCAATTAAATAAAATATAAACATTTCTATTTATTAAAGCAAAACTTCCCCTCTGGATCCTCAAGTTGACAGGAAGGAAAAGGGAGCTACACTCGCCCCAGGCCTCAGACAACATCATGTATACAAAAAACAGGCATCATTTCAATTCAGCTGTATCCCTTTTTTCCAAAAAGATGCTTTTTTAGCAGATGGAGGAGGCCAGTGGACACTCTCCAACAGGTTTTTAGTATCTCTGGCTTTACCACAGTCAGGGAAACTGACAGTGTGCAGAAACATTCCTAAGCTCACAGGCTCAGGTATATGCTTCTCTTCAAAAACCTTCCTACTTCTGCACAGCCCATCCCCTAATGGTGGAGCTGCATATCACAGTGGCTCTGCCTCTGACTGCAGTTATCTTCAACTGTGGAGTTCACCTGAGAATCACCACTGGAAAAGGGAGGCTCTGCCACTGCAAAAAGAGTGGAGGATGACCTGGGCAACCTCCAACCAGGCCCTCTGCATAGAGGTCACAAGGCTTTGTCCTGGTCCTTGTGGTCCTCAATTCTGTGGTCAGAGTGCACACAAATCTGTTCCTGTCTGCTGGCCAAGCTTTTAATACAGGTGTGCAGTTTACCTGGATTCAGTAGCTCAATTCCTTTTTCCTGCCAGACACATTCTGTATTTTACTCCTGAATGATCAATTCCCCGCTTAGACCATGGCTTTGATAAACATGGTATCACATCATACACTCAACATCAAAGGGCCTTGCCAAGAATCTTGTATGTCCTTCTGTGGTCTGCCTCTAGGAATGTGAGAACCCTGAGCTAGGTGATAAAATGTGCTAGATTCCCAGTGAATTTCTGTTTAATGAATGAGTGGAAGGAAAAATAATCCCCCTTTAATACCCATAGCTTGTCACCAAGTTTGTTCTATTTTATTTCCTCAAAACTTGCATGTCCCTAAGCTCCTTTCCCTGCTTTCCTAGAGTGAGTTACCTGGAGTAACTTCCTGCTGAGCTTGGAGCACAGCTCCTGCTAGACCTGTCACTCAGCATCTCACACTCCTCAACACCACTCTGATGGCCTTGGATGTACCACACATCACACTGCTATACCACTCAGAGCCTCTGCACAACTGCTCTCATCCATACTGTGTGGAAAATGAGACAAAGGACGGCAATGAGGCCTTTTTGTGATGGGATCCAGTCCTATTATAAGCATCTCCCACATGATTTCCCACTCATTCTCCTAGCACCAGCCAAATGAAAGTATCTCATGTGCCCCATGCCCAGGTATTTTTCTGAAGATAAACTTTTAGTTTTAGTTCAGTTTTACTTTATAGGAAAATTAAAAGACACTGCAAAAGATTAGTGATACCCTCAGCTAGTTTCACTAATGGTTAGCATAGACATGGTTTGAACATCTGTCACAATCAATCAATCTACACTGACATGTTGACTAATTCCAAGTATTACTCTGTAGTTCTTGTCTTTCTTCTGTCTACAGATCACACCAAGGACACTATGTTATGGGGTGTGGTCATGTTGTGTGGGCTCCTCTGAACAGTCATGATATCTCAATCTTCCTGGTTTCAAAGTACTTCACAGAAGCATTGAGAGGCACTAGTCAGGGCTTTGTACGTCATTCTAAACTACTCTGCTTTGAAGCAATTTTCCAGCCTATGATCTTGGGCTTTTATTCTATTCAGAAGAAAGAAATTAATTCACAATTAAAATAATTTCTGTAATATTGAAACAATTACTGGTAATAACAATCTTCTCAAGCAAATTATCCTGGGAGTTATTTAGAAAGAAAAAAATGAACAGCAAGTGCAGTTGGAATTTGAGTTAACAGCTAATTCTTCAACTGCCAGTTTAGAATTTAAGAAAAGTACAATTTCTAAAAAAAAGAAAGAAAGAAAAGAAAAGAAAAAGGAGGCTGAAAGAGGATAGGAGAAAGATGAGGAGAGAGGGAGACAGGAAATGTTCTGTGTCGACTGAACGTTAGAGTTTTTAATTTGAGAAGAACAAGGATTTGGTAATATTAATCCACCTGTGCCCTTGATTTTTATGGAGACTTCTAAGTACAAAGAGAGCAGTTTGTTATGACTGAAGGGAAACACATCCCTATAGGCCTTCATCCAGGTTTAAAAAAAAATAGGAACCACAAAGGAACGTGGAGCCTTTGAAAATCTATAAAGATGAGTAGGAACAAAGGACATTAAAAATTAATTCAAAAGACTGAAACTGCACCACTATGAAATCCCCTGGATTAATCCCCTTGTGGCTGGGGTTTGGTCTTGCATGGGGGCAAGGTTGTGAGTGGGAGCTGCTGTTCAGGAGCTTACCCAGGTGGTTTTAAGAGGGCCCCAGAGGCACAGGTGAAACCTGTTATCTGACTCATGTCATTATGTTAACTTTAGTTTCTGCTTGGTAGTTTCCTAAAGCAGCAGATACCTGGCTACCTTGCAATTGAACCTGCCCTTGAGTAGACCAGGGAGTCTGTAACTGATGCACTCTCCTCCTCTTGGAACTACAGAATTCACATTTCTCAGGTCAACCATTCATATCAGGTGACTTAAATTCCAAGCACAGTTAAAGGGTGTGTGTGTGTGTGTGTGTGTGTGTGTGTGTGTGTGTGTGTGTTTTCCTGAGGCCTGAGTTTTAATCACAGGCTGACCCATGGGTGTTGGGTAGAAATACACCTGGTCAATCATGTATGTCCACATGGCCAGACTATAGAGCCCATGTGGTCACTCAGCCTGGATGTTGCTGCAAAGACATTTTAAAGATGTGATTGACACTGAATTCTGCAGAACGAGAGTCAACAGATTTCCTTCCATAATGTGAATGGGCCTCAGCAAATAAAATTCCTTAGGAAATAAATCCTTAGGTTTCTGAAAAGAAACCTCTGCCTGCAGAATAATTCCAGATAAAGCTGCAACCTCAGCACTTCCCTGGGCCTTCAGCCTGCAATATGCCCTGCACATCACCTTAAACTTGCTACTCTCCAAAGTTGATGAGCCAGTTCATTAAAGTAAGGTGCTCTCTCTCCCTGTCCCTTTCAGTACTGCAACTACACAGTTCAGAAGATCCATGCTTCCTAACATGTGACCAATGTGATCCTACAGATAGGTTGGAACTTACTAGTGACAGGGAGTTCAACATGCTGCAGTGTAAATGAAGCAACAGAGGTCTCCTCTCAGACTGGGCTGGAAGTCACCCTACCATGGACTTTGGTTCTTGCAGGCCCACACTGGGCATACACTCTGGACACATTGCATTTTCTTCTACTTGGCAAAGTTGGGAAGTGTGCAGGAACAGAGTTTTGCTATTCTATCATCTTCAAACTATGAGATGCCATTATTTGAACTATCAATGAAAGTGATGCTTGAAATTCATCCTCACCAGAAAGGCATTCTCTCACCCAGGAACATAACCAATAAGGAAATTACACTCAGAGAAAAGGTAAAACTTAAGAGAATTTAAGAAAAAAAAATCAAAGAACTTCCCTGATGACCCTAGGTGGGATCTGTGTTGAGGAATACTTACAGAATTGAACTCTGGCCAATGTTCAATGACAGGGGCCCAGTATTATAATGTACTCTCTGAGAATCAGTTACTTCAACATTCCCTTATTCTCACCTTGGTAATCTGAGATCCTAGAGGATTCTCTTTTCTTTTTGAGCCTCTTTCTCCTCTCACTGCCACCAAATATGAGAATATGAGTAGATCCTTATTTTCCAATAGAGGACCTCTCATTTCAGATGAACTACCAATGGTGAGGGATCATTTGGAGAATACTTTCTGGCAAAGGCTGTATTTTAATCATCAAGTGCATAAGTATCATTTTTTCAAAAAGTTAAAATGTAACCACATTTTCAGTTAATTTTTTTTCTGTTTTGAGCATTTTGTCTCCTTAAATATTGAGGTATCTTTTAGCACTCTGAGTTGCCACCTCATTATCATGTGCTTTTTTTTTCATAGTACATAATCTGCCTCTTGTTGAGAGCCATATTTAAGTCGGAACGGCACCTAGCATTTTGCCAGAGGAAATGGTTGAAAGGTGAAGCCAGTGAGGCATTGAGATGATGATGGTTATGTTAAGCTGTGTATTCAATTGTATATAGACTTTTACTGTCTAGCAATAGGGCTGCTCTTGCTGCCTCAGGTGCCTGTTACTTTGGAGTTCCTTTTCAGTTCTCACAGGGTTCAAGACGAAAGGCACAGAGCCTGGCAGAGAGCAGGGAGAGTTCCTGGGCAATGTGCATGGAGTTCTGGTGGAGTTTGGGCAATAGTTTCCTGTTTGAAAATACAAGTGCTTTGCGGCAGCTCGGTGATTTGTGCCCAGACTGCAGCATTTGGTGGCCCATAATGGGAATGCCTGAAGCTTGGGGGTAAGTAAAATTGCTTGCCCCTAAGAGAAGGTGAGAGAATAAGTGACCATTTCAGAAAACAATGTTTTTTTGTTTTGATTGGTTTTGTTTTTGTTTGAAGCTAACTGTCCCTAGAACTTTCTCAGAAAAACTGGGGAAAATGGTTGGCTCAATGTTTGAATTTGTTCACCCCTAAGATAGAAATAGATCACGAATATACATTTCAAGATAATAAGAAAATTCATACAATGCATTTTTGTTTTGTTTTGGTTTTATTCTGTATCAGTTTTGTTTTGTGTTATCTTTATAGTAGAAATATTGAATCAGAAAGTAGTAAAAAACAAACCAAAAGAATGTCAGGTAAATTGTTAGAGGTTAAGACTATGGTAGAAAACATGTTAGATAAAGCAAAAGAGAAGGTCTCTTGAGCTAGTAAAACAGAGGAAGAAAATTTAAAAAAAGAAGAGCCATCAGGAGGGGAAAAAGTTACAACAGGAGGCTCCTACTAACACCTTTCGATCACCAGAGGGCATAAATGCCCAACCAACAGCTCCATCTATGGAGACAACATATTCTGGGGCCCCCCAACCCCCATAGTTGATAGATGGGATCCTGAGACATGACTTCAAAGATTAGCATGCCCTGAACTTAAGCAGGCAGGATGACAGCAAATTCACCATGCTTTAAATTTCAAAACAGTGAAGCAGTTAAAAGAGAATGTAACAACCTATGGTCCCCAAGCATTCTTCACTGTAAGCATAGTCAAATCCACTACCAACTTGGACATGACGCCAGCATATTGGGCTAGTATGTGTAAAGGTGTGCTAAATGAAGTTCAATATTCTTATGGAAGGTTGCCAATGGGGAATTTGCATGGAGACTGTTAGGCAAAATACAGTAGCCTTTTATTCTAAGAGAAATATAGATATGTTGTTAGGGAAAGGACCTTATGAGGGTCAGCTGCAACAAATTGCATATAATTGTATAATATACTCACAAATTGCTGCAGATGCATTTAGGAAATGGAAGACTTTACAAGGTCATGGAGGTATACAAGGTAAAGGAGCTAATGAATCTTATGCTGAATTTGTAGACAGGCTTATTCAAACAGCTACAAGAGTTTTGGTATATACAGAACAAGCAATGACATTAATTAAACAGCTAGCCTTTGAACAAGCAAATCATGTTTTCTTGGTGCAAACAGGCCATTAGACCATGAAAACATGAAGATTTAAACATATATATTAAATTATGTAGAGACATTAATGAACAAGGGCAAGTATTGGCAGCTGCAGTACAACAGGCTTTAGATGCCAGACTAAAAACATGCTACAATTGTGAAAAATCAGGACAATTTAAAAGGAGTTGATGCATAAGAGGGGTGTTTAACAAACCTAGGTATCAAAGGGGTAGAATACCTGGTATTTGCCCAAGATGCCGTAGAGAGAGATTGGGCTAATGAGTGTCATTCTCAAACCACCTTAGAGGGTACTCCTTTATCAAAAAGTGGACAAGAACCAGGTGTTTACCCAAGGTATCAGGAGAAAGGTATTGGGCTCCATTACCAAATAATAGACAGAAGGGCCCAGTGCTCTGGTGCCCATGACCACAAATATATGGGGCACTGGAAGAACACAGAAACACCATCAGGGTAGTTCCCAGGACACATTATACATCAGATCACTCATTAGACAATCCAGAGTGAGTGCAGGGTTTGACATCTGTGCCTCTGCCAGAGCAGTACTAACTCCAGAGTTGGAAGTTAAAATCATTTCCACATTGGTAAAAGGATCTTTTCCCCAAAGAACAGTAAGCTTATTATTAGGACACAGTTCTTCTACTCTAAAAGGACTTATGATAAGTCCTGGAGTAATTTATCCTTATTATGAAGGGGAAATAAAAATTGTAGCTAGTTCTTCAAGAGGTGTATCAATAATTTTACAAAGAGATAGAAGAGCACAGTAATTAATAATATCCAGCCTGCATGATAAGTTTTCCAGTATATCTATAGAACGAGGTTCCAGGGGATTAGGCTCCACAGGTGTAGATTGGGCTATGCTGTCTTTAAATTTAGATTCTCGCCCAATGCTAAAACTAAATATTCAAGAACAAGAATTTAATAAGCTACAGGACACAGGTCCAGACATTAGCATCATCTCTTCTCAAGAATGGCCAAAACATTGGCCATTACAATAAGCCACTCAAACTCAAACACTTTGAGGCCTAGGAGTGGTGACTAATCCCCATAGAAGTGCAATGGTATTAGATTGGAAAGATCCGAAAGATATGAAGGAACTATACAGCCATATGTATTGAATCATCTTCCTATAAATATTTGGGGATTAGACGTTCTAGATCAATTGGTTTTGACATTAACAAATAACATCAATTCAAATGTGCCCACTATTATGGGTAGACAAGGTTTTAGGAAAGGAAAAAGATTAGGAGAACAAGAACAAGGTATAGCAGCACCAATACAAATAGATCAAAGAACAGAGAGACATGGATTGGGTATTCAGGAGGGGTCAATGAGACAATATAAATTACTTGGAAATAATAAAGACCTGTATTGGTTCCTCAGTGGCCCCTGACTAAAGAAAAGATACAAGTAGCCCACGACCTTGCCAAACAACAATTAGTGGAAGGACATATATATACTTCCATATGTCCCAATAATACTCCCATTTTTGTCAATAAAAAGAAATCTGGTAAATGGAGATTTGCAAGATTTAAGAGCCATTAATAATGAGATAGTTATTATTATCATAGCTTGCTCAATCGGGGATTACCCCATTATCTGCTTTGCCAAAAACCTGGTATGTTTTAGCTCTAGATATTGAAGCTTTTCTGTTTGTTTGTTTGTTTTCTGTTTTTTTGTTTGTTTGTTTGTTTGTTCTAATTCCAATTTATCTTGAGGGGATAGTCCACGTTTTGTATTTACTATCACTGAACTGAATCATGAAGGTACTGATCAGATATAGATAGAAAGTACTCTCTCAAGGGATGGCTAACAGCCCAACTATGTGTCAACTTTATGTTAACAAAGCAATCCAGCCCCTTAGAAAACAAAATCTTGAACTACAAATATTTTACTATATGAATGATGTATTATTAGAACACAAAGATAAAAAAAAATTTAGAAAGTTATGCCATACTTAGAAACTTATTAAAAAATTATAATCTATAGATAGCAATATGTAAAGTATCATTACATTTTCCAATTAATTATTTAAACGTTCTATGGTCTATTCACCAAAATTTCAAATATGAGTAGATCAACTCAAATCACTTAACAACTTTTAAAAGTTATTAGGAGACCTAAATTGGATAACACCTTATCAAGGCATACCCACAGGAGAGTTGGAACATTCATTTGATATCCTAAAAGGTCCATCAGGTCCAAATTCACCCTTCATGTTAACACCTAAAGCAAGAAATACATTAAAAATTATTGAAACATATATGAAAATATGCATTTGGATAGAATTAATATATCAAATTTGCCTTTATTACTTATTGTGCTACTAATAGAAAATATTTCAACAGGAGTATTTTGGCAAGAAAGTCCATTATTGTGGATACATTTATCTTATTATCTTAACGTTATTCTTACTAGGTATCCAGAGGCTGTAGGACAATTCATACTCAAAGAAATAAAAGCAGCAAAGTGAGTGTTTGGAATTTCTACCAGTACAATTATTACTCCATATACTATGGATTAAATTGATGAGTTAGCTAATGAGTTAAATACTTGGGCAATAATCATGTTTAATCATGTTTTATTTGATAATCACTTGCAATCTAACCTTTTGCTGTTTTTCTGGTCTTCACATCCTGTAGTTTTTCCAAAATCTATCATGAATGCTCCAAATATATTCAATAATAGGTCAAATAAGGGTACAGCAAAAGTAGTTACCCTTGATCAAACTTTTACATTTGTAGTACCCGCACAATCAGCTCAAAAGGTAGAGCTTAATGCAGTATTACAAGCTTTTGTGATGTTTAAATATTATGTATTTAATTTATTTTCTGATAGTATATAGTTAATTCTATACTATTGCTTGAAGATGCTGGTAGAATTACTACTTCTACTATTTTTTCTTTGCTTTCCACTATCCAAAGTCTAATCTGGGATAGAAAAGATCCATTTTTTATAGGACATATAGGGGCATATACAGGATTGCCTGGAGCCCTTAGTTTGGGAAATGATTTAGCAGATAAAACTACACATGACCTACATATTTTCTCTACACTAGAAGAAGCTACAAATTTTCATAAAAAGTTCCATGTTAATGCTAATTCTTTACAAAAGCATTTTAAAACAACTAAGGGAAAAGCTAGACAAATAATGCAACAGTGTCAAAATTCCGTGAACATTTTACCACAAATTAATCTTGGAGTCAATCCTAGAGGACTGATGCCTAACTATATTTGGTAGTTGGACCTCACACACTTTCCAGAATTTTGAAAATTAAAATATTTGCATGTTGCAGTTGATACTCTTTCAGGATTTTTGATGGTTCCCCTTCATGCTGGAGAAAAAAACTAAAAATATTATAGCTCATTGCTTAAAAAATTTTGCCACTGTGGGTGTTCCAAAACAATGAAACATAGATAATGGTCCTGGGTATATCTCTACCCCTTTTAAACAATTTTGTTCATAATTTGGCATTACTCATATAACAGGAATCTTATACAATCCACAGGGAAAAGGCATAGTTAAAACAGCTCATCAAAATATTGAAATGTACTTATTAAAGCAAAAAGAGGGAATTGGGGAGGGTTATATATCCTCCAAAGATAAACTTAAAATAACTGTTTTTACTCAAAACTTCTAAAATTTGGATTCCTCGGGGCTTAGTGTCGCAGAAAGGCAAAATATGTACATAAGCCCAAGGTACTTAGGAAGGATATTCTAACAGGACAATGGAAAGGTCCTGACCCAGTGATTGTCTGGAGTCATAGGTCTGTTTGTCTGTTTCCACAGGGAGGACAGCAGCTGATTTGGATTCCAGAAAGATTAACTAAAGCGAATTCTACAGACCAAAAAAAAGATGACTTGTTTCAAATCCATAACAGCTGATATCCTTACATCTGTGACTGTGGTTCTCCCACACCTGGAAACTAATGAATAATTAACATTAAAGCGTATTTCAAATGTAAAAAACCTTGGGCTTGCTTGTGGGAATGCCTTCAGACCCATTATGCAAGTTACAGGAATATGGATGGATATGCAAAGAAGAGTCAAACCCAGGTCATAACTAGGATGCCTTTTTCAATATCTATTTTATTATTTCCTTTTCCCATATCATGAAGTTCTATTTTATTTTTTGAGCTCATACAGACCTAGGTTAATGTTTTTCTGATCATTTCTATTTATTGTCTGTGGAGTATTTAAACATTGCAATGGAGATTTCACCTTTTAAAAGCTACAATGTCTTTACTACTATGTTATGTATTGTATGTATTGTATTATGTGTGCACACTTTTGATTTGTGTTGTATGTCTTCATGAGAAAACGAATCCAAATATTTATTTTATTTACGTGATTTAAATGTTTAATTTAAATTGGGTAAACAGCTGTTGAGGATTGTTTTAAGATGTGAACAAAAAAAGAGGTTAACAGATCTGCTTTTTACTTCCACTTTTCCTTTTCATTATACCTAATTCTATTCAGAATACTAAATTGTTTAGAAAATTACTTTTTTTTAGTGCCTGCTGGAATGCTACATAATTTTTTTTAGCCATCATTGCCATAATTCCTATCTTTATCCAGTGTCAGTGAAGACAAAGATAAAACCAAACTACAGTTTCTGTGATAGCTATCACAACAAACTGTATAAACTAATCCATCAATGAATAATGTAACTTAACAAGTAATGCTCAATCAAGGAGTCAACTTACTTTGGGAGAAAATGGACATATTAATGGATTCTTCTACTTTAAACTGCTTGCAGAACTTCCCAGGACTATGTATCACTTGTATTCATTGTGAACTATCCTCCCCCTTCTGCTTGTGATGATCTAAAATTTGGGGGCCAACAGAGGTGAGGCAAAGAACCTCACCCCCCTACTTGAACCAAGAGCAAATTTCGGGGACAACAGAGGTAAGGCAAAAAACCTCACTCCCCCACTGGCACCAAGGATAAATTTGTGGGCCAACAGAGGTGAGGCAAAAAACCTCCTCCCTCCAACTGGTGCAAAGGCCAAATTTGGGGGCCAACAGATGTGAGACAAAGAACCTCACCACCCCCCCCCCGCACACTGGTGCAAAAGCCTATCCACAAGTATGGCTGTATGCTGGACCAGTAGTCAATATCGGGTAAGATTCAATTACAGTGGTACCAACCTAAGACAGAAGGGTTACGTCTTGAGGTCAGCTCATGTCATGATGGGTAAGGACTATATGTAGTATTGGACAACTTAAGGCAGGCAGGTCCCTAAGCTACATGCTTGTTGTTTAATTAAACAGAAGGTGGGAGATGATGAGAGCCATAGTAAAGTTGGAATGACTGACACCTAGCCTTTTTGTTAGAGGGAATGGTTGAAAAGTGATGCCAGTGAGCCATTGAGATGATGATGGTTATGTTGAGCTGTGTATTCAAATGTATATAGACCTTCACTGGCAATAGGGCTGCTTTTCCTGCCTTGAGCACCCTCTACTTTGGAGTTCCTGTTGAGTTTTCAGGGCCCAAAAGGGTAGGTGCAGAGCTTGGGAGAGAGAAGGGAGAGTTCCTGGGGAGTGGGAATGGAGTGCTGGTGGAGTTCAGGCAATAAAGTTTTCTGTTTGAACATACAAGTGCTTTATGGGGGCTCAGTGATTTGTGCCAGGCCAGACTGCAGCAGCCCCTGGTAATAATAAAAGGTTCTCTCTAATTCTTCTTCAAGATCTTTGACATGCTTTCTATAGATCTCCAGCTGTTCAGTTGTATGGCTGATGTTTTCATTCACTTTGGAAAGTTTCTTCTCTCACTCTTCCTGGTAATTTTCCTCTACTATTAATTTTCTTTGGAGTTTCATTACAGTTTTTGATTTAGTTCAATAATGACATTAAACTTCTACTAAAAATTCTTATTCTCTCTTTTAAATTATGTATTTTTGACTGCAAAGATGCTCACTCTGTTCTAAGATTTTTACTATGTTCTATAAGGTTTTCTTTTACTTCATTTTCTTCAGATAAGAAAGTAAACATTTTTTTCTCCTTCTAAGATTTTAAATGTGGCATTTAACTTAGCACCCTAAACCTGTTCCTTCAAAGCTTCTTTTGGCTGATCATCTGAGAATAAATCTGATTCACTCTTCATTTTCAATTCCAAGTTACCATCATCTTTTAGTTCTTCTCAAAGCACAGAAGCCTAATCTTTCATCTGCCACCAAGTGTTCAGTAAGAGACTAATTTGTTTTTCTTTCTCTCTTAGAACTTGTTCTGCATATACTGTAGAGTCTTCCAGTGTTATTTTCTGTTTATTAAGGTCATTCACTTTTTCTCTCAGTACTTCAGCTTTTTGTAAATGTTGTTTATGACTATCCTGAAGTTGGAATTTTTTTAAAACCTCTTTTGTTGCTACCTTAAACCCTTCTGCAATTGTTTGAAATATTTTCAAGGTTGTTTCAGCTTTGGTTGTTAGTAACTTGAGAGGTTTTGATTCATCTTCTAGGAACTTAATCCTTCTTGATATATCTGCTATCAATTCAACCTGTACAGAATTTTAGTTTTCTCTTCTTTTAGCTCTTTTTCTAGAAAGAGTATTTCAATCCCAATTTTAGATTTAGAGATATCTAGCTTTTCATATATTGCCTCCAAATTTTCTGCTTTTATGGACTTCTTCTTCAAAATGGCATCCTTTAAAGATTACTCTAAGCCTTCATACTCTTTTTGAACAAGGCTAACTTTTTCAAATAGTTGACAATTTTATTCAATTAATCCAGCAAGTTTTAGAGTAAGCTTTTTCTCTCTTCTCACATAACACCTGCTTCTAATACATTGACAATATCGCCACAGAAACAGGAGAACAGCAAAAAATCAAACAGCTGCATATATCACCAACTCCCAAGGATATCCATAAAGATGAGGGCCTGGATTCATATCTGCAGATAATGATGCCAAAGCCCTGAATACTTCTTCCAAGACCAACCCACATACAGTTGAAGGACAACCCCTTCATCACACTAAGGCTGCTTTGCTTACATCTCCTGCAGACAAGGCCTGCCCAGCTACACCCAAAAGCTGTGGACACTCAAGTCTTTGGTCAGGAATGCAAACCTGAGCCAGGCAAAAGAGCATACCATTGTGAAAAAGCTCTAGGGGTGACGGATTTTGAAGCTTTGGGCATAGACAAGGGAAGCCAAAGTCATATGCTTTCAGGGGCCTAGCACTTTCAAATGCCTTTCAGGGAAGTCTTGGCTCCTTCACTATCTTGTGCATCCTGAAGAAGTGCAAGTTCAAGTCTGCTCCAATTGAGGCAGAAAGGACTCCTGTCCATGTCACCCTCCCCTTGGTTTAGTTTTAGCCAGGCCAAGGTGGAACTTATTATATCCTATTCCATTCAGTCATAATGTCAACTAGTTTAATATAACTAAAATTCTAAAGTTTTGTAAAATGATTTAAAGAGATAGTTCATCATATATTTATATTTGTAACACTTGCCCTTTTATTGTAATGACTCATTTCTTGTCCTCCCCTCTTGTCCACTTCCTTCTCCCTCCCTTCTTTCTTCCCTTTCTTCCTCCTTCCTTCCTTCCTTCCTTCCTTCCTTCCTTTCTTCTTCCTCCCTTCTCTCACTTTCCTTTTCTTCCAGTGTTGGGAGTTAAACTCCAAGGCTTTCTCCATGCTAGGCAAGCTCTCTAACACTGAGCTACATCTGCATCATGCTGACTCTTAAAACAAAAATAATCTGATTTATTTCTATATAAAAATTCTCATGTCAGATTATTTCAAAAGTATTTTTTTTTTAGAAATGTTGCTAACATGGGCAAAAATCAGTTTAACAAGTTGCTTTTCTAAAATGCTGCATATATAATATTTCTAAAAAAAATAAAACTTGAGGTTGGAGTATGGCTCAATCGGTAGTGCACTTGCCTGGCATGCACTAGGCACTGGGTTCAATCCTTAGCACCACATACAAATAAAATAAAAATATTGTTTCAACTGAAAACTAAAAAATAAATATTAAAAATTCTCTCTCTCTCTCTCTCTCTCTCTCTCTCTCTGTGTGTGTGTGTGTGTGTGTGTCTCTTTCTCTTTTTCTCTCTCTCTCTCTCTCTCTCTCTCTCTCTTTCTCTCTCTCTCTTCATAAAAAATACTTTGTAATTTAAGTTGGCTTTCATATCAATTTTTTTAGAGTACCACTTATTTAAGTCTTCAAAATCATTTTTCAGATGTTCTTTTGACTCCTTATAATATATAAAACTTCTAAGAAACTGGGCAATTATAAATATATAGCAAAAAGAAGGATAAGACGTGACTCTTTGAAATGGCTTTAGTTTCTGTAAATGAATTAGGATGTTGTTAAGATAGAGTTCATCGCTTGATGTAAATAAAAGACATCTAATATATTTTTGTTCCTAATTATGCTTGAGTTTCTGATCAGCCAAATCTAATGTTGAAGGAAAGAATTCACTAGTAGTCTTTGGTTTCCTAAATGTCTCTGAAGTTCAAAGGCAATATGCCACCATGTATAATTAGACCAATTCTATTTCTAGGGCCAGAGGTTTATCAATGTAAACTAAAACTCTTTTTCAGTTCCAAAGGATATGAAAGTTTGGAAATATTTTAACAATGTAATTATGTGATATTACAAATAAGTTAATTAGTTTGTGGTGAATATTTTACAATATTATTCTGTATCAGAATCAAATTATTAATTTGGCACAGTGTCACACACCTATAATCCTATTAGCCATTTAGGAGGCTAAGGCAGAAATATCAAAATTTCAAGGCCAGCCTTAGCAATTTAGGGAAATCTTGTCTCAAAAAATGTCCACAGATTGTTCCAGATGCATTAAGCTGCAACAACACTTGCTGCTGTCCGCTGCCAACTCATGACCCTGTAGGCCTCACTAGATACTAAATAACATGTCTTTTCTTTATCATTTACCAAATGGTGAGCCTGGAGACTTTAAATTCAGCAAATATGACATCATCATATTTTGATGACATATTGTTGAAAACTGGTTCAACAGGGTAAGTCAATGGGATCAATAGCTTTTTTCTCAACCAAGTTAGTGCAGATTAATAAACCACAGCTTCAGCTCCCACCTTAGTACAAAGCACTATATGACTTTGAAGTGAAAGACAAAAAAGCAGCAGACAATGACTGCCTTCCATTTTTTTAAAAATGATGCTCTGACTGTGATTCAAAGAGGGGATGTAAGCTGTGTTGAAGGAATGTTGGCAGAAAAAAATAGGAATACTTATAATTTCCTACATTGAGTTTAACTTGGCTGCTAAGGATGTGACACAATGGAATAAGCCTCCGATGCCTTCAGTTGATGCTGTATCATGTACCTCAGCAGCAGCCCAGAGAAGCACTGGCCCAAAGCACTCCCGACACCAAGAAGAACACCAAAAATCTCCACTCCTTCACTTCCTTCACTTTGGCAAACAAGTCCTTACCTGCATTCCAATACTGCAATTTCATGGAGGTCATCCCTCCTGTGCTCATCAGCTCCAGCAACCCTCAGCTGCCACAAGGTTCAGAGAACTTCCTAAGATTTCCTTAAGTGTCCATTCTCAAATTCACGAGAGTACTTCCATGTTCACTGTGACCCCACACCCAAGCAGCACATTGTCAACTGGCCGCTTATTCATTTTCCCATTGGATATTCCCTCTCCAGGTGCCTGTGGAACTATGAATCCTCCCTTTCCAGCACTACCTTCTCCTGGCTACCACTATCCTCTCATGTCCATCCTGCAATGTGCTGTGCTGCTTCTTCTGGAATGATACCCTGTCTCATGGCAGAATCCACTGCTCACAGGTTAGAAGATTGAATATTGTAAAAACATTAGTTCTCCCCAAGATTATCTACATATTTGATGATATCTCATTACAAATTCTCGAAGTCAATTTTCTGGAAATGCGTATGTTAATTCCAAATGTATATATTAATAAACATATATCAATTTCAAAATTTAAACCAGTATACATCATCTTAGAAACTGGGATCATAGTATGGTGAAAGTAATTAGGAAGGGTTGAGTTTTGAGTATTAATTATTCTTGCTTTTTATATGATCTACTTAATTTTTAATGATGTTAGGGTTTAGCAATGATTTGCAAAATTTATTTTAAAATACTCTCATTTATAAATAAATGAGGGTTGATTTTAGCAAATCAATGATTACAAGTATCCAGGGATTATTAGATATCTATGATTTTCTTACCAGAAATCCTTAAGTACTGAAATAATATTAGCCTAATTAAAAGAAAAAAATAAAGAAAAAATAAAATGAAAGAAACTACAGCCTCTGATCCAAAATATGTAATTTGATTTTCAAGACGAAGTAGGTTTTTAAATAAATAAGTCAATTTTTTTTTTTTTTTTTTTTTTTTTTTACGATAGGGCTGGCTCTCCTTACATATTATAGGTCAAGTCTATGGATTTAGATCTGGAGAAAACTTCATATAATGTTCTGCAAGCCATGTAAGAAAAGGAGGGTCATGAAGTGTCCATGGTTCCTTTAAAACAATATACATTATTCCCAAAGACAACACCTCTGGCCCCAAATTGTAAGTCAACCATTGAAGATGCAAATTCCAGACAAAGATGATTTATAATTAAAGTAATCACAAAAGACTAGAAATTTGTTTATACATTACATCATAACAACTCCAGAAACCTTTTATCCATCATATAAATGTTGGTTGATAAATGAAAATTAATAAGCCATGAGTTTTCAGTATGTCTTCAGGAGAGCCCTAGAAATGCTACTATGCTGCATTCTTTCAGGAGGTTTTCTTCTACCTATTATTGTGTAAAGTTTACACTAGTACAAATTCTTTAAATTTTAATTGAAGGACAGCAACCTGTGTCTTGGGTATTTCATAGGTGCCAATTTCTAAGGTGCCAGATTGTATATATGGAAAGAAAAGCCTTTTGGCTAACACAGGAGCTGAAACAAATGGCTATTTTGTTCCCTAAATATTTCTGGACATGGAATATAGTGAAGAATGATGATTTTACTGAAGATGGATTTAGAAGGAGCAGTTTATGAATAAGAAAATGTCGAATAAAATATCACACTGTTCTGAATGATTGCAGAAATGAATCCTATTTTAAACCAAAGATAATACTCTAAACAGGCCAGACTTTAGGTTAATATGAATCTATAGTTTGCTTCTTGCATGCACTTGCCTTCAACACATTTACAGAACACATATGCTTTGTTGTGTGACCTTTTGGCTGAGTCCTGATTCCTCAAGTTTCCATATCTGATATACTTGTAACACCCCGAGTTATTGAGGTCAACATGAGGATCCTAAGTCCATGAAAATAAATCTCTTGTTCACATTCTGCAATTAAAAACAGGTTAAAAGGGGCTGGGGATGTGGCTCAAGCGGTAGCGCGCTCGCCTAGCATGCGTGCGGCCCGGGTTCGATCCTCAGCAGCACCACATACCAACAAAGATGTGTCCGCCAAGAACTAAGAAAAAATAAATAAATGTTAAAATTCTCTCTCTCTCTCTCTCTGTCCCCCTCTCTCTCTCACTCTCTCTTTAAAAAAAAACAGGTTAAAAGCAAGGAACTCATAACATAAGGTAACTCCTTTATGAAAAGTCAAGCGGCTGTCCTATATGATTTCAATTTTAAACTATTATCTTGATATGTTTAGGGCTTTAATTTATGGAACAATCAGGCAATCTTTATATTTAACTTTAAATACCTGAATATTAAAAATTACCTTAGATAAACATTTAAGGTGAAACTTCTGAACAACTTGTCACTTTTATTGTACAGCAATGATTTGTAAACAATGGTATGATGAAATCCTAGAGTATAATTTAGGAACATAAAAACAATTCAATAATTAGGCAGAGATTATGTTTAAACAATCTTAGCAGACTAAAAGTAATAAGTATTAAATTAATCAACACAGCTTAATTGAAGCTCTATGTGTAACATTTTTTATTGGACTTGTTATTAATGGACTTTTAAATGGTACCACAACTTTAACTCTGGGTAAATATGGATAATGAACCACTGTTGCACACACAAAAAAAGAACAAACACTACTTTAATAGCCCTTTCTTTCCATGGACCTTTTTCTGTTTTACAGAGTAAAAACACTGAGGACTCTCTCTTTCCCTCCCAGGGATATCTACATGGGTTGGCAAGATATTGTGTTGAAGGCTGCTGAAATAACTAAAGAAAAATAGTGAAAAAAGTAAAATGCAGTAGCTAAGGCTGGAAATGATAAAAGAATATTTGTTTGTCTTCAAACATACTTTTGTTTTCAAATTTGTACTTCTTGTATTTTTTAATTTAAATGTCACCATAATATACAGTCATATGCCACCTAACACTTTGGTAAACCAAAGACCACATACATAATAGCATGTACCACATAGCTAAGCATGCAGTAGGCTATACCATGCAAGTTCTAACATGTGTGCACAATATCACCTAAGATGTTTTTCTCAGAGGTATCCCTGTTGTTAAGTGCATAACTCTACATTTAAGAATGCTCTAGTTTTATGGTGGTACAGACTTAGCTGAACATGTCTTCCAATCTCTTCAGCTTTCCGTTTTTGGCTTTCTTTTTAACTTTCCCCTTCTTTTTTTTTCCACTTTTGTTTTTTTTCCTATCAGTATGGTCCCCTTTCTTATGGTTCACATTTATTTGTCTCTCTAGAGAGTGCAAAGTCTGATCACTGGCTGTGGACATAGATTCTCTTCCTGATTGTAAAGTTCAATCTGTGTCTTCTTCCATGGGATAATAACATAAAATAAAGACAAGATATATGGTGAATCATAGCCACAAAAGTAAGTAAGCAAAAATGATTGAGAATTTTACTTTTTAACATTTTTTACAGCAAAATAGTCCTTCTATCAACTTTGATTACAACACTCTTTAATTTTGAGAAGAATTAGAAGAAAATATGGGATGTTGATGAGTCCCATACACACATGTCTGCTCTGTGAAAAGGATATACCACAGAAAGACAGAAACAATTTCCTGGCTAGATAGCTAGATGCTTCTATATGCACAATAACATTCTGGTTTCTACACAACATGTATGAGTGAATTATTTCAACTCTCCTTACAAAGCACAGACCTCTCAGAGACTTTGCATTATAGTGGCAAAATAAAAGAAAAGAAAACAAGCACGTCTCCTTTATCAAGTGCTTTCTTTCTTTTAGTAAAGGCAGTTTAGACACATCCTTGTCACTCATTAATTTGGTAAATTGTGTCACTTAATAAAATCACACCACTGTTAGCACAGGACTTCTTTCCTAATGGTCCAAATAGGTCTATTTATGAGTTTTGGAAACCAAGTTGTTGGCTTTTTGGATTTTAAAAACAATAGATCCTCAAGGGTTCTGAAATGTTTTTTTTATATTGTTAATGTCAACATCATTAGTGAATGCTAACCTAACATTTCATTTTACTCACTAATAAACGGGTACTCTCTTCTGAGAGTAAGGCCTAAGGAAGCATCAGTAAACATTTGTTGAATAGATGACCATATAAACAAAGAGCTAAATATATGAAAAGTTCTGGTTTTTTGCTCTCTACTTATAAAGAATTACTTTACAAAATTTAAAACCATAAGGGTATAAAGATATTTTTTAGTAATTTAGTATTTTTATTGGAAAAGCAAAGACCAGATGTAAAAAAACTACACAGGATGACTGACTGTCTTCAAAAGGTATAATTTTAAAATGACAAAGTGGCTTAAATAAATAAAATATTAATACTGGAAAATTTCACTAAATTCAACAAATCTTCTGACCACCACCAACTTTAATCAATTAATGATAGGTAAATATCTATGTATTAAAAATTGATGAGAGTGGCCTCCTGGGTATACAAAGCTCTACATAGGAACTGAGCATGTGATTGTAAATATTGTGGTTTTTTAATTCTTATTTTAGTTGATTATTTTGACTTTGGAAAAGGGGAAAAATTAACAGCCAGCAATGCAGATGATGTCAAATAAAAGGATCTGCTGTTCTTGCCTCTGACTTTTAACACAAAATGTCAATTTTTGGCAAGGGAAACAGGTTTTTCTGAACAACAAATGTAATAATGAAGACAAAGATAAGAGCAAATGCCATGAAACATGAGGAAAAGTCAATTGATATTTAGAAGGGTACTACAGAATGGGTTTCAAAATAGAAGAAAATTTCAAATTCTTTACTCCTAAGATACTCTACTCTAAAACACACTGTTTAATTTTAAAACCATCTCTCAGTACATATGAATAGATAGATAAAAATACTAGAATTATTCTTCCATTGTTCAATTTTACTCTGCATTCTAAACTTCTCTCTAATCCAGGCTCTCATATGAATTGAGTAAAATCTCCCAATGGTAATGGTAGTATGTCACTTGCATTCTTCTTCTCTTCGAACAAAATGCTGCAGAACAGGAACAAGGAGGCCTCACATTCAGTTTTATAAATGCTTGCATATTTGCTTATGGTTCCCAAATGATTTTCACATTTAAATGATGGTTCACCATGGAGGTTTTCTACCCAGTGTGATATAATGGCATTTTTTTTCAAAGTCAAAATCAAATGTAAGGTTCATAATAATCAAAAGGGTAGTACCCATAGCACTATTTATGGTGTAAAAAGTGTAAAATGCAGGGCTGGAGTTGTGGTTCAGCAGTAGGCTGCTCACTTAGCATGTCAGCATCAAAAAAATAAAATATAGATATTAAAATTATTTTTTAAAGGATAGAATGCATAGAGATTTGCTGAGATCATGTATATGGGGCTGTGACAATGTATACTCATGGAGAGTGTGTGGTGTTATCAAGAAGAAGCACCCCTAGGGCTGGGGTTGTGGCTCAGTGGTAGAATGCTCACATAGCACAATAAGAGGCCCTGGGTTCGATCCTGAACACCGCATAAAAATAAGTAAAGATATTTTTTCCAATTACAACTAAAAAATAGATATTTTAAAAAGGAGATCCCTTGCTGGAAGGATTGTGAGAATTAGTATGCAGTTACAGAGCTTCCTGAGCAAACCAGAGGCAAAAGGACCAGTCAGGAACTCCTAACAATAACATCAAATATTAAATAATGAGAGGTCAGGCTGAATTGTAAAGAAGGCATAAAATTAGTGTTCTTGAGAATACATTAAGAATGCTTGGCAATGAAGAGTTTATACAATGAGATGATAATTCCAAATTTTGAGCCTGGAAGTGCTAATGAGAAAAATCATGATCATCCATTTTTATGTGTGCAACACTAAGTGTGTAAACACAATTTCTTCTCTATCTTTTGCACTGCCAAGTGTCATTATTCACCTGAATTATTCCATTAATATTATATAAAGAAGAAGCAAGAGTTGTGGCTCAGTGGTAGAGCACTCACCTAGCACATGCAGGGTACTGGGTTCAATCCTTAGCATCACATAAAAATAAAATAAAGGTATTGTATTCAACTACAACTAAAACAAAACAACAGAATATATAATATGTAAATGTATCCTTCTTACCACCAACATTGCTACTTGCCTTACCTTCCCCCCAATGACCCATTTCAAATTCATGGTCACAAAAATTATAATATTTTACTTGAAATTCTTTAAAAACTTGTAAAGTTCCTTAGAATAAAATGTAAACAATTAAAAAATTTACCATGGACTATGATCCTCTCTCTACATACATCTGAAACTCATTCCTCACTATGATCTTACAGATACTGTATACAACATTCTAACAGAGCTATGAACTACAGAAATCTTGAGATGGGCCCCATTACACACACTACACATAGCCCCTCTTTACCCAGTTGAAGATTCTCAAAAGGGAGTACTGGACCGAAGCAATATCTTTCTGGGAAACGTTTTCCACTTCTACATCTACTTTCTTCTCCACCTGAAATCTACACAAGCTGGGTGGGTGGCCCACACTTTGAGGCCATAACAACCTGTACATTACCATTACACTCAACCACACAACTTATTATGAGTTGATTACATCTGGGTTAGATTGCTCCTAGACCCTCAGGAACTTACAGCCAAAATATCAGAATATAGGTGCCAAGTTTCATTAATACATGCTTTGATATTTAAGTAGTATTTGTATTATGTGATATCCCATTTGGAAGATTGTTTATATATTCCAGAAAATTACAGGATTTTAAATAAAAAAAGATGTATTCTAAGTGTGATTTTGGTGAAATATTTAAATACTTTATTCTTAAAAAAAGATTATGAATAAGAATTCTATAATTCACACAATTTACATATGAATTTCATGCACTTTTGCTGAAGTTACTTTTAATCTGAAAAAAAATAAATTTAAGAAACAGTTTTGGCTACTTCACATGCAGACACCCATGCTAAATTCACAAAATGCAGTGTTTTCTGTGAACTTGACCCACTTTTTTTGGTCATCTATGACTCCCTTGTGTTGTCCTGGACTGAAGGCCTTCTTTTTTTCTTTAAGGTTCCATGTGTGATCAGCCACAATCTGTAAACCTATACATCTTTTGATAGAAATCTACAATTTTTTCCACATCCTGACTCCTGTTACTTATGCTAGAATGAAGGTGCAAGTGCTAATACATTTTTTAAATATCAATTTCAGTTCTTTTGAATAAATGCACAGAGATGGGTTCGCCAGTTCCTGAGAGTTTTAGTTAATTTTTTTGAGGAACTGTCATACTGGTTTCCATAGCAGCAATAGCATTTTTTACTCCCACCAATGTAGGGGTGCCAATTCTCCTAGTCCCCATTAGCACTTGATGTCTTTTTTGGGTTTTTGAGAGAACACATGGAGCTGTAGTATGTGGTGTGATGTTTCATTGAGGATCTGATTTTCATTTCCCTGAGCACCTTATAACAATCATCTGCCACACACCAAATCAACTGAATCAAGGATGAAGATCACATGATTATCAAATTCAACACCTTCACAACAAAAACACACAATAAATTAGAAATAGACAGAAATTAACTCAACCCCATAAAGGCCATACATGAAAACCTAATAACTAATATAATACTCAGTGGCAGTGGATGCTGTTCATGTATGATCAGGAATAAGGCAAGAATGCCCAAGTTCACCACTTCTCTTCAGCAGAGTACTAGAAGCCCTAACCAGAGAAGCTAGGAAAGAAAGAGAAAGAAAATATGCCTCAATTAGAAAATAAGTAAAAAAGTCTCCATTTGCATATGGCAATCTTATGGACATAAACCCATAATATTTCCATAAAAAAATCAGTGAAAAATAACATGCCTGCATTTTAAAAGATGAAAAAAGATGCTTGTCTTATGCCACTTGCAAATCACTTCAAAATGAGTGTAAGACTAATGTGAGACTTATGGCTATAAACTTCCTAGATAAAAACAGGAGAAAAAAACTTTGTCTAGTCATTCTTAATAGTCTCAGAAATGATTCGATGTTTCTTTCTTTTTTTGTTATAATATCAATAGCACAGACAACAAAACAAGTATAGATAGTGGACAACATCTTCCCATACTGCAGAAGGGGACAAACAAAGTTAGGACAGAAAACAACCTGCAGTTGTAAGGAATGCTTGTACACTGTGAATTTCCAGAATATATAAGAATGTCCTAGAGTTTAATAGCCAAAAAAATTACCAAATGAAATCATTTCCAAGAACTGGAAGAGACATTTCTGCAAAGAGACCCATCTTTTTATTAGCCTAAGCACCCCCCAGGAAAGGTATGGTTGTGAGCAAGAAATGATGCCCAGTTACTTTCCCCAAGAATCTGAGGTCTGATCCCCAGCTGGTGGGGACCTTGATTACAATGATCAATTTAAAAATTGCCACAATGACAATAAATATGTTATTTAAATTGAAATTCTTGGCCAAAATTTAAGCATGCACTTTAAATTTTGGTATATGTTCTGAAACTTCTCTGACAATTTTGCATTGCAATTATCAGAGCATGAGAATTCCATTTTCCAATCATGTCAGCATTAGATTTTCTCATTCTCTTTATTCTTTGTATTACATAAGTACACACCCATACTTTACATATTCTTTGGATAACTATATTGACATGAAATGCCATCTCAAGTTTATAGTATTTCATATTTTATAAATGACCTACATCTGTCTTTTTCCTTTTTTAGTAGGCTGTTTGTTTCTTTTTCTGGAATTATAGGAGCTTGGTGTATGATTAACCCCTGGTGAGTGAACTGTCCAGACACCCACAGAAACATCACCAAAGTACGGTTTTCAAGCAACTGTCAACAGTTTTGCCTCATGTACAGAGCTCTTTGCCAGCTTAGAAATTCTGATTCTACTTCTAAATTTCCAAAGTGAAGTCAAATTTTTCAGATATGATATTCTGGTGAATATGGTTGATATTATTGACAAGTCCGAGAAGATAATTTCAATATTTCACAATGATGTTTTATTTTTACATGGATAATATTTGTAATTTGAAATTAAGTACTATAATATGAGCAATTCAAGATTAATTAATGAATAGATTCACTCCATGAAATACTACTGAAAGTAAATGCAAATGAAATCAGGAATATACATGAGCTGCTTTCATTTATCTATTTGTATGTCTATCTATTTATTTATCTATCTATCTGGGCTATTTGTTTCTTGCTTAGCTCCTAGGGACTTTCCTGGTGGAGGGATTGACTTGCAAGTTATCTAGGCCCTGGCAGCTGTGCAGGTTGTAAAGTAAATTCTGGGCCAGGCATAAGCTCTCACAGGGGTCTCCTGGTGGCAGGATGGATCCAGGACTATCCCGTGCATGGGTTCCCATGCATGTAAGAAGGGCATATTTTGAAGGAGCAAGAGCTCCAGCAGGGTTCTGCAGGTGGTAGGATAGCCCTGGGCCTATCCTGAACTCCTGTTCCTGCACAGGTCGTCGAGAAAGACCTGGGCTTTGTATAGCTCTGAAGTGTGTCTTCCTATGGGCAGAGGTGATCCTTGGTGGATGTTAAGTTCTAGTCTGTGTATCCAGTTGGCAGGATGAACTCATGACTAACCTGTGCTGAGGCTTCCCTGCAAATCTACATGGTCAATCTGGGCTGAGACTGAGCTCCTGCTAGGTTCTGCTGGTGGCAGGAAAGACCAGGGCTTACCCCATGCTCCTGCTCCCGCTCAGTTCATAGAAGCTAATCTGGGCCAGTACTGGGTCTTGGCTGGTGTCTTTCTGTTGCAAGAGGAGAGCCTGGGCCATGCCTGAGTTTCAGCAGGAGTTTTAGTTGGTGGAGGCTATCCTGAGCTGTAGCTTGGTTGGCTGTTGGGTGCAGGTTGTCCGGACTGAACCTGAGATCTGGTGAGGGTCTCACAGAGGCTTAATGGACCCTGGGATACCCTGTCCCTTGGCTCTTGGGCGTTTTGGCAATGTAGATCTAGGTAGAACCTGAGATCCAGGGGGAGTCAGTCGGTGGAGGAATGGATCCTGGGTTACATTCAGCAACATCTTTTGTTTAGATCGGAAAAGCGGACCTTTGTGAGACCTATGGCTACAAATTGCCTAGGGGAAAAAAAAACGAAGAAAAATAAACTTAATTTTTCAGTCATTCTCATTAGTATTGGCAATGATTTCTTTGTTTTTTATTTTTCTTCCTTCCTTCCTTCCTTCCTTCCTTCCTTCCTTTCTTTCTTCCTTCCTTCTTTCATTCCTTCCATCTTTTCATCCTTTGTTTCTCTGTCTCTTGTTCTTTCTGTCTTCTTTCTTTCTTTCTTTCTTTCTTTCTTTCTCTCTTTCTTTCTTTCTTTCTTTCTTTCTACAACATCAATAGCATGGACAACAAAAGCAAGAATAGATAATAGACAATATCTGCTCATAATGCAAAAGGGGACAAAAGTCAGGGCAAGAAACATTCTGCAGTTGGAGGAAACACGTGAAACTTTGAATTTCCAAAATATATAAGAATGTCCTAAATTTTAATTGGAAAAATGTTACCAATCCAATGAAAATATGGCCCAAGAGCTGAGAGAGACATCTCTAGAAGGAGGCCTCTCTTTTTTTTTATTGTAATCAACCCCCAGGAAAGGCATGGGTGTGAGCAGAGAAATGGTGCCAAGTGACTTTTTCCAGGGACCTGAGGACTTATCCCCAGCCAGTGAGGACTTATCCCCAGCCAGTGGGGACATTTATTACAATGATCAATTTCTTTGTAAAATTTAAAAAAATTGTCACAATAACTATACATATGTTATTTGAGTTGGAATTCCTGGGTTAAAAGAAAATGTGAACTTCAAATTTTGGTATATATTTTAAACTTCTCTTCAGAAGGGTTATGACAATTTTACATTGCAATTATCAAAGCATGACAATTCCATTTTCCAACACTGACAACATTAGGTTTTCTCATTCTCTTTATTCTTTTTATGTGATATGCACACACACACAAATGTACTTTATATATTATTTGGATTACTATATTGACATGAAATATTATCTCAATATATGGTATGTCATATTCTATAAACAGCCTACATTTGTCTTTTCCCATTTTTATTAGGCTGTTTGTTTCTTTTTCTTGAATATTAGGAGCTCAGTAAATGATTAATCTCTGATGAGCTGTTCAGAAGCCCAAGGAAATGTCACGCAAATACTCTTTTCTACCAACTGGGAACAGTTTTGCCTCATATAGAGAGTTTTTTTGCCAGCTTGGTAATTTTAGTTCTATTTACCAATTTCAGACATGAAATCAAAATTTTTAGATGGGGTATTCTGGTGAATATGATTGATATTTATGAAAGTCAGGAAAGAAATACTTAATATTTTACAATCATGTTATATTTTTACATGGATAACATTTGGGCCACCCAAATCAAGCCTAGGTAATAGAAGTAAGTCTCTTACATTGAATAGAGTCAATACATGAAGTCCTACTGACAGTAAATGAGAATAATGTCAAGAATAAAATGAGCTACTTTTCTTTCTTTTTCCTTCTTTCATTTATTTAGTTATTAATTGTTTTGGTTATTTATTTATTCATGAGTTCCTGGGGTGGTTTCTCCTGGTGGGATGGACCCATACCTAAGTATGGTCCTTGTAGCCATGCAGATTAATTAGTAGGATCTGGTCAGACCTGAGCTCCATTGGGAGTCTGCAGATGGGTGCATACAGTCCTGGGCCCTTCCTGAGCCCTGGAAGTGTCTGCCAGTGGACTGAATTAGTTGAGCCTCAATTTGGGTTAAGCCTCAAATCTGGTGAGGGTATACTGGTGGCTTGATGGTCTCAGGCCTACCCTAGGCAAGGACTCCCAGGTAGTTGCAATATGCTGATCTGAGCACAGCCTGAGCTCCATAGGAGGTCAGCCAGTGGTGGGGTTGTCCTGGGCTTACCCTGAGAATGAGCTCAAGAGAGTTTGGACAGGTGGATCAGATCTATACATAAGCTCCTTCAGTGATTGGCTGGTGGGGGAATGGACCTGGGGCCATCTGTGCCCAGGCTTCCACTGAAGGTTGTCCTGGCAGATCTGAGATGATCCTGGGCTCCCAAAGTTGTCTGGCAATGAGAGGATGCAGTCCTGATCTGAGCCTAAGAACCATAGAAGTAAGGTGGTGGCAGGTAGAACCATGCTTTCCCTGGGGCCCAGCTCCTGAGCAGAGGTTGAGCTCCAGTGGAGGTGTGCAGGTGGTGGGATGCAACCAGTTCTACACTTTTCAGGGTTCCTGTGCAGGTCAGTGAGGGAATCCGGTGCCAAGCCTAAGCTCCACCTGCTATCAAGCAATGATAGAATGAACTCAGGCCTACTACCCTGGAACTGGACTCCTACAGGTATATTAGAATAACCTGGGCTTAGCCCAAGCTCCAATAGGTGTCAGCAAGTGAGAAGAGGCAGTCCTATCCTGGGCCTGAGCTCTGGTGTGCATTTGACCATAGATAAAGGTGATATTGGGCGGAGTCTAAGCTCTAGCAGGGTTCGGTCACTGGTGGGATGGCACTGCACCTACCCATGCTCAGCCCCCCATATGGGTGGACTAGGCTGATCTTAGTAGAGCCTGAGCTGAGTAGGTGTCTGCTTGTGCAGCGAGGCTGTACAGTGTGTCCTGAGCTCTGCTAGGGGCCTGCTTGTGGCAGTTGGTCCCAGTCTTATCTTGAATCAGTCTCTCACACCTGTCAGCACTACTGATCTGGGTAGGGTTGGACTTCTGTGACTGATTGTCAATGGGTGGAGTTATTCATGGGTGGAGCCTGAGCTTTGATGCCAGTCTCATTGTGACTAGATTGACTTGGGCTACGTTGGACTTGGGCTTCCTCTCCTGCCAGGAAACAGAGTGGGATCTTGGCATAGCTAGAGCTCTGGTGGGTTTCTGTAGGTAGCAGAATGGAACTGGGGCTCCTCTTGCCCGGGTTCCCAAAGGTCAGTGAGGCCCATCTTGGCAGTGTTTGAGCTCTGCCTGTGGGTGAAGGTGGTCCTCTGTCTGGCCTGAGTGCTTCTTGGGGCCTGATTGAGGCAGATGGTCACAGACCCATCTTGAGCCAGGCTCTCGAGCATCTCAGCAAGTGTAATCTGGACTAGGGCTTAACTTTAGTGGCTGTCTGACAGTGGGCAGAGTCATTTCTGGGCAGAGTCATTTCTGGGTGGAGCCTGAGCTGAGGTACCAGTCTAAAGGTAACTGGATAGATATGGGCTACCTGGGCTCAAGTTTCCTACTGCCAGGTGGAAGAGTTAGATCTAGGCAGAACTTGACCTCTGGTAGCGTTCTGCATTTGGTATAATGGAACAGTCCTCTCCTTGCCCAGGCTCTTGCGCAGATCAGGGAGGCCAATATTGGCTAAGTTTCAGCTCTGCCTGTGGGCAGAGGTGGTCCTGTGTCTGGCCTGAGCGCTGCTTGGGGCCTTCTTGTGGCAGTTGGTCCCAGACCTAACTTGGGCCAGGCTTCCTTGTCTGTCAGAGAGGGTGATCTTAACTGGGGCTGAATTTTGGTGACTGTCTCACAGTGGGTGGAGTCATTTCTGGAGTCATCTCAGGTACCAGTCTGAAGGTGACTGGATGGACTTCTGCTACCCTGTGCTTAGGCTCTGTCTCCTGCCAGGTCTTCGAGTTCGATCTGGGCAGAGCTGAAGCTCTGGTGGGGTTCTGCTGGTGACAGGATTGAGCTCAGCCTCTCCTAGCCTCAGCTTTTTCACAGGTCAGCGAGGAGAGTCTGAGCTCTGCAGGGGTCTGCCTGTGGGTGTTCTTCCTGTGGGTGGAGGTGGTCCTGGGCTGAGCCTGAGCTTAAGCAGTGCGGCAGTCTGGCTGTGCACAATTCACAAGCCACTTATAAATCAGGAATAAACTTTATTTTTAGAAAGCACACCCCACCCCCCCAAGAGCTCTTCAGGAATTCTCTCAGAGGCCAACTGCCACCATCAGCTCTTCCAGTGAGCACCTCAACGGCACTTTTCCTGCCCTTGAGGCCTATTGGCTGGTTCACGTGGGTGGAGCCAAAACAATACCCCAATGAGCAGTTTCTTGGTCTGAAATGGTTGGGAAATAGGCCAATGAGTGTCACCACAGAGGAGCAAATCAGCTGGAAGTTTCTGGGACGGAAGTGAGCTAAGCAACTGGAAGTTTGCTGTGGCCTATGTGAGCCAATCAGCTAGAAGTTTGCTGGGGCCCTTTTGACTGTGGCACTCAACATCTCCCCCTCTCTGTTTAATTAAACAACATGTGGCTTAGGGACCGTGCCTAACTTAGGTTGTCCAATACCACATATGGTTCTTACCTGTCATCGAATGAGCTGTCCTCAAGGCATAAGCCTCAAGTCTTAGGTTGGTACCATTGCAATTGGACCTTACCGGTCATTGACTACCGGTTCTGCATACAGCTATACCTGTGGACAGGCCTTTGTACCAGTGGAGGGGTGAGGTTATTTGCCTCACCTCTGATGGCCCCAAAATTTTAGCTGAATGACCATAACAAGTAGAAGGGAGGAGGATATACTAAGCCAATTGATGGCTCCTTTTGGAAAAATTGTACCACCAATGACACCATTAGCAAAAGTACCCTGGGACTACCACAAGTCACTGCACCAACAGATAATTCACTATGCATACAAGTGATACATAGTCCATGCAAGTTCAGCAAGAAGTTCAGTAGTAGCTATTGCAGAAGCTGTAGATTGGTTTTATCTTTGCCTTCACTGGCACTGGGATGAAGATAGGAATTCTGGCAATAATGGCTAAAGAAAAAATTATGTAACATTCCAACAGGTACTAAAAGAAAACAATTTTCTAAACAATTTACATTATCCTGAAGAGAATTATTAAATATAATAAAAAGGAAAGATAAAAGAAAACAAACAGATCGGTTAACCTCCTTCATTTTTTACATATTTAAACAATCCTCAACAAATGTTTACCCAATTTAAATTAAACCATTTAAATCACCTGAATAAGAAAAACATATTTGGATCTATTTTTTCATGAGTGCTCATCATATATGATATATGGACTTACGCACATACAAACATACAACACAAAACACAAGTGTGCACACATAATATAATGCATACAACACATAACATAATAGTAAAAGCCTTGTAACATTTTACAGGTGAAATCTCCATTGCAATATTTAAAACCTCCATAGTCAAAAAATAGTACTAATCAGCAAAACATTAACGTAGGTCTGTATGAGCTCAAAAAGCAAAATAAAATTTTATGATGTGGGAAAGGGCCCTAATAAAATAGATATTGAAAATAAAAGCATCCTGGTTTCATTAGCCTCCAGTTGTGGGAGAACCACTGTCGCAGATGTAAGGATAGCCACACTAGAGTTTTGGATATCAGTTGTTATGGATTTGAGCCAAATCATCTTCTTTTTGTTCTGTAGAAATTGCTTTAGTTAGTCTCTCTGGAACCAAAATCGGCTGCTGTTCTCCCTGTGGAAACACACAAACAGACTGTTAACTCCAGACAATCACTGGGGTAAGCACCTTTCCATTGTCTTGTTAGAATATCTTTCCAAAGTACCTTAGGCTTATGTACATTTTTGGACACATATGCTTTTCTGTAGCACAAAGCCCTAATAAATCGAAATTTAAAAACTTTAAAGTAAAAATGTTTATTTTAAATTTTTCTTTGGCGGATATATACCCTTTTCAATTTCCTCTTTTTGCTTTAATAAGTACATTTTAATAGTTTGATGAGCTCTTTCAACTATGCCTTGTCCCTGTGGATTGTATTAGATTCCTGTTACATAAGTAATGCCAAATGATAAGCAAAGTTGTTTAAAAGATGTAGATGTAAAACCAGGCACATTATCTGTGTTTAACTGTTTTGGAACGCCCACAGTGGCAAAATTTTGTAAGCAATGACCTATAATATCTTTAATTTTTTTCTCTGGCATAAAGGGAAACAATAAAAAATCCAGAAGAAATATCAATTATGACAAGCAAATATTTTAATTTTCCAAATTCTGACAAGTGTGTGACATCCATCTGCCAAATATGTTTAGGAATCAGTCCCCTAGGATTTACTCCAACATTAACTTGTGGTAAAATGGTCACACAATTTTGGAATTATTTAATTATTTTTCTAGCTTGTTTCTTAATTATTTTAAAATGCTTTTGTAAATTATCAGCATTGACATGGATCCTTTTATGAAAATTTGTAGCTTTTTCTAGTGTTGAGAAAATATGCATGTCATGTGTAGTTTTATCTGCAAAATCATTGCGTAAACTAAGGGCTCCAGGCAATTTTTTATCTTCCCTGATATGTTTTATAAAGAATGGATTTTTTCTGTTTCAGATTAGATTTTGCATAGTGGAAAACAAAGAGAAAACAGTATAGAAAGAGGAAATCTTACCATCATCTTCAAGCGATACTATAACATTAAGTATACACTGACTAGCAGAAAACAAGTTAAATAAAGAATCTTTAAACATCACAAAAGCTTATAATACTGAATTAAGCTCTATCTTTTGAGCTGATTTTTTTTGGGTACTAAAACCATAAAAGTTTGATCAGGTGAAACTACTGCTGCTGTACCATTATTTGAACCATCATTGAATATATTTGCAGAATTTATGATACATGTTTTTCTTGTTATTTTTGGAAAACTTACAGGATGTGATGACTAAAAAAGACAACAAACGACTAGATGGTAAGTGGAAATCTAATGTTTTAAATGAAACATTAGATTTGCACATGATTATTGCCAAAGCATTTAACTCATTAGCTAACTCATCAATTTGCTCCATAGTATATGGATTAATAATTTTATTGAAAGAAAATTCAAATACTCCCTTTGATGCTTTTATTCTTTTGAGTATTAATTGTCCTACAGCCTCAGGATACCTAGTAAGAATAGTGTTAGGAGAATACAATAAATGTATCCATGATAATTGACCTTCTTGCCAAAATACTCCTGCAGGAATAATTTTTGTTGGTAGTTCAATAAATAATAAAGGCAAACTTACATCAATTCTATCCAAATGCATATTTTCCATATATGTTTCAATGATTTTTAATGTCTTTCTGTGTCAGGTGTTAACATGTGGGGTGAATTTGAATCTGATGGAGCCTTTAGGATATCAAATAAAGGTCCAACTCTCCTATTGGTATGCCTAGATAAGGCCTTATCCAATGTATTTCTCCTAATAACTTTTGAAAGTCATAAAGTAATTTGAGTTGATGTACTCATAATTGAATTTTTGGTGTATGGACCATGGTTTAGGATAATATAACTCCTAAATAATTAATTAGAAAATTTAATTGTACTTTATCTATTACTATCTCTAGATTTTAATTTTTTAAATTAATTTGTAAGCGTAGCATATCATTCTAGCAATGTGTTTTTATCTTTGTGTGCTAATAATACAACATCCATATAGTAAAATATTTGTAGTTCAGAAGTTTGATTTCTTTGTGGCTGGATTACTTTGTGAACATAAATTTGAAACATAGTTGGGCTGTTAGCCATCCTTGAGGAGTACTTTCCATTCATATCTCTGATCAGTACCTTCATTATTCAGTACAGGGATAGTAAATGCAAAACGTGGACTGTTCTCAAGATGAATTGGAATTGAAAAAAAAAAATCTTTAATACCTATAACTAAAACATACCAAGTTTTTGGTAAAGCAGACAATTGAGGAATCCCCAATTAAGCAGGTCCCATAATAACCATCTCATTATTAATAGTTCATAAATTTTGCATTAATCTCGATTTACCAGATTTCTTTTTGATGACAAAAATGGGAGTATCATGGGGATATGCAGAAGGTTGTATATGTCTCTCTACTAATTGTTGTTTGACCAGGTCATGGGCTGCTTGTATCTTTTCTTTAGTTAGGGGATACTGAGGAACCCATACTGGTCTTTCTGATTTCCAAGTAATTTTTATTTTCTTGAAGACTCCTCCTGAAAATTCAATTCATGTCTATGTATTTATTGATCTATTTTCATTGGTGACACTATAATTTGTCCTTTTTCTTCCAATCCTTTTTCTTTCCTAAAACCTTGTCTAGCCATAATAGTGGATACAGTTGAATTAATGTTATTTATTAATGTTAGTCCTATTTGATTTAGGACATCTCATCCCCATAAATTTATAGGAAGGTGATCCAATACATATGTCTGTATAGTTCTCTTACATCCTTCAGGATCCTTCCAATCTAATACCATCGCATTTCTATGGGGATTAGTCTCCACTCCTAGGCCTCAAATCATTTGAGTGGCTTGTTGTAATGGCCAATGGTTTTGCTATTCTTGATGAGAGATGATGCTAAGGTCTTTCAACTGTATCCAGTAGCCCATTAAATTCATGTCCTTAAGCATTTGGGTTTAGCATGGGGCAAGAATCTAAATGTAAAGAAAGTATAGCCCAATCTACACCTGTGGAGCCTAATCCCCTGGAACCTCTTTCTACTGTACCAATGAAAAATTTATCATTTAGGCTGAGGATTGTTAATAACTGTACTGTTCTATCCCCTGGTGAAATTGCTGATATTCCCTTTGGAGAACTGGCTATAATTTTTATTTCACCTTCATAATCAAGATTAGTTACCCCAGGACTTATCATATGTACTTTTAGAGAAGAAGAACTGCATCCGTATAATAAGCTTACTGTTCCTTTGGGAGGAGGAACTTTTACCCATGTAGGAATGATTTGAACTTCCATCTCTGGAGTTAGTACTTCTCTGGCAGAGAAACAGATGTCAAATCCTGCACTTCCTCTGATTTCTTTAGTGAGGGAGCTAATACATATTGTATCCTGGGTACTACCCTGATATTGCTGGGTTCCTCCAGTGCCCCATATATTTGTGGTCGTGGGCCCTGGAGCATTGCGCTCCCCCCATCTGTTTTTTGGCAATGGAGCCTGATGCCTTTCTCCACAATATCGTGGATAAACACCTGGTCCTTTTCTGGTTTTTTTTTTTTAATAATGGATTACCCTCTATGGTGGTTTGAGAATGGCATTCATTAGCCCAATATGTCTGTACATCATTGTGGGCAAATACCCAGTATTCTACCCCCTTGATACCTAGTATTATTAAACCCTCCTCCTATGGGGTAATTCTTCTTAAAATGTCCTGTTTGTTCACCATTGTAGCATGTTTTTGGTCTGGCATCTAAAGCCTGTTGTACAGTAGCTGCCAAGACTTGCCCTTGTTCATTAATGTCTCTACATAATTCAATATATGTGTTTAAATCTCCGTGTTTTCATAGTTTAATAGCCTCCTTGCACCATCTGTTTGCTTTTTCATAGACTAGCTGTTTAATTAATGGTATTGTTTGTTCTGTATCCCCCAAAACTCTGGTAGCTATTTGAATAAGCCTATCTACAAATTCAGCATAAGGTTCATTAGTTCCTTGTATTACCTTAGATAATTGACTTTGTAAATCTCTATGTCCTTGTAAATTCTTCCTTGCCCTAACTGCATCTACAGCAGTTTGTGACTATGTGGCAGAATCTTATGCAATTTGTTGCTGCTCACCTCCATAGGGTCCCTATTATAACAACATATCTAGATTTTTCTGAGGATAACGGGCTGCTGCATTTAGCCTACACATCTCCGTGCAAAATTCCTCATTGGAAATCTTTCATAATCTTCCATAAATCTTCCATTTAGCCCACAGCTTTACACATATTTGTCAAATCTGCTGGCATCATTTTCAAATTGGCAATGGATTCAACCATGCTTACAGTGAAGGGTGCTTGAGGACTGTAAATTGTTACAGCCTCTTTTAGCTGCTTCACTGTTTTGAAATCTAAAGCATGGTGAATTTGCTCCCCTTCTGCCTGCTAAAATTCAGGGCATGCTAATCTTTGAAGTCCTGTTTCAGATCCCATCTATCAACTATGCGGGTTGGGGGCCTCCCAGCGTATGGAGGTGGAGCTGTTGGTTGGACACTTATACCCTCATGTGATAGAAAGGTGTTAATAGCAGTCTCCTGTTGTAACTTTTCCCCTCATGACATTTTCTTCTGTAAACTTTCTTCCCCTTTCTGACTACCTCAAGAGGCCTCCTCTTTTACTTGATCTAAAATGTCTTCTTTTTGACTAAGTAAACAAGATTGTACCAATGTCCATAACAGTAACGTGTCAACTGGGAGAGTTTCTGAGCTTTCCTTTCCTACCTTTTTAAATCATCAATGTATGCCTTAATTTTTCTTGATATTACTGGGGTGCCTCCTTCCTCTAACAATTTACTTAATATTTTGGGGTTTGTTTTTTACTTATTTTTAGTTCCATATTTCCGTGACAAAGACACCCCTCACTAAGAAAATGGAAAACAAAACTGAAAAACAATAAAACAAAAATGCATTACGACAGCCTTTTATCATCCTGAAATCTCCATCCATACTTTCTCCCTATCTTTTCCTCAGACGCAAATATTTTTTCCTCAGTTGTGTGTGGTTTTTCTTCCATCTCTTTCATCTCCAGGGACAGGCAACATAAAACAAAAGCAAAACAAAAAAAAGAAGAATCTTAAAATGGCTACATATACTCCTGCCGTGCCCTCAGGGGCGAGCAGTTTACCTTATCACTTCTCCTCAGTTGTTCCCCATATGGGCCACCAAATGCTGCAGTCTGGCTGGCCACAATTCATGAGACACTTTTCAAGCAGGAACAAACTTTATTTTTAGAATGCACACCCTGCACCACAAGAGCTCTTCTGAAATTCCCTCAGAGCCCAACTGCCACCATCAGCTCTTTCAGCGAGCACCTCAACCGGCACTCTTCCTGCCCTTTAGGCCGATTGGCTGTTTCATCTGGGGGGAGCCAAAATAAATTCCCAATGAGCAGATTTGTGGTCTGAAAGGGCAGAGAAAATGAGCATCACCAATGAGCATCACAACAGAGGAGCCAATCACCTGGAAGTTTTGTTGGGCACTTTGGCTGTGGCTCTCAGCATAGCAGGTGTCAGAAAGTGGAGGATTGGAACATACCTATCATTTCCTTTGCTCTGGTGCAGGTGGTCCAGCTGGATCTGGGCTGGGACTGAGTTCTGTAGGGTGTCTTTTCTATGGGTGGAGTTGGTCCTGGGTCAAACCTGATCTCAGGTGGAAGTCTGGTGGTGGCCATATGTTCCCAAGGATACCCTGTGCTAGGGCTTCTGTGCACATCTGCAAGGCTTCTCTGATTGGATGCTGAGATACAGCAGGGGGTTGGCTGGTGGCAGGAAGGAACAGGACCTACCCTTGTCAGGATACCTAAGCTGATCAGCAAGGTGGATCTGTGTTGCAGCTTGGGCAGGGGTCACCTTTGTGCCCAGAGTATCCTGTTTCTGGCCTGAGCTCTGCTCAGGGACTGCTTATGGCAGTTGGGGCCAGGATACCTTGGGCCAGGGTCCTGCGCCTGTCAGGAAGGCTGATCTGGACTGGGGCTGAACTTCAGTGACTGTCAGTGGGTAGATTCAGTCATGGGCGGAGTCTGAGCTCTGGTGCCAGTCTCCTGGTTATGGGATTGCCTTGGGCTATCCTGGGCTTGGGCTTCGTCTTTTGCCAGGTCATGTAGTTGTTTCTGGGCAGAGGTGGAGCTCAGGTAGGGTTCTGGACATGGCAGGATGGAACTGGACCTCCCCTTGCCTAGGCTCTGGCACAAGTCAGCAGGGCCAATCCTTGCCATGTCTGAGCTCCGCCTGTGGGCAGAGGTGGTCCTGTGTCTTGCCTGAGGGCTGCTTGAGAACTATTTGGTCCAAAGCCTACTATAAGCCAGGCTCCCTTACTTGTCATCACTGCTCATCTTTGCTGGGGCTGAACTTCTGCAGCTGTCTGACAGTTAGCAGAGTCCATTATGGGTGAAGACTGAGTTCTGTTGCCAGTCTCTTGATGACTGGAAGGACATGGACTACCCTGTGCTCAAGTGTTCTCCAGCCAGGTCGACGAGGTGGATCTGGGCAGAACTGCAGCTCTGGTGAGGTTCGGCAGGTGGCCAGATGGAACCAGGCCTCCCCTTGCCCAAGCTCTCGCACAGGTCAGAAAGGCCAATCTTAGCCATGTTGAGCTCTGCCTGTGGCTGGAGATGGTCCTGTGTCTGGCCTGAGGGCTGCTTTGGGTCTGCTTGTGGCACTTTGTCCCAGACCTACCAAGGGCCAGGCTCCACTGCCTATCAGATAGGTTGATCTTCACTGGGGCTGAACTGAGTTGACTGTCTGATAGTGGGCAGAGTCATTTCTGGTAGGAGCCTGAGCTCGAGTGCTAGTCTGAAGGTGACTGGATGGATTTGGGCTACCCTGGTCTTGGGCTCCGTTTCCTGCCAGGTCGTCAAGTTGGATCTGTGCAAACCTGGAGCTCAGGTGGAGTTCTACAGATGGTGGGATAGACCTAGGCTTTCCCTTTCTTGGGCTCTTATGCATGGTAGAGAGGCTAATCTGGGCCTTGCATGAGCTTTGGCCAGGTTTTGCCTGTGGGTGGTGTCAGTCCTGGGCTGAGCCTGAGCTCAGGTGGTGGTCTGGTTGCGGCCATATGTTCCCAGGGCTACCCTGTTCCCAGCTTCCTGTGTACATCTTTAAGGCTTACCTGGTTGGATCTTAAGATCCAGGTTGGGGGTGCTGTTTGCAGGAGGGAATAAGATCTACCCCTGTCAGGACTTCTGAGTGGATCATCCAGGTGGATTAGGGCACAGATGAACTCCAGCAGGGCACAGCTTTTAGGCACAGACTGTCCTGTGTTTGGCCTGAGCTCTGCACAAGGTCTGCTTGTGGCAGTTGGGACCTGGCCTACCTTTGGCCAGGCTCCTAGACCTGTGAGCAAGGCTGATCTGACTGGGGCTGAACTTCAGTGACTGTCCGTCAGTGCACAGAGTCAGTCATGGGCAGAGCCTGAGCTTTTGTGCCAGTCTAATGGTGACTGGATGCATTTGGACTACTCTGAGCTTGGGCTTTGTCTCCTGCCATGTCATGGAGTTGGATCTGAGCAGAGCTGGAGCTCTGATGGGGTTCTGCATGTGCCGGGATGAAACAGGGCCAATATTTGCCTGGGACCCCAAGAAGGTCAGCGAGGACAATCTTGGCCAAGTTTGAGCTCTACTTGTTGATTGGTGGTGGTCTTGTGACCTGCCTGAGCTCTTCTTAGGGCCTGATTTTTGCAGCAGGTATCAGGCCTACCTTGGGCCAAGATCCCGTGCCTGTTAGTGAGGCTGATTTGGGCTGGGGCTGAAGTTCTTTGACTTTCTGTCAGTGGGCAGAGTAGGTAGTGGGAAGAGCCTAAATTCAGATGCCAGTCTCTTGATGACTGGAAAGACATGGGCTACCCTGGACTCAGGTTTTATCTTGGCAGCTCTTTGACTTGGATCTGGGCAGAGCTAGAGCTCTGGTGGGCTTCTGCAGGTGGCAGAATGGAACAGGGCCTCCCTTTACCTGGGCTCCTGTGGAGAGTAGTGAGGCCAAATCTGGGCCTGTGTGAGCTCTGGCAGGGTTCTGCTTGTGGCAGATTCAGTCCTGTGCCAAGCCTGAGCTCTGGTGGTGGTCTGTTGTTGGCCATATGTTCCCAGGGATACCCTCTCCCCAGGCTCCTGTGCATATCTGTAAGGCTTATCTGGTGAGAGCCTGAGGGGGCCTGATGTTTGTCTGAAGGACCATAGCCTACTCTGGGCTTCAGCTACCAGTAAGGTTGTTGAAGCTGAAATGGGCAAGGATTGGCCACCAGTGAGTGTCTGTTGGTGGGCAGTCTGTCCTGGTCCAAACTTGAACTCTGGAAAAAGCTGCTAGAGGGTGGAGACAGTCCTTGGTAGAACCTGAGCTCTGGCACCAGTCTTGAGATGAGGGGGGTGGACTAGGGGTATCCTGGGCCCTATCTCCTGTGCAGGTCTTCATGGTGACTCTGGACTGGATCTGAGCTCCTGCAGTGGTCTGCTGGTGGGCAGAACCAGTCGTGGCCTGAGTCTCAGGGAGAGTAAGCCAGTGTTGGGATGGACCCGGACCTATCCTTTCTTGTGCTCCATGCAGGTTCTCGAGGCTGATCTGGGAAGAGCCTGAGCTTGGAGCTCAGGTCTCTGCCAGTGTGGGGATATAGTCCTGGGCCAGACCTGAGCTCGGTGCAGGTCTCCCAGTTGAGGGATAGACACAGGCTTACCCCATGTCTGGCCTCCTTCCAAGTTTGGTGGGGACAGATTTGGACTGTACATGACCTCTGGTTGGTGTTTGCATGTGAGTAGAAGCAGTCTGGGCTGGGTCTGAGCATTACATTGGTGGCGGGATGAAACCAGGCTACTAAGCCCCAGCTCCAGTGCATCCAGGAAGGGCCTGATCTCAGGCGGGTTATCTCTGACCTTTATTTTATTCATTTGTTCATAGAAGGTACTGAGAGTCAAACTCAGTGTCTCATATTTGGGAGACAAGTGTTCTATCTCTCAGTGACAACCTCAGCCCTATTTGATTTTTGTTGACCATTAGTCATACCATCTTTTTGTTTAATATCATTTTTTTCATGCATGCATTTGAAAATTAATAAATAACTACTATGTGATATCACCAGCAATGCTTCCCAAGCTGGCCCAAAATTAGATCTTGATCCTCAGCAGGATTACATCCCACACATCCATGTCACCTCTAGCATAGGTGTGTAAGAGAGATGACTAAGACATGGTCCATGATTCTGAACTTTTGAGAAAAATTGCTTTGAAAAGTAAAGGATAAGTGGTAATTTGACAGAGATATTGCAGAATGTAGAGCAGATATGTTTTTGAAAAACATTTATGTTTGTAAAGTTTGTTTATTTCCTTTTTGCTGGCGTTCATTTATCTGTAATTTTATTTTCCTTTTTTTGGAACAGGGATCACACCCATGGCTTTGGGAATAAGAGGCAAATGCTTTGTTGCTTTGCCATTGAGTCTCTTCCTAGCTTATTCATTCATTGTCAGCGTGGGAATTCAGGACTGCTTATATGAATGAATCTACTATGAAAGTTAAAAAGAAGACTGACCAATCACATTTATAAATGTGCAACCCAATTAGCAAAACTTTGGGTCAATAGCATTGGTACTTCTTTCAAGTCCTAATTAGCAAAAGTTTGGACCAATAGTATTGGATCAAGTGTTATATAAAGCCCTTGAAGGCTGTTCTGAGGAAGAGAAGCTGCTGCCCTGGAGTTCTCCAGAGTTTTGCTGAAATTTTCAAGAGTTCCTGAGTCCACAGGAGGTCTGCCGTAAGTCCACAGAAGTTCCAGCTTGCTTTTTTCTTGGAGATGATTCTTCAACTTTGAAGAGATGGCCCAGAGAAGAAGAAATGGTTGAGTATCTGCTGGGGTCTGCTGCAACGCTGGATTGAATGGCCCTCCATAAAGAGTTAGGTCTCCTCTCTGCTTCAGAGGTCTTCTGGCCCTGTGTGTGCAGACCCCTACCTGCCAGCAGAAGCCATGGAGTTTCATCTTTGAACTCTGGTTTCAAAGGTATTGTTAAATGTTAGATACTTAGCATCATAATATTGAAATTTGTTAATTTTAATTTCTAGTAGTGAAAATTGTGATATTTATAAAGAATATAAAATTATTTCCAACAGTTTTGGAGGTAAGAAGCTTGAAAAAGTCTGTCCCAATAGTTTTGACATCATTTGGCAGAAAAGTGAGAGAGACTATACCCAGTCTTAAAAGGCCTTTTTCTTTCCATTCATTTGAAGTTGATTCCAGACACTAGAAAAGCAATATGTCAATCAATGGAAGGGTAACTGATGTGATACAGCAATCTGTATACAGGGTAAAGTTGGAAGTTAATAACCCGCTTGAATCAAACTATGAAATAAGATGTATTAAGAACTGTGTAATGTTTTGAACGACCAACAATAAAAATAAATAAATAAATAAATATTTAAAGAAACAGAGAAAATGTTTCATTTTATTAATTTTCACTTATTGGTTATTTTTAGTTATGAAATTAATTTGTTTTTAATTTTTTAAGTTGTTAATGGACCGTTTATATTATTTTATTTATATGTAGTACTGAGAATTAAACCCAGTGCCTCATACATACAAGGAACGTGCTCTACCACTGAGCCATAACCATGGCCCATAAAATTCATTTTGATATAGTCCATATTTGTATAGTTATACCTTATCTCTTTAGAATTGCATTCTTAGGATGTACATGGTTGTGGAATTCACTGTGTTGTTTCCACATTTATAGTTGGGAAAGCTGCATCAGAGTCTTTGCACTGACCTTTTTTTTTTTTTTTTTGCTTATGTCCCCTCCTTTCCCTCCATTCCCCATTGTCTACTCTACTGCACTTTTGTTCCCATCACTCCTCTTGTTTTGAGGTAGCTTCCACATACCAGATAAAACCTTTGTCCTTTTTTTTTTTTTTTTTGTAAACTGGCTTAGCTTCACTTAGTTTGATTGTCTTCAGGTGGATCCACTTATGGGGAGATTCAGTAGTAATATTTTTTTTTATAAATTAGTATGTTTTCTTTAATCAACTTTATGAGAATATTGTTCTAATTCTACATGACAATGGAATGCACTTTTATATATCATACATAAATGTAGTATGATTTCTCAGTTTCTGATTGTGCAGGTTTTAGCATCATATCAGTAATGTATTTGTATATGTACTTTGGATGATAATGTCTGATTCATTCTACTATCCATTGTACCCAATATAATCCTTCCCCTCTTTTCACTACTCTAGGCAATGCAAAGCAACTTTATACTTCCCTACCCCCCAACTCCCCTTACTTTGATTAGCATAAACATATCCAGAAAAATTTCAACCTTGGTTTTTGGGCATGGGCTTAACATTTAGCATGATAAGATCCATCCATTTACCAGCAAATGTCAAAATTTTATTCTTCTTTAAGGCTGAGTTGTATTCCATCATACATGTGCTTGTGTAAAATTGTATTTTTTTATATTTTATATATATATATATATATATATATATATATATATATATATATATGCACACACACACACACACATACACACCACATTTTCTTTATTCATTTATCTGTCAAAAGGAACCTAGGTTAGTTTCATAGTTTAGTTGTTATTAGTTGAGCTGCTGTAAACATAATGTGGCTGTGTCATTATAATATGTTGATTTTAAGTTATTTGTGTATAAAAAGAGGAAAGTGATAGCTGTGTCAGATGTTGATTCCATTCCACATTTTCTGAGGAATTTTTTTACTGCTTTCCATTATGGTTGCATGAATTTCCAGTCCCACAAGCAAACTTTTCCTCACATCCTTGCCAACATTTATTGTTATTTGATGATTTTATTCTTGATAATCATGGTTTGACTGGGTTGAGATAAAATCTTTGAGTTGTTTTGATTTGCTTTTCTCTAGTGTCTAAACATTGAATATTTTTTCATGTATTTCTTGCTTTTTCTGTGAGGTATCTGTTCATTTTCTTAGCCCATTTATTGATTAGATTATTTGTTTTTATGGTGATAAGTTTTTTGAGTTCTGCATATGTTCTAGGAATTCATGCTCTGAGGTGCATGTGGTGAAGATTTTCTTTCATTCTCTTTTCACATTATTGATTTTTTCCTTTGCTGAGAAGATGTTTTTAGTTTGAACCTATGCTGTTTATTTAACCTTGAATTTACTTCTTGGAATGTAGGAGTGTCCTTAAGGAAGTCAGATCTTAGGCTGTCATAGTGAAGAGTTGAGCCTAATTTTTCTTCTATTAGGTCAGAATTTCTGTTCTAGTGCCTAATTTTTGATCCATTTTCAATTGAATTTTATGTAGAGTGAGAAAGAGGGCTTGACTTTATTTTTTTTTTCATGTGGCTTTACAATTTTCCCTCCACCATATGTTGAATAGGATTTTTTAAAATATAATATATGTTTTTGCGGTCTTTGTCAAATGTGAGATAACTGTGTTTTTGTGAGTTTTCCTCTGTGTCTTCAATTCTGTACCATTCATTAGTCTCTCTCTTGTTTTGGTGTCAAAACAATGCTGTCTTTGTTACAGTGACTCTGTAGTACACTTTAAGCTATACTATTATGATATGTCTTACTTCACTCTTCTTGCTAAGAATTGCTTTGGCTATTCTGAATCTCTTATTTTTCCACATGAATTTCATGGTTGCTTTATCTAGTTCTGTGAAGAATTGTCTTTGAGATTTTTATATTAATTCCATAAAAATTTATGCCCAAACACAAATTAGTTAAAACTATGAAAAAGAATCCCAGCTCACCATGGACCTGAGAGCTATCTTGTCACTGGTTTCTTTTGAGCCAGCCACTATCTCTTTCACACTTGGTGGTGGCTAAGCTGAGGTGACTTGTTAAATTTTGAGGTTGAGGGTGTCTTAGATTTTAGTCTACTCTGCATATTGGTGCCGAAGTTCAGGTACACTTTTGCCACCACACAGCCTGGGATACCTTTCTGGGTTTCTTAAACTTTTAATTGTGTCTGAAAATTTCTTTGGGCCTTTTAATCACTTTACTTGATCAACTTCTGTGCCCTAGGCATAATACTAAGTGTGGAGTATGGAGTGAATAGGCCAAGTTCATGCTTCCATGGAACTTAATGAAGTTAGTAGGATAAAAATAGCATCTATGTCTACCTCAATGTTACTGTGAAAATTAGAAGACCGTATGTCTGGTAATAACTGCAGTGCTGAGGACTGTAATATTGTTGAGGAAATTTGCATAAGATTTCATTAGGCAACACTTTGATTTTATATGGGAAGTCTGAGTAATACAGACATTTAACACAGTAATATAAACTTTATATCTGAAGCCTGTGAATTTCAGGGATCCCTGTGTGTTGCTTGTCTCCAGGTCAGATACACCACCCTGTGCTTACTCAATACAGGTTTGGATAGAACCATGAGAGCCAGTGCTTCATTGTCAGAAAGTCAATTCTGAGTTCAGATTAGAATCCTGGAACATTGGCCTCCTGTGCAAATCTCATTAAGTTAATCTCCATTAGCCTCAGATCTAACCTTTCTAAAAATAGAATGCTGCACTTTTTTCTGAGGGCCCTTGGGAGGATTAAGGAAGCAGACTGGATGGGACAGGCAGTTTCATCCACACAGCCTTCCTCATGAGGCCAGGAAGGTGGTTCACAGGGAAGATGCTTAGATGAGGAGGGCTGTAACTCATGGGTGGGCTAGTCTGTCTGATGCATTAACAATTTGAAAGAACTCCTCGGTGGTAACATAGGTGTGTGTGCATGGAAGATATAGGTCACTATGCATGTGGCCTTGGATTATATCTGTCCCTGGCCTCTTTTTTTTGTGGTGTTGGGAATTGAACCTAGGGCCTGGTAAACAGGGGACAGCATTTCACCAACTGAGCTATATTACCCACTTCTTCTTTATCTCTCTGGTTTCTGGCTACCAGGAGCCCAACAACTTACTTCCATGACACCCTTCTGCCATGATGTTCTGCCTCACCTCAGACCTGGGGCAGTGGACTGGGCCTAACATGGATAGAATCTCAGAAATTATGAGCTCAAACTAAACTTTCTCTCCTCTAAATGGATCCTGTCAGGTATTTTGGTAATGGTATTGACATCTGACTAACACAATGACTGTTATGGGCAAAGTTGGGTAAATGTTTTTTAGAGCTCACCATGAAGGACATACCTAAGACATCTCGGTGAAAAAATACTTACAGACACATTTTACCATGGGGAAGAGCCAGGCACAGAGGCTAGCAGTTTAAGGAGTAGGGATTTCCGTCTAGTGTGTGTAGGTGAGAGAGGAGAGTAATTTGGTGGGCAGAGGGTGGAAGGAGAGGTAGGTGTGTGGGACAGGAGTTTAGTGTAGACTGATTGAGCTCTGATATAATACTGTGCTTGTGAGAGTACCCCACAGGTATGGGGATGCTAAAGGTGGAGAGCATAGAGTTGATAAATCTAGAAGGCCACCCTTCCCTAGTGCTGAATAATATTCCTGAAGGGAGGAATGAAAGGAATCACTTGGATTGCCAGGGTGGGCAATCTGTAGCTTGTGTAAATATGCAGAGAGGATTAGGACACCTGTGTGAACAGGGGACCAGGTGCCAGAGTCCTATAAATACTGCTGCCCTGACTTGGGATTGTGGTATCAAATAAGACCCTGGTTTCCCTTCCTGTGAATGCAAGCCTGAAAGGGGGCTTGCTAGGTCATCTGGTAGTTCTGTTCAGGTTTTTTGAGACTCTTATGTCATTTGCCTTTATCCCCACCAGCTACAGAAGCATGGTTGTCTTCTCTCTACCTCCTGATAGAAGCCGTCCTAATTGGCAGGAATTGTTCTCTTGTGGGGTGATTTGCTTCTTTGATGGTTAATGACATGGGGAAACTTTTCTGATGTCATTTTAATGTTGGGCAAATGTTGTCTCCAGTTCGACTTTCTTCTTGCAAGATTTTCCCGTCCTCCAGATCCACTTTCTCCTTCTTTACCTTAGTGGGCCTCATTCAGTTTGGCAGCATAAAACTCATCCTTTTTTCCCCCATTTCTTTATGTTCCTTTTTTCTTGCTTTTGTATTGAGCAATACAGTATTCCCAGGGGTAATAAACACACTAATGCGTACTCATTTGCTTTACGTGTATTTTAATGTAAAAACCAAAGCCCTCTAAATGGACATATGCATCCATAAATAGCATACAAATAACACACAGTATTTACATTTTAATAGCTTATGCTGTAAACACTATTCCACGGTTTACTTTTTCCCTCAGTGTCTAATTTCACAACTTCTCTCTGCTGTGTTGTGCTGTACATGAGATGTGTAGTCTGCCCCTGTGGCATAGTCCCAAGTCCACTCTGCTGTCAATCTTCTCTAACTTGGGTAGCTTCCTCTGCCCTCTTTGGTTCTTGCTTACTGAAGGGTACTAAAACACAACATAGTGTAATTACATAAATATAACTCTTGTTTCTCTCAGATTGTAAATTCTTATAAGGCTGAAACACTATTTGAGATTCTTCTGCACTCTAGCAATTGATGAGCTTGCACCCAATGCAGCACACAGTCAGCTGAATGCTGGAAGTGTGGCCAGGTAATGTGGCAGCTTCTCCAAGACAGAATGCACCTGACTAGGGAAGAGACTTTCCACTTAGGAATGAATTTCCCCCAGGATCTCATGCTTGGTTACAGAGAACTGTGAAGTGATGGAGGGGTTCTTGACCTGCACTGTCCAGCTGGGGGATTTGACTGCAGATATTGTAATTGTGGCTGATTATTGGAGAAACTGAATTTTAAATTGTGTTTATTTTTGATTAATTTCAATTTAAATAGTCATATGTTGCTTGTGTCCGAATGAAAAGAGCAGATGCTGTCTGCTGATAGTAAAAAATAGTTTTTGTTGTTGATGTTGTTGTTGTTTTTCTTGTTGTTGTGTCCTTGAATGGTCATCCTAAAACTTAGGAATGATGAGTAATTTAGCATACATTCACAAAGAGCCAAAGGTGCCTATTGTGTGCTGGGTTTCTTTACCTCTATGGCAAAGCTGATGGCATCTCTTGATAGGACCATGAATAAGACAAGACATCTCTGCAAGGCCCTTCAGAGAGTGCTTTTAAAAAAATGGTAGCCATCAATCTTCTCAGCCCCTGGACCTTAGTGTGTAGTGTGCAGTAGAGATGTGCATTTTACCTACAGCTCCTGCTCTTTGAGTTTGAAGAGGACAGAGTGGACTGTGGCAGCCAGGTCACCCCCATCCCAGCTGTGTCCCTGAAACCCAATGTTGGGGTCATTTCTGGTTTTATAGCTTGAGTACTGCTGCAACTCTTTGAGAGTGCCAGCTGTTTTTGCACCCTGAATGATGGTATGAGCACCTTGATCCTTTTTGGCCCTTTTTAAAGGTTTCAGGACTTGTACTCTCTGTCTGGCTGCTCGCTGGCTCTCTCCTTGATTCCACAGATCACAGGAGCCTCTTCCAAAATTCCAGCTATGATCTTGCTGTGTTGCTTCTCAGCTCCTCCAGGGTTCCTTCTTTCCTGGAGGTCAAAACCCACTTCCTTTGACATGGGTGCATCCAGTCAGTCTGTGTCTCCCTCTCCCTTATGGAGTCCTGCTTCCTGGTGTTCTTGCCATTGGGGCCCAGCACATGCTCATCTCCCCCATAGGGTGCTCTTGATGATTGCCCTTCCTATCCACAATGCCTTTGTTTTCCCTTTCTGCCCTACCCAGATGGCCATGTCTCCTCACTTTCCTTTCTCCCAGAGCTGTGACCCCAGTGCCCAGGCAAGCACTACCTTCATGTGAAAAAGACCCAGCCTCCTCACTGCCTACATCTGTTTCTGCCTGAGTTTGCATCTGGCTGTCTTGCTGAGTGCTTATGTTCATGGGTTTTCTTTCTATACTTTAAAACCCATGAAGAAAAGGGTGGTTTCTTGAGTATCTTTGTCCCCACGGCACCCCCACACCAAGCACATCAGAAGTTGAAGATTTGTTAAAACAAGTGAGAAAGTTAACAGCAGCTTTTCAGTATCAGGATCTGGGTCCTTCTAGAGAAGGATCCTTTCCTAACGAGAAGGACTCCTAGACACTCACAATGTGGCAGTTTCCCCAGAGAAGTCCTTTGTGTATGAAACCACAGAATGTATCTCTTCTTCACAAAATCACAGGTCTCTGTGTACCAAGAACTTTTAAATATTTGCCAAGAGAGGATGGCCACTGTGGAGAGCACAGCACCACTCATGATTCCTGCAAGCTAACACTTGGAAACATGGGTTGTTTCTCATAATGCTGGTGAAAGGCAGCATCAGCCCTTGCTTCACTGAGTGTATGCTTGTGGTCCAAGGCAGCATTTAAAGTGAAATTTACCTTGTTGACTTCACGTTTAGATTTAGGTGCAGTGTTGACACTTCTATGAAAGCAACTCGCTTTTGTTCTCAATTTGAGCCAGAGACAGATTGCTGGTTAGCAGAGCTGTCAGAAATGTCTTGACCAGATATCCTGATGTCTTGAGTTTCCACAAGTTGCCACAAGTTGCCACAAGATTTATTAAGAAAGATGCACTGACACCCATCACAACTCAAGAGAGGGTTTGATGAGTCATCAATATGCACAGGGAGTGCTGTTGATTTCTGGATTAAACTACAAAAGCAACTTTTGGTAATGGAACAAAAGCTAAGAAAAGGTCTGAAATGACTACAAATGGAAATCTTAAAATCTAGCTGTTTCTAGTATCTATAATATAATAAAATTATATTAGAATATTATCCAGCTTGTGGGAGAGACTGCACAATGAGGCATTTACCAGAGCTGCAGGGAAAGGGCCAAAAAAGGCATGGAGCTCTTGGGCAGTTAATGTTTTATTCATGTTGAATTCTCCTTCCTCTGGTTGTCATTGCTATTTTTGCCTCAATGGAGGATGGGTGCTACTGCTTGACATTGACAATGACATTACCTTGAGGGTTTCTACTTTAAATTATGATGAGACAAAGAAAAGACATGGCACTTCAGCAGGAGAATAAAGTGAATAGCATCCTTGCAGAAACCTGCAAATTGAAAAGAGCCAAGATCAGAGAGCACAGGCCCCATGCACTCTGTGGCCACACAGCAAACCCTGGTGAAAGCTTTTTCTTCTGAGGCCTGGTACCTGTAATGGGCCAAGAGGAGCAGCAGGGAAACTACCAGTAAACCTCGGATTAATTGCACATTTTGTGAAGTTAAAATGCTTTGTTATCTATCAAGACCTTAAATAAACATCTGAATATTTCTTCTTAACTGAGAAAGCCAGTAGTGTAATATGGTAGGTATCTGTCCCTTTAAATGGCCCTTGATAAAAAAAAAAAAAAAAACACTCAGTGAATATGTTCTGGAAAATGTGAACGAGGCAAATGTGCTTGCTGTTCATCTGGTCCTTATATAAGAATCAGATATTAAAAATTGAATATTGAGTGCATGGCTGCATCATCATTGTTACCACCCATGCTGATGAAAGTTTTCCTTTGAATTGTGCTTTTTAAAGACTCCAAGTATTTTGCCTAGATATTTGCTCTGGATCTCATAACATTGGTGGGGTATGGAGATGTTACTTTCATTTTAATCCTGAGAAGACTAGGGTAGCAGAAGTTCTTGGGTTATTACTGAGACCACGATGAGAGTCTTACAATTGAGAGCACACTGTTTTTTAGGTACTAAAGCTAAAAAATATTTCCCCATTCAGTGCATAAGAAGACTCCAAGAAAAAAGATTGCAGGGTACAGATGGATGGCATAACCTACACATTGCTGTGCACCTTTCAGTATCTTCAGTGAGTCTTCTGTTTCTTGACTTTGGGAAGTGAACACGGATGATGTCCTCTTCTGTTTTGGTGTACCAGCATCTTCTTGGCTTGCTGACCTCGTTAAGCTCTCCTGATGGTGCAGGCTTAGGAATAGCAGTCTCCCTCTTGTCCAAGCTGTTGGGAGCCCTCACAACTGGCCTGTAGGGAGCCAGCCTGTGCTCAGGGACAACTGTGCTCCTTGCATGCAGCTCCCAGTCTGGATCTTTAGTTGTTAATGGCATGATGATACAGTCCTGCATCTTTTTGTATTTCTTAAGGAAGTTTTCTATTTGATAAATTTATTTTCGATGTGCACAGTATACAGAGAGTTCTCATATCCCCAACACCAGGTGCCTATCATAAATGAGTGAGCACATTTTTTACAATGTTGAACCCATGTGGAAGAATTAGTATTGAGGTAGGTGCTTGATTAATCCAGGTATCCTTGCATAATTATTATTTCTAAAATTGCATTACAAAAGCATAATTTTATCTAAAAAATTTGCTTTTGTCTCTCAGTATTTGCAAGCATGAATAACTCCCAATATTAAAAAATGGTCTAAATATTTTTCAATGTCAGGCTAAAAGTTGGTGGTCATTTTCCAAGAAACCAACAAGAAAAAAAAAAGTTTAAAATGGGACACCAACCTGGAAGAATCTCCCAAGGAGACCAATAAAGCTGCATCTTTGGAAATTTCCTCCAGTGAGAAATAAACCCCCTTCATTTGTCTATGTTCCCTCAACTTTTTTCAGCTTTCATAAACAGGACCACCTCAGGAAAAAGGTCAAATAAATTTTAAAATTTATATTTGCTAAACTCATAATTTTGATTCAATATGCTTAGGTTAATATGTTCTTCTGATTATACTCTGCTTTATTCTAAGGCCAATTTACAAGGGTTAACTCTCAATCTAATAGGTTCTTAAAAATAAGCTACAAGGCTTTTGTTTGTCTATTTGCTTTGTGTGGGTGAACCAGTGTACTGTCTGTCTACATGTATTGCCATGTCTACATGTATTTGATACAAAAAATTGAAATATAAGCTAATAAATTAAAATTTTAAAAAATGGATCTAAATACTTTTGGTTAATATAATTTAAAAGATTCAATTTAAATTGGGGAAATAGATAAAATACAAATGTCTTTAAAGTTACTAATGCACAGATTTGTTTCTATATGGCTATACAGCTGTTAAAATGTTAGTGTCTACAAAGTTTCTGATATTCATTGTCTCTCGGGTTTTTATTCAACAACAACAAAAAAAAGATTACTAATACTATTCAATGCACTTGTCTGATACCTTGTTTTTAAAAAAAGATATGTAAATTTCATCTAAGCATATAAAAAATTAATCATATATGTGTTTGTTAAAGACATCTAATTGGTACAAAGTTAAAATGCTAACTGTTAAATATAATATCAAATGCTCTTAACTCCTTAAATTCCTTAAGGTAAAACATTTAAACAATGTTGGTGTTTTCATAAATTGGTAAACTAAAAAACAAGTTTAAATTTATTTTGTGTTATTATAAAAACAAGGTTACTATAAATTACAAAGTACCAACAGGTATAATTCTACATACAAAGAGTCAATATGCTTCAATTATATTTCAGTTAAAGTACTGTAAATAACAAATATTTCATATTATTACAAAAATTAATTTAGCTAAATTCAAAAATTTATAAGGGTTATTTCAAGGTACAAACAAACAAAAAGAGATAAATGGGTTAATATTATTTAAAAGTTTTAAATATAAAAATATGTTTAATGAAAAACTTTTCCAGGTAAAAAGTCTTTATGTGATAAAGTATAATTATAATACATCTAAGTAAACAACAAAAGGCTCTAATTAAGTAATATAAAGGTCTATAAATAAAGACAAATATTAAAGGGTTTATTTGTAACTAAGTTGTAATAGTTAAAACTATTCAAGGTTGTTCCTTAAGGACAAATAATAATGTACTGTTATATTTATATGTGAAAATGAGAAAAACTTCTAAAAAAATTTTAAGTGTTAATTTTTATCCTCTAGAACAAGTAATCTTGGAGAAATTAAGGGTTTTACATCTGTGGCTAAACAACAACTGTTATTTTAAAGTATTGTCCTACATTACAAAGTCTAGATTTTCCTTTAAAAGTTAACCTTAGTTAATATAAAAACATCAATAAAAGTGTGGTACATTACTCTTATTTACAGATTAAATGTGTCCATATCTTTCAGGTATACAAGGTAAAATATTTAAAGAAACATTTTATCAATGTGGTATTCTCCAAACTAAAATTGTCTGTAATGGTAAGTTAAACTTATAAAGATAATAAATTTTATTGGAAATTTATTTATTTCAATTGATGTTTTGTAACCAAATCTTATGTTACCTTTTACCCTAAATTTCAAAAGTAATGAGAGCCTAATCTATTTAAAGTTTAATTATTATAAAACATTCTTCCACTTTTCCATATTTAAAAAAAATTAAAGGCTCTCAGCTTTTTATTAATTAATGTTTCAAATATATGTCATATTGTGCTAGCTAACATTTATACAGAGTCAAAAATCAATATATGTAAACTTTATAAAATGATATCTAAAAAGAGAGACAAATATCAGCTTTAAAACTAAAACACTTTACCTAAGATTTGTAAAAGGCCCTGACTTACCTGAGATAAGGCTCTGTCTCCCACCTAAGAGCATGTCAAAATAACTTCAAAGTAGGCCAGATTTTAGTTAGTTTAAAGTTATATTCAAACATTAATTTATTAAAAAGATTACTGTGATCTCAAATAAAAATACAATGTATAACTCAGCCAAGATTCAAAATTATATATAAGCTAAATATGTTTTTACTATTAATTTCACTTTGCATTTTCATTATATCTAAAAAAAATGTGACCACTGCACTCAGAGCAACCAAAAAACCTTTACTGTGACAGTGTCTGATTAACACAAAGAGAGAGACAGAGAGAGAGAGAGAGAGAGAGAGAGAGAGAGAGAGAGAGAGAGAGAGAAGAAAAAGAGAGAGAAAAAGAGTGAATGACAGCAGACAGGGAAAGTAAGAGAAAAGGGAGAGAGCAAGAGAGGAAAACCTGGCAAGAGAAAGTTTTTATAGCCGAAATCTAATGGGTCTTGGGGTCTGCAAGCTGCCTTGTTGGTGTATAGTGATTGGATCATACAGTCGATGCTAAGGTGTTACCTTCTGCCTTCAGGAAGATCTTCAGCATTATGTAAATTAATAAATAAAATAACAATATTGTGTTATGTAAAAATTAACTGTAAATTTATAAACATTAAGTTAAAGTCCAGCATTCTTATTTTAAAACTGGTAAACCTGACTTGCTGGATGTTTAAGGCCAAATTTAAATATTAAGGTTAAAATAAAGGGGACACGAAAAAAAAAACAATATTTGGCTCTTGCCCTCTAAGTTAGCCTGAACCCAGGACAGGAGAAAAAGCTTTGCAACTCTGTGCCACATAACCTCATGATAAGGGAGATTAATGAGACCAATGGGGAACAGAAAGCCAATGAGTGTAAATGATGAAAAACAGGAGGGTCATTTAAAAAGGAGAGATGCCTGATGCTTCCAAGGGAAGCGATCTGCTCAGCAAGACATTGACCCATCATAATGCAGATAACACTAACAGAGCTAAAATGCTACTCACAAATTCCTCATGAATGTCCTCCAAGGAAACTCAGCTGATAAGATACCGATAAAAACAAAGTCAGTTTGACCAGCTTGGTCTTAAGCATCTAGCAAAAACAGTTAAAATAAAAGTACAACCATTCCTGGACATTTAAAAATAAAACAACAGTTATTTTAATGTAACTTAAACTGTACACTAGTGTTATTTTCCCCCAAAATAAGTAAGACTGGAGGCAAAAAAACAAAAAATTCTTAGGCAAAAATGCCTGATAACTATCAATAAAAAACTGCCAGAAGTTTTTAGTCAGTTTAAGGCCAACAGATCTTCCTAACTTCCTACACAGGTAGATGTGATCAATGTTTATTAATATAATTATCTAGCCCTAAGTAACAAAGGGATCTTTATTAAAAATAGAGGTCATGCCAAGAAGGTATTTTTACAAGAATTAGATGACATTAACTAATTTAAGTAAATGTTTCTACATTCCTGATAATTCTGACAATTTTAGAGATTTATGTTCCCTAAAAAGAAAAAAAAATGCCTTAGTAGGCTTTGTTAGGCCTTGTTATGGGGACATTTTCTCAAGTCTTCTGCCTCCTGGTAAACAATTATTAACTTATGTCATTTACATGATATTCATGGACAGGTTTAAAGTGCTATTTTGTATTAATCTTACTTCAGCACTTATGTCTTTTTGTTTCTCTCATAAAAGTGCCCACCCCAGGTGAATTTACATCCTGTTCTTCCTGAACCAGGTTTTTACCATGGACTCCATGACCCACTCAGTGTCTAAAAAGGGACTCCAAACTGCTTGCCCACTGCACATCGCCCCCATTCAGTGATCATTGCCCTTTTCCCTTATGGCACTTGGAGGTCCCTAATATTAGAGGAAAAATTATGGTCAACATAGATGTTCCCCAATATGTCTAGCTCAGGGAGCTATATCTGAAAAACTACTCCCAAGATCACCCTGGGTGATCTCTATTAAAGAGACACTTGCTTCCACAACCCAACTTATAAGTGGGACAACTCCCCATTCACCAAAAATTGTTCTTTCCGGGTCTCACTTCAAACTTCTTGCCTATATCTCCAAACTGTCACTAACTTTAAACTATGTAACCTACTATTTTGATGAAATAAAGGGAAAAGAACACCTGGACTAATTAAAAGTCCAGGTCTCACTAATTTATCAACATAGACTGGCTACCCCCGTTTTAGTTCCCCTTCTAGCTGGTTTGGGAATAGCTGGATCTACTGCTCTAGAACCTGCAGCTCTTTTCACATGATATATATATCAAATAGGTATAAATTTAAACTTCAAACAATTTGTTCCAAAAACCTATTCTCAAGGTCCCCTTGGTTGAGTACTAACATTTCAGCTCTAGTTGGACTCCTAGTCCTTCACCTGATTGGTATTACTGTAGGACCCTGCCTCTTAAAAATCCTCCTAAATTATATACACAAAAGAATGTAGATGGGGTCAGATTTATGGTCTTGCGAGCCCAGCATAGTCCCTTAAACACAGAAGGATGAAACAAAAATTGAGGACTAATGATGTGCAAGATTGACATCAAACCTACTAAAACCAGTGGGGAATGTGATAGTAGGAGCAAAAGTGACTCTATTTTGTTTTATGACTTCATCCTGTAAAACAACCATGCTAAGTAGAAGAGTCATAACTGGATCAAGATATTATTTTCCTTTTGCTATAGAAATCTTTAAGAACACAGAACTACCTAATGGGGTATTGTTTCTGTAACTAGGGTAACGAGCTCTGTTTCTGTAACTGGGGTTACTGGGCTAACTGTGATTGGTTAGGCATCCCTCCGCTTGACTGCAGTGTCCCACTTCTTTAACCTGGCTTGCTTGCATTGTCTAGACACCCCGAACATCCCTTTTGCAGTTTTCAGGCTTATAAGGATTGCCCTTGTTATTTTGGATGGTTGAACAGCTTTATGTTCTGGTCAGCCACCACCTCTGTGCTTCAATAAAGGCTTGATTTGATTATATGTGAGTGGTCTGGAAGTCGGTTTATGAAACCCTGGGACAGAGCTTTAAATATAACACTTAGTTATTTGGTTTGGTTTGGTTTTGGGGATTGAACCCAGGGGTGCTCTAGTTTTAAGGTATATCCCAAGCCCTTTCTAGTTTTTATTTTGAATCAGAATCTCACCAAGTTGCTGAGGCTGGCCATTAACTTCTGATCCTCCTGCCTGATTCCAAGCTGGGATTATAGGCTGGCTCCACTGTGTCCTGGGCATTCTTTGTTGTTGATGACATGGATGGTTGAGGAATGCTTATCAGGCATATGTAGACTAACCCTTGGCTGTGATTTGCCTGATGGTTTTTTTTTTTTTTACCACATTTTTGTTGGTGTTTGGGGAAAAATACTACAGAGACCTTTCCCATGCTCTGGCTTTGAGGCTGTCAGCCATCACCTTGACTGCACTGCTGCTGTCAGCCTCTCTCACCAAGATAAGGCAGCATGAGTCAGGTTTCTCCAGGACATAGGTGACTCATATTAAAATGGAAAACTCCTGGACAACCATAAACTGAGCTTATTCGAGCAAAACAAAAATGATTACAAATCAGGCAGCCCCAGGAACCAGAAGAGGTCCAGCCATCAATGTGACCAGGCAGGGTGTATGGAAACTGAAGAAGGGAGTTGCGACCTTGTGCTTGCTCTGTTAACACCTCCTCTGACTGATGTCAGCCACAGAGATGAAATATCAACCATATGGTCCATCCTGCCTGGGAAAGAATCTCAAGGGTGTAAGTGCCTTCTGCAGGTCCTCCTTCACCCTTTTTCATTCTGAACTGTGCACATTGGAGTAGGTGCCATGCAGGGCCCACTATGGAGGAGCAAGGAGCCAGGATGGAGCCTCCTTGAGGGTGGACTGTCTGCTGGTCACTCATATTGCTTCCAAGGGAGGGGACCCTCTACATACCCCACTTACCTGCTTATGTCCCATGATTCCTGATACTTCTCTTGGATATTGACCTGGATATTATTGACCCACACCTTGTGTCACCTTGCCCCTTTGATCCAGTTTCATCCTCAGGCATTTTTCTGGGTGCTTCTGTGTCTCTTGACACCTTCCATCACCTGATAGGACTTTTTGTTATAGGGGTTTTCTTTTAGTGCTTCCTGACTTCTGGCACCACCAGAGACTCTAAGGATGCCTTGTTTGTTTTTATTTTCTTGCCCAAAAGTCACCTGTCACACAAGGGAGTCCTAATTTGTCTTATTGAAGAGTGAGATTAGAGAATAGGATTATGTGAAACTCCATTTTTATCAAGGGGATATTTATAGGAAATGAATAAAGACAGGTGACATATTGTAATGTGGGCAATTTAATCTACTTGGGCTTCTAGGAATCATGGAGAGCAGCATCAAGTCCAGCTGGGTCTCAGTCCATAGGAAGGCGGGGTTTCTTTTGCTTTTTTTACAAAGTCAATGAAGAATAGAACTTATGACTGTATGCCATTATATACAATAGTTCACAATGTTATTGCAAGCTTTTCACATAGTTGAGAAATATCGGATGCTTTCATAGATGGGCTTTCCTGATTGATGAGCTTGTGCTAGTTCCAAAACCAAGAGTTCAGTGAATTAGTTACAAACTAAAGAGGGGAATATAATATTTATTGGGAAAACATGTGATTTGTATATGCTAAGCATTTAGGAGGACCAGATTTTTAAACAGACTTATACAAAAGCAAAGGCATAAAAGAGAACCTATACTTAAATTTAACCATAGGAAAAAGTTTGAACTTGCATGACAAAAAACAGGAATCAGCCTTAAGCTTGGAGGATGGTACACAAAGAATTACTACAACAACAGTAAAAAGACCAAGAAATTAAAAATGAGAAGTGTGAGCTTCAGTAGATAAAAAGGAAAATCAGAACAGCAAAACTACTGAGTGAAGTCCACCTCACAAGGCCTTAAGTGACCACCTATCCCAGTTCCAGTAAAGTAGAATTGCACAGGCCTCATGCTATCAAACAGGTACTGTAGAAGAGTCCAAGGTGCCACCAAGGGTCAGCTCTCCTGCCCACTGCTGTTGGGGTGAGTGACCAGGCTCTATGGAAGAGACATTTATAGAGCCAAACCCACCTTGATGATGCTTCCCCAGGCCCTAGCAGCTCAAATTCTAAAGATCTGTCCTGTAGGAATGCACAAGGGACTCACAAGCATATAAAAAGTAAGAATGCTCTACAGTGTTGAGAACCACAGCCGAAGGGGCCCCAGCAAACTTTCAGCTCCCAGCAAACTTCCAGCTGCCAGCTGATGATTGGCTCACAGCGGCCCCATCAAAATCTAGCTGATTGGCTCCTCTGTGGTGATGCTCATTGGAGATGCTCATTGAGCTGTTTCCCTGCCCTTTCAGACTGCCAGCTGATGATTGGCTCACAGCGTCCCCAGCAACATCTAGCTGATTGACTCCTCTGCGGTGATGCTCATTGGGCTTTTTCCCATCCGTTTCAGACCACAGACCTGCTCACGGGGGGACTTCTTTGGCTCCACCCAAACGACCCAGCCAATTGGCCTCAAGAACAGGAGAATTGTGGGAGGTGGTGAGATTTGTGTTTGTGTGAGAGGCTGTGGGAAGCCAGTGGTGGCAGTTGGGCTCTGAGGGTTTTTTCCTGAGGAGCTGTTTTGTTTGGCGTGTGTGGTCCAAAAATAAAGTTAGTTTCTTTTGACAAGTGGCTCCTGAATTGTGCCCAGCCAGACTTCGGCACTGCATTATAACAGCAAGAAGCCCTAAGACCTAGGGTGCATAGGAGAAGGATGAATGAGCAACAAGTAGCAGATGCTTAGGAGGGAAACTAAACAGCTTCAAAAAGAATGAATAAAGGGGCTGGGAAATTATCTCAAGTGGTAGCGTGCTCACCTGGCATGCACAGGTTGCTGACTTCGATCCTCAGCATCACATAAAAACAAAATTTCAACTCTTTTCAACTCTTTTCTATGTACTTTACAAAATGAATCTCTATTTGAAATCCTCCTGCTGAAAAACAAAGTGTGAATTATTATTGCTCAATTGATAAAACATGGAGTAATGCAAAATATTTTCTATATGTATATCCATGTGATTATAAAAATATTTTTAAGGTAGGAAAAAATACTCATGACACCATAGTAATGGTAATAATTGGGGATGTTTTCGGTAGGAAGCTTAGAAATGCAGAATAACATATATTGTGATCATCTAATCTATAATAAGAATGGATTCCTGTATAAATAGTAAACTTAAAAATTTTATTTATTTTTCTGTTGTACTGAAGATCAAACCTAGGGCCTCACACATGCAAGGCAAGCAAGCACTCTACCACTGGGCTATAACCTCATTCCTAAAAATTAATTTTTAAAAAATAAAGAAAAAATTACATATATCTCAGAAAAAGAAAAGAACACAACGTTTTTGCTCTTAAAAAGGCAAATTGTATTTCTAACCATATTTGCCAAAGTTCCAAGAGCTGCCATTTATTGCTGAGGAGAAAATAGCATTCATGTTTAGAAGTTGGTTCATTTTTGGCTAAATGCACTTTTCATGCACATAATACATGGATCACTGTGGTTTTCATTTCTTGTTTCTTTTCAAATAGTTTTATTGCTTCTTCTTCCTGAAGATTAACAACTCACTTCCCTTGCCTGCAGAGTCACAACTTTTTCAGTTAAGATAAGATTAAGATAAAAATGCATTGATTATAAAAGTAATAATCTTCAGATAAAAGGGGCTTATTTAAAAGGACTGTAAGGAAGAAATCTTCAGCAAGAACTTGAAGAGATATCCTCTGTCCTCTAGCAGAAATGGAATCAGGCCATTCCTCTGCTTGCATTCTGAGTAACCAAGACTTGAGCTTATTGCTACCAGCTCCTCCCCTCCTCCCATGGAGGCTGAAGACAGTAACCTGGCTGTTCTGGAGCCTCTTTCCCCTGGAAAACATGACCTGTGAACCAAGCTACAAAAATCTCTACACTGGGAGAGGACTGGAACTGAGACTCCTGAGAAATCCAGGAGAAGTGGGAACTTGAATGTTTTCCTCCAGCTTCCCAGTTCTAAAGAACAAACCTCATTAACCTGTTCCACTGACTCCTTTTTCCTCTGGTTATTGTGCTTCAAGAATGGGAAAAACTCTCATTGACATCTGGTATTTTCTTAATCAGTAGAGACATAAATGTTTTACTACTGGTGAACAGAACTTTCTGTGTTCCGGTGCAATACTAGTATGGGATGTCATGACTAAGGTTCCCCTGCCTCTTGCTCTTTTAAAGCTACAAAATAGAACACCTTCTGCCTGAAGACACCATTCATCCATTTCTGCCTTAACTATTTGCTCATCATTCGGGTCACAAACCATTGTGTAAACACATTTCTTGTGTTTATGGAGCTTATCCAGAGGTAAGGAGACATTATGCAAAGGCCATAAAGTGCAAATCCTTGGCTTTGTGACCCCTGCATTTCTACCACAACCACTTAGCCCTTCTGGTGCTGCTTCAAATCAGCCACAGCCCCTGCAGCCACAGACAAATGGAACTGGCTGTGCTCTAGCAAAACATAATATGAATATGAATGTTAATTAATAGCAGGTTGGGGAGTAGATTTGCCTGGAGGGTTGTACTTTGCTGATCTCTGATATAGATAATAAATTTAATAAAAATAAAGCTTATAAAATTATTAGAGGATATAAAAGAAAAGGAAAAAGATTTAAAGTGTGGAGCAAATGAGCCATGCAACTTTAAGGGTCTAAGAAGGTGACACCCGGGAAAGACTTGGAGAGTGACAGCCAGTCCTGGGCTCTGAAGGCAGAAGCTTTTTGCAGAGGAGAAGTGTTGTCTTTGTTCATTAGTGTTTATGTTCCTTAGGATAGCTCTTGCTTCTTCAGCCACTGTATGCCATAAACCTGCCCCTCAGGATGCTCTGTTTCATCTTTTCTTAGTCAGCTCTAAACTGACCATTGATTTCTGGATGCTGCCTAGTTGATAGCTGTTACCAGTTTGTGTTGAACATGGAAGACAAGAGAGAATCAAAAATCTTCCTTCAGTTTGCAAAATAATCCCAAGATTTCTCATCCCCTTTATTAAGAAGAGGGGTACATATGGTTAAAGGATAAAACCATATTTTGAGTTTTGTTTATGTTTTGGATGTTATCTAACTCACACGGCTTAAATAAAGTAAATATTCTAGTATTCTAAAAAAAGTATATTTTCTTCATTTTTTTATGTTACCATGATTTGTGCATCAAAATGAAATGCAACAGAATCACAGTGAATTTCATTTTATGTTTATCCTAAAATTCCTATGTACTGACAAAAGCAGACCAGACTATTTGATGCATTTTCTTAAATAAAAAGAGGCCTTAAAGCAGGAAGCAGAGGCAGATTCCTTTTCTCCTTTTTCAGACTTTCAGAAGTCTTCAGAATCATTACAGAGGTCAATGATGGGTGCCACTGGAAACTCTGTGTGAAGATTCCTTTGGGATTTAAGTTTCTTCGATACCTGCTAAAAATTTATTTCAAGTTTAAGTTGATTCTAGTACAATGCTCCTAATTTCATTATATTTGTGGTTGTACAACACTCACTTCAGGTGTGAAGTCACATGGGGTTCTTTCCAGTTACACTTTTATTTTTTATTTTGCTTATCCCAGACTAAGATTATTTTCTATCTTTTTGATCAGAGCAAGAATAAATATTTTTTTAAAATGCAGAGGGAAAGATATCCAGCGAGAGACAGCACATTTTCTGCCTCCATGCTAGAGGTATAGAGAGTAGGCCAACAAACCCATTCAGCTCTGCTGAGCTATAATGTCTGTCCTGCTCCAAACAAAAATCCTGCCACTCCTACCACAGTCCTCACTTGGCAGTGTTCAAGTACAAGAAGAATGCTGTCACTCTTTGAGACTATGCTTTTCTGTAGTGCAAAGAAATTGGGGTGCTTTAAAAATATCCCCCTTTATCACAGAAAAAGGAGCCCCAAGATGACACTCAAGAACTTGTTCCACAGAAGCCGTGTAGGCTAGGTGAGAGCAGGAGGATAAATTCAATGTGCTAAAAGGAAAAAAAGGGGGGTAATCTCACCAACTAAGAGTACCTGGTTCCGCAAAACTGTCTTTTAGGAATGAGGAGGAAGTAGGTGATGACTCTCCCAAAGAAATGCCATGTTCCCGACAATGAGGTATGTCCCTGGACCTGCTGAAAGGAATGAAGTTGAAGAAGACAAACAAAATTACTAATTAGCAACATAAAACATATAAAAGCACAGACAGCAACACTGTAATTAATACTGAGTCAATATTTCTCTCCAGTTTGTGGAGAGTAAAAAATATTTAAGATCACTATAGCTCAAACAGATTGTCAAGATAGTCGTGCAAAGTGATGGAAATGTTGACATCAAAAGCATAAAATGTGTGTTTTAAGTAGCTAGTCAAAGCACAGAGTTGTATATGATTGAGATTAAGTTATTAACTGCATAAAATGGTCTAAGATTTTTATATAAGCTGTGGTAACCACAAAGCAAAAATCTACTTCAGAAGCACAAAACACATATAGAAGAAAGACTAAGCATACCAGGTGCTGTAAGTTGAGTATGTCCCCAAGGGTTCAAATGTTGTTTTCATGAGAGCATCAGTATAGGGTTTTTGCTTATCCACTGTCTTAGTCCCCTGACACACACAACTCTGCCCAGGAAGGAAGGAAAGTTGAGCAGACAGTACTACTCAGGGTGCATCCACAACTCTATGGTCTTATTGCCAAGGTTGGAGTTCTGGACTCAGTAGTCACTCATTTTGTGATTATGTTGGGCCAGTCACTTAAGCTCAGGAAACCCCACTTAAGTCCTGAGAAACAATAGGAATTACTTTTCAGGATTGCTGGAAAAGGTTATACAGAAAAATGTGGGAAGCACTTGACCCTCACTCAGGATGGCTCTTAATCACATCTCTATGAGCACTGAGCTGTCAATGGGATCCAGCACCCAGCCAAGATCAGGATGCCCAAATGTTAGTAGTCACATGAGTAATACTTATCATTACCCGTGGCAGTTCTGTTCAATAAAGTCACATGGAAACTTGAGCTGGGGAATGTTGGAGTTTTTATTCTAGTAGCAGCAGGGCCAGGTGCCTTTCAGCCTCTGGTTGCACTTGCTTGCAGCCACCCACCAATATGTCACCTTGTGGCATGTGTGATTCTGTTTGAGACATCTTAATTGATACATGGTGCTAATTGGTTAGCATGAAACAGGGCCCTCAGCGAACACCTTGTGATAGAAGGAAGATTCTTTGATTTGTGTGTTCTCTCTTAGACAATCTCAGCCTTCTTTTTCTCAGGAGACCAAGAGTACTTCAGTATGATATATGGAGGGTGTTTAAACAGAGCTCTGCACAGGTGGAGAAAAAGACACTTTTTTTCAGTTTCTTTTATACAAAAAGCAATGCAGAGGCCTCATCCAGCCTCAGCATAGAATATATCTATCAGGTGGCTCTGGGCACATTAGCGCTGATTTGGGGGTTACAAAAAACATTTACAAGCAGCAAACTTGAAAAAACAGAATACATATAATGAAGATTGGCTACACCTAAGGTGGTAACTTTTGGAAAATGTTCACTGTTACTATTGTTGTAATTAGAAATATACTTTAGGACAGGGTTAGAGAGAGACCTCCCTTCCATCTGGCAGTTCTTCAGGGTGTCCTGGGAAAGCATGGGAAACAGGAATCTATCTTCAGGTTGCTCTGTGCCAAACATTCCCCCTTTCCTTCTATACTTTCTCTTTTTTTTCTTTTTTACTTCTTGGCATTTGCAATGGTCTGGATTGAAGTATAACAGTGGCTACAAAGACCACATGCCATCTCCCATCTCCTAGGAGCTATAGTGCTGGGTGCTGGGAGGCTAAGGCAGACATGCAGCTACCAAGCTGCATGAGACAGGTAACATCATAGACACATTTCTGAGCCCAGTTGGAGATCCCAATATCATCCTGCTGACCTCCCTGTCCTGGTTAGCCAGGATACTCAGTCATTGGAACAGAAACTTGAGCACTAACCAGAGTTCAATTCTGTGGGTATTTCTCAACCCAGATCCCACCTAGGGTCATCAGGGAAGTTCTTTGATTTTTTTCCTTAAATTCTCTTAAGTATTTACCTTTTCTCTGAATGTAATTTCCTTATTAGTTATGTTCCTGGATGAGAGAATGCCTTTCTGGAGAGGATGAATTGCAAGCATCACTTTCATTGATAGTTCAAATAATAGCATCCCATAGTTTGAAGATGATAGAATAGCAAAACTGTTTCTGCAAACTTCCCAACTTGGCCAGATAGAAGCAAATGCAATGGGGCTAGAGTGCATGCCCGGTGTGAGCCTGCCGAAACCAAAGTTCATGGCAGGGTGACTTCCAGCCCGTCCTGAGAGGACACCTCTGATGGCTTCATTGACACTGCAGCATATTGAACTCCCTGTCACTAGCATGTCCCAATTTACCTGTAGGCTCACGTTGGTCACATGTTAGGAAGCATGGATCTCCTGAACTGTGGAGTTGCAGTACTGAAAGGGACAGGGAGAGAGAGGGACTTACTTTAAGGAACTAGCTCACCAACTTTGGAGAGTAGCAAGTTTAAGGTGATGTGTAGGGCAGATTGTAGGATGGAGGCCCAGGGAAGTGCTGAGGTTGCAGCTTAATATGGAATCAGTTTGTGGGCAGAGGTTTCTTTTCCAGAAGGAAGCCCAGACTTATTTACTAAGGAATTTCATTTGGTGAAGCCCATTTACATTATGGAAGGCAATCTGCTTGACTTTCCTTCTGCAGAATTCAGTGTCAATCACATCTTTAAAATACCCTTGAAGCAACATCCAGGCTGATGACCACATAGGCTCCATAGTCTGGCAATGTGGACATACATGATTAACCATCACACTCTCTTCTTCTCACCAGGTATCTTCCTACCCAACACCCTTGGGTCATCCTGTGATTAAAACTCAGGCCTCAAAAAAAACCACACCCTTCCACTGTGCTTGGCATTAAAGATAGCTAACAGGTGAATGGTTGACCTGAGGAATGTAAATTTTATAGTTCCAAGAGTAGGAGAGTGGGTCAGTTACAGACTCCCTGGTCTACTCAAGGGCAGGTTCAAATGCAAGGTAGCCTGGTATCTGCTGCTTTAGGAAACTACCAAGCAGGAACTAGAGTTAACACAATGACATTGAGTCAGACAACAGGTTTCACCTGTGCTTCTGGGGCCCTCCTAAATCCTAAGCTCCTACACAGCAGCTCCCACTCCCAACCCCATCCCCTATACAAGACTAAATTCTCAGCTGCAAGAGGGCTCTGCATTACTGATTTCTAGGGGATGTCACAGTAGCACAGTTTCAGTCTTTTTAACTAATATTCAATGTCTTTTTTCCTACTCACCTTTATAGACTTTCAAAGGCTCCATGTTCCTCTGTGGTTCCTATGTTTTATCCCTGGATGAAGGCCCATAAGGATGAATTTCCACTTCTGTCATTAGAAACTTCTCTTTTTGTACTTAAAAGTCTCCATAAAATCAAAGGCACAGGTGGATTATTATTACCAAGTCTTTGGTCTTCTCAAATTAAAAACTCTAATGTTTAATCAACACAGTACACTTCCTTTCTCCCTCTCTTCTCATTTTTCTCCTTCCCTCTGACAGCCTCCTTTTTTTCTTCATTCCTTTTTTTCCTTAGAAATTGTACTTTCCTAAATTCTAAACTGGCAGTTGGAGTATTGTTAACTTTAATTCCAACTATTCTTGATGTTCATTCTTTCTCTTTAAATAACTCCCAGTGTCATTAATTTGAGAAGATTGTTATTACCAGTAATTGTTTTTATACTACAGAAATTATTTTCATTGTGTATTAATTTCTTTCTTCTGAATAGAATAAAAGCCCAAGATCATAGATTGAAAAATGACTTCAAAGCAGAGTAGTTGAGGATTATGTACAAAGCCCTGAGTAGTGCCTCTCAATGCTTCTGTGAAGGTCCTTGAAACCAGGGTAGAATGAGATATCATGACTATTCAGAGTAGCTTCCACAAAATAGCCACACCCCATAACATAGTGTCCTGGGTGGATCTGTAGACAGAAGAAAGACAAGAACTACAGAGTGAGTAACACTTGGAAATTAGTCAACATGTCAGTGATTATAACAGATTGATTATAACAGATGTCCCAACCATGTCTATGCTAACCATGGGTGAAACTAACTGAGAGTATCATTAAAATTTTGCACTGTCTTTTAATTTTTCTATAAACTATAACTGTAATAAAACTAAAAGCTAATTTTCAGAAAAATACCTGGGCATGGGGCACATGAGATACTTTCATTTGGCTGATGCTAGGAGAGTGGGAGATCATGTGGGAGATGCTGATAATAGGACTGGATCCCATCACACAGGGCCTCATTGCCTGCCTTGGCCTCATGCTTCACCCATAATGGACGTGGGCAGTCATGCAGAGGCTATAATGGGCATAGCAGTGTGATGTGTGGTACATCTGAGGCCATCGGAGTGGTGTTGAAAAGGAATGTGGGATGCTGAATGACAGGTCTAGCAGGAGCTCTGTTCCAAACTCAGCAGGAAGAAATGAGACCTGGAGTAACTCACTCTAGTAAAGCAGGGAAAGGAACTTAGGAACATGCAAGTTTTGAAGAAATAGAAGAGATCAAATTTGGTGACAAGCTATGAGGATAAAAGGGAGATTTTTTTCCTTCTACTCATTCATTAAACAAAAATTCACTGGGAACTTAGCACAATTTATTACCTAGCTCAGGGTTCTCACATTCATAGGAGCAAGATAGACCACAGAAGGAAACACTAGGTTCTTGGCAAGGCTCTTTTATTTTGAGATTATGTTGGGATACCATGTTTATCAAAACCATGGTCCAAGAGGGAATTGATCATTCAGGAGTAAAATACCAAATGTGGCTGGCAGGAAAAAAGGATTGAACTACTAAATCCAGGTAAACTGCACACGTGGATTGAAAGCTTGGCCAGCAGACAGAAACAGACCTGTGTGCACTCTGACCACAGGACTAAGGTACACAAAGAGCACAGCCAAGCTTTGTGACTGCTAGGCAGAGGGCCTGGCTGGAGGCTTCCCAGATCACCCTCCTCTCTTCTTGCAGTTCCAGGGCCTCCATTTCCCAGTAGTGATTCTCAGGCGGACTCAATTGGTGAAGAGAGCATCAGTCAGAGGCAAAGCCATGGTGCTCTGCACTCTACCATTAGAAGATGGGCTGTGTAGAAGTAGCAAGGTTTTTTGAAGAGAAGAATTAACCTGAGTCTGTGACATTAGAAAAGCTTCTGAGTGCTGTAAGTCTCCCTGAATGTGGTGAAGCCAGTAATGGTAGAAAACTGCTGGAGAGTGTCCACTGGCATCGTCCGTCTGCTAAACAGTGTCCTTTTGGAAAAGAGGATATCGCTGAAAGGGAATGATGATTATTGGTATTCATGAGGTTGTCTGAGGGCTAAGTGTAGAACCCTTCTTCTTCCTGTCACCTGCAGGATCCAGAGGGGGAGATTCACTTTAAAAATGTAAAACTTTTTTTTAAAAAAATATTTAATTGATTTTATTTTTTTAAATACATGATAGCAGAAAGCATTACAATTCTTATTACACATAACACAATTTTTTATATCATTGTATATAGAGTATGTTCACACCATTTCATGTCTTTATAAATCTATTTTTGTATTAAAAATCTTATTACACATATATACCTCAGTTTTTTTGTAACTCTGGTTGTATATAAAATATACAATTTGTGTCTTCATCTTTGTGCTTTGGATAATGATGTCCATCACATTCCAGCATTCTTGCTAATCCCATGCCTTTTCCCTTTCCTTCTAACCTTTCTTCCCTATATAGAATCATCTACTTTTTCTGTGCTCTCCCTCCCTATCCCAGACACTATGCGTCAGCCTTATTATATCAGTGAAAACATTAGGTATTTGTTTTTTGTGGGGATTGGCTAAATTCACTTAGCATTATCTTCACTAATGCCATCTATTTACCTGCAAATGCCATGATATTTTTCTCTTTTATTGTTGAGAAAAATTCCATTTTGTATGCATGGCACATTTTTTTTTATCTGTTCATCTACTGAAGGGCATCCAATTTGGCTCACAATTTAGCTATTGTAAAGTTTACCGCTATCAACATTAATGTGACTATGTCCCTATAGTATACTGTTTTTAACTCCTTTGAGTATAGCCCAAGGAGAGGGATAGATAGGTCAAATGGTGGTTCCCTTCCAGATTTCCAAGGAATCTCTATACTGCTTTCCATATTGACTGCACCAATTTGCAGTCCTACCAACAATGCATGAGTGTGGCTTTCCCCCACATCCTCGCCAATACTTATTGATGTTTGTCTTTATAATAGCTGCCATTCTGACTGGAGTGAGATGATATCTTAGAGAAGTTTTGACTTGCATTTCTCTGATTGATAGAAATAATGAGCATGTTTTCATATATTTCATATATTGATTATATCCTCTTCTGAGAAGTGTATTTTCAGGTCTTTGGCCCATTTGTTGATTGGGATAATTGTTATTTATTGCTTAGCTTTTTGACTTCTTTGTAAACCCTAGATATTTGTGCTCTATCTGATATGTGAGTTGTAAAAATTTGCTTCCAGGATATAGGCTCTCTGTTCACCTCATAGATTGTTTGTTTTGCTGAGAAGAAATTTTTTAGTTTGATTACATCCTATTTATTAATTCTTGATTTTAATCTTGTGTTATAAAAGTCTTATCAAGGAAGTTGGGGCCTAATTCCACATTATGAAGATTAGGGTCTAGTTTTTCTTCTATTAGATGCAGAGTCTTGAATCTAACTCCTAGGTCCTTGATCCATTAAGGGACCCAGAATAGCTAAAGGAATTGTTAGCAAGAAGAACAAAGCAGGTGTCATCACCATAACAGATATAAACTATACTACAGAAGAATAATAACTAAAAAGGATGGTATTGGCACCACAACAGACTCGTAGACCAATGGTACAGAACAAAAGAGAAAGATAAAATTATAATTATTTTATATAATAAAAGGTGCCATAAACATACACTGGAGATAAGATAGCATCTTCAAAAAATGGTGCTGGAAAACTGGAGGAAATTCATATGCAACAAAATAAAACTATACCTCTCTCTCACACACAAGAAATAGAAATCTTCAGAATGTTTACATACTGCAGGGAGGAACACAGACATGCAAGAGACTATACAGAGCAGAGGCCATTGGTAAAGATGGGAGGTGGAATACTTCTTGAAGCTGCAGGAAGTGATGTGAATAGGAGTGTGTCTTCCTGCAGCTATGTGTGCCAAGATGTAAAACTTCCAATCCCACCGGGTCACCTTCATTCCTAGGAAGTGGGAAAATGTATGCCCAGGAATGTGGGCAGGCTGGAGTTGGGATGGGGAAGCACAGAGAGGAAGGGTTTTGAAACAAATGCAGAAAGTTTGTTGTCAGGGGATAAAGTCCCAGTTGGACCTGTGACAACTCAGGTGTTAGACATCAGTGGTAATAATGGAGGCATATACTTTATAATAAATTCTACTTGAAAATTGGCTTATAAATGAGATTTTTACAAATTCTTCCTCTTTCATCAAGAAAGACAAATCAGAAAGTCATTGCTCATTATACCTGGGGATGGGCAATAACAACAAATAAGGTAAAGGATCCAGCCTCATGAAAGAGCTCTATCTACAGGGGAAAAAAGTCCATGCATTTACCCAGGCCTGCTGCAAGGAGGCTGGAGGCTGGGCTATAAGAGCAAAGAGAAGGGCGTGTATGAGTGCTTCAGAGTCTCTAGAAAGATGATAATTGTGTTAGTCCACTTACTTTTATGGTAAAAAAAATGTGAGCTAAGTAGCTTATGATGAGAAAATATTTCTTTGGACCCTCAGTTCTAGAGATGCCAGTCAACAATGGGTTGGTGCTATTGGTTTGGACATGTGTTGGGGTTGCCCATTATGGTGGGAGGGTGTGGCAGAGAAGAACTTCTCCTGTCATCAGCCAGGAAGTCAAATGGGAGGAGAAAACAGCTAGGGTACCACACTTCTCCTCAAAAACACACCTCAGGGGCCTCAGACCTAAGAATAAGCCAAGCTCTCTAAGGTTCCACTTCCTCCCAATAGCACCACCCAGTGGAAAACGCCTCAGTAAATGGGCCTTGGAAGATCTGTAAATACCCAAACTATAGTAAGAAAAGACACTTAAAGAAAGGCTGCATGAAATGGACAAGCATGGGTGTTCCTCACTCCCATCCCAGTTGCCAGTCCATGCTGACACAGGGATTCATACTGGATCGAGCTGGTACTGAAGCCACCTGTGGTGCATGGCTATCTGTTCTCCACAGTATAGAGAAACTGGAGGAATTTTCACCAGGCCTGAAAGTGAGGGAGATGATCCACCCAATCTACTATGAGGGCTCAGTCACATGCACCCAGCCCAACTTCAAAGGGAGCTGTGCCATGAAAAGACGGCAGGACTGGAGAGCACTCTCCCAGCTTTTCACTGTGATCCTATATAGCATCACTCAAGTTCAATATCTATCTATCCACCCACCCACCCCACATACACACACTCAGAAACAAACACATGACTTCAAAAAGAATAGTTCACCTACAGCAAATTTTATAATTATACCTACAAATACTATTCTAATGCTTTGTCCATTATATAACAAATTTTCTGTTTGCCAATTGGAGGGTGAATGAGATTATTTTTTGTTGAACTTGGTTTTTGTGAATGCTCAGTTTCTGTTACAGATGATTTAAATCATTAGCACAAAAAAATAATAAGTAAATTATATATATATATATATATGTGTGTGTGTGTGTGTGTGTGTGTGTGTGTGTGTGTGTGTGAATTTGTTATGTTAGTCTATCAAAATGTGCAAATATATTGTAGAGACTTTATAATTATAACTGCATATTTTTATGAGACTTGAAGAGGAATTTTTATCAAATTTGCTTTCATATATAGATTTAGCACTGTCTTTTATTATATAGGCTTAGTAAAATATATAAGAAAAAAAACATCATGTTGTGAAAAAGTGAACAAAATCATGTACTGAATGCACAGCTTTATGTACTCTGTCCACCATCTTGTGCCTACCATTTCCCTTCCCCAATGGGAAAAAATTTTCAATATTATAAAAAAAAATTTAATACTTAATTATTTATGATAGGCATCTGACTCTAATTGTTTAAACTCAAAAAAAATAAGATATTCTCTTAGCTATGGCATGTCCTGTGTGATACTTAATAATAAGAGAGTATTGGTGTTTTCTCTTTAAGCAACTGAAACTCTAAAAATAGTCTCATAGTCGGAAGAATTTGTTTAAAACTTTCTTTTGCACAAAATAACCATTTTTTTTCCTGAAAAGATAGGAGTTCTTATCATGTGTGTGTTCGAGACAGAGAATCTTGGAAAAAAAAATAGAAGTGGGACAGGAAAGAACTTGGTAAGTACTATTAAGAAAATACAAATGCTTTCACTCTAAATTTTTGTTCTTTCTGTAAGAATAGACTTTTGGCAGACAAAAGATAAATATGAAAGTACATTAAGTTAGAATAACTTTATGTAAGCCACCTATTGTGGAGATCAATTGCCATTTTGTCTCAAGGACATTTACCCAATACATCAATTCTTGCAAAATTCCTTGAAAAAGTTTTCTTTGTTGTTGTTGCTTTTTTTGTTTTTTTTAGTAATAATATCATAAATTCACGGTAGGATATATATGTACAATAATGGTAATTTTATCTTAGTATTTTAGCTCCTTATTCTCCCAGAATTTTCTGTAAATTCAACCATTTAGTTAACAGAGGTGTAGTCATTCTTCAATTTTTTTTTTTTAATTTATATTTCAGATTTCATTTGGTAAGGAAGTCTGTATTAGAAATAATATTAAGAGAAAAAAGATATACTAATATAGCTTATGGTTATTAGATTCGAGCTACTTTCAATCATGGACTAATTTTACACTAAAAGTAGTGTAAAATTTGATATCTGACTTTAGCTGTATAAATATATAATGAAACATTTTGAATCCCTTTTGTTACCTAATTTACAAATATTTAAAATTGTGTTACAGTTTTGTTTTGCCATTTAATAACAAGCTCTATTAGAGAGGGAAAATCTTTTTGACATTTCCACCTTATGGAATAATTCACGGGGCTTAAAAACAAACCAGTTTTATGTGAAAGGATATTAATCTTAAGGTTGTATTATCAAATCAAAAGAGGAAATTACAAAGAAATATCTCTTGTATATTCTCATTTGTGGGGAAGGAAGAAACACAACCAATGGCAGACACAGGTGTGTGTGTGTGTGTGTGTGTGCACGTGCGTGCATGTGTGTGCGTGCACACACACACACACACACACACACACACACACACACACACACTTTTTTCTTTAGTATGTGCAGACTCCAGGAAGATGTTGATAAAATTAGGCTAATTCCCACCTAAGATAGGAGTCCATCTCATCAAAAATTATAAAGACTACATTTCTATTTTTTGTAAATACCAGTTTTTGTATTTTGACTAGCCATATTTTAATGTTTTAAACTTGCTTCGAATGCCTGCACATGCCTTGAACTCATCCATGCCTGGCTTTTCCTGACCAGGTAACAACCCTCTCTGAAAACTTAATGGTGCCTCGTGAATTTTTATGTTGGTATCTGAATGTATTTCTTAACTTGAAATGTTGAGTCATGTGGATCACTAACCTACTATCTGATTTTGTACTATACTTGTCAAAATCCTGTTAACTGTAAGTTCTCAAGACACCACCCTTTGAAACTTTTTGTGCTATAAAACTTATTTCCTGAAAACTGGGTGCTGATCTCTGACCCATGTTGGGACAGATAGCTGATGATCAGATCTCTTTTTGTACACAAATAGAATCTTGCTTTATTTTGATTTTACAAAGGATTTATTCTTATTTTGTTTGCATGGTGGTTGAATGATGAACAAAAGCTAGCAGCTGTTGGTAACTCTGGAGAAAGACCTGGGGGGAGATTTTACTTTCTAGATATTCCTTTTTGTGCCATTTTAATATTTACTTTATTCAAAACTAAAAAAAATGTTGAAAATAAAAAAAAAGGTTTTTTTTACCTTAAAAACATCTGACTTATACTGTGCTTTGAGGATGGATCACTGTCCCCCTCACAGCCCTTAGGTTTGGTTTTCTGGACACAAGGAAGACACTGGTAGCTCATGTTAGCTTCTGTTTTGTAGGACTTTGTTGGCACTAGAATACACTGAAGAAAAGGTTAATAAATGAAGCCCCACAAGAAGTAAGTTGAGTGACAGGCTGTATCCACATTTCAGGGTGCAGATGGTGCAGCCTTTGCAGATTGAGGGAGACCTTGGTGCCTTGTTTGTACTTTGCCATCCATGTCAGATTCGAAAATTCACAGGATTTGAAGCATGTATTCTTTTTCATGTCTGTGGTGGACAGTAGATTCTCAGGTTGCTGAGAGGAAGAGCAAATCTCAGTGTTTGTTTGAGAGTGCTTTTTAAAAAGAGTCTTATTTCTAGTGTTTGGGTGTATAAGCCCTTATCCCCAAATTTATGACTCATATGTGACTTTTCATTATTATCAATTGTTTAAAATTTTATTTACTTTTATAAAGAAAACATGTTTGAGGAATAATTATAAAGTAGGTTTTGTAATCCCTGTTTGAAGATGAGAAAGCTAAAAAGATTCATGCTGAGTGGCTCTGCCTACAGTTCACAGCACTGCAATGCTTATCCTTGTAAACCTCTGCATCCTCATGACTGACGGTTCTTTAAATTACCTGCTTCATAGGAAAGTGTTAGGTACTAAATGAGCAGGTATATGATAAAGGGTAGGTATTTTGTGATGTTATTATTTTCTCATTTATTCTTACTTAAATATTTAAGGCACTATTTGCAGGCCACACATTATTTTGCCCCACATTTTTTATTGGTACATTATATTTTTATATAATGATGTAATTTTTTGTTATGTATTTGCACGTACACACAATATAGCAATATCATTTGGCCAATATCACTCCCCACCTCTTTCCCCCTATCTCCACACTTTCCACACCTTGGTCTCTTTCCTTTATAGATCTCACTTTGATTTTCATGAGATCCACTTTCACTTTTGTTTTCTTTTTTTCTCTCTAGCTTCTGTGTGTCCGAGAAAGCACAAGACCTTTGACCTTCTGAGTTCCACTTAGTTTACTTGAAATTATGGTCTCTAGTTTCATCTATTTTAGTGCAAATGACATTATTTTTTTTCTTTATGAATGTAGAAAGATAACTGTATATTAAAATTATATATATATAGCTGAACAAAGTGGTGCATGCCTATAGTATCAGCAACTTGGGAGGCTGAGACAGGAGAATCACACATTCAAACTTAGTCTCAGCAACTTAGCCAGGTTCTAAGCAACTCTGAAAGACCATACCTTTAGTAAAATATTAAAATAAAAAGTTGAGGATGGTGCTCATCATTAAGTTCTCCTGAGTTAATTCCTGAGACTAAAAAAGAAATGATAATCCTGTATAAATACCATATTTTTTATTGATTTGTCCATTGATGGAAACTTATCCTGGTTCCATAGCTTTGTTATTTTGTCCTGTGCTGCTATAAATATGACTATGCATGTATATCTATAGTAAGATGATTTTAATTCTGGAATTCTTACTGCAGAGTTGTATAGCAGGGTTATATGGTGGTTCCATACCTAGTCTTTTGAGGAGTGCCTCTATACAGACTTCTGTACTTGCAATAATTTGAAATTACACAAACAGTATAAATGTGTTTATTTTTCTCTATATCCTCCATTCTATTTATTATTATTTGTTGTCTTTATGACTACCATTGTGATTGGTGTGCAATGAAATCTTGGTTAAAGTTTTTGTTTTTCTTTTCCTTTTTTAATAAGAACTTTATGGTTGTACATAGTAGCTGCATTCATTCTGATGAACTTACACATGCATGAAATTCAATTTCAGATCAGGACTCCCCTTTTATCTTCCATCATCCTGCCCATCTCATTCTCCATTCTTAGTGTAGTTGATTTGCATTTTCCTAGTTGCTGGTGATGTTGAACATTTTTTCACATGTTTGTTGGTCATTTTTTTTGAGAAATTCATCTTTGATTCATTTGCCCATTTATTAATTGGGTTATTTGATTTTTTGGTGTAAAGTTTTTTGAGTTCTTTATATATTTTAGATATTAATCCTTCATCAGAAATCTGCTAGAGTAGGTAACAGATTTTTTTCCCATTTTGGAGGTTCTCTCTTCACGTTTTTTTCATTTTTTCACTTGGCGTGCAGAAGCTATTTAGTTTAATGCCATTCCATTTATTAACTCTATCATTTCCTGAGCTTTAGAGGTCCTATTGAGAAATCATTGAGCCTAAAAACTGGAGTATTTACCCTATGTTTTTTTTTTTTGGTGTTGTATAAATTTTGGTCTAATTCTTAGGGCTTTGATTGATTCTGAGTTGATTTTTGTGCAGGGTGAGAGAAAATGGTCTTGTTTTATTCTTCTACCTATGGAAACCCAATTTCTTTTTAAATTGTCTTTCGTCCAGCATATGTTTTGTTGCCTTTGTCAAAGATCAGTTAGATATCTGCAGATGTGTGGCTTTGTCTCTATGTCTTCTATTCTGTACTATTGATGAAAACTTCTCATTATCAGTAGCAGGTGTGGAAATGGTAAATAATATCATGGACATGAATACAAAGTATCCCCCAACTATCTCTGTTGTATCCCCAGACTTTGGGCTCCTTCAGATAAAAATGAAACCCAAGTGGAATTGTTGTACCTCTCTGAAATTGCAGCCTTACCAGAAAGGGTCTACCCACCAGATTGCCCACACCAAGCTCAGTGCTTCACAGAGAGCTGATGGTAACTGTGTCAAGATCCTGAACATTCTTATGTTGAAGATATGTTTTCAAAATTTATGAACAGTCTCAAAGATGTAATTTTATGGCCTTTTTTATTCACTTATGTTCAAAATCTAAGCTTATAAAACATCCTAGTTTTGTTCTTCTACATATGGACAACCATTTGTTTATAAATTCTGTCTTTTTAATTTATTTTTATTAGATGATCAAAATATTTCAATGATCTTGAAATACCATACATTTGATTCAAATGGGCTACATAATCTTAATCTTATTTTTCCATGTGTACAGATTGCACGATCACATTTGGTATACAGAAACATTTATACTAAAGGCCATACTTTTCTCCAGTGTATTCTGCTGCCCTTTCTATCCCCCACTCCCCTCCCTTTCTCTCTTTCTCCCAATCTACTGTGCACTCTCTCTCTTTATTCTCCCACCTCACACCATCTTATATGTAATTTTGCCTAATAATGAAGGTCTCCTACCATCTTCTGTTAAATTACCTTTCTCTCTCCATTTCCATGCACCTCTCATCCCTATTTAACGGTAATCTTCTTCTCATGCTCTTCCTCCCTGCTCTGTTTTGAGGGGCTCCCCTTATATCAAAAAAGACATTCTGCATTTGTTTTTTAGAGATTGGCTAGCTTCACTTAGCATAATCTGCTCTAATTCCATCCATTTCCCTGCAAATGCCATGATTTTGTTGTTTTTAGTGCTGAGTAATATTCGATTGTGTATTAATGCCATGTTGTTATTTTTTTCCATTCATCAATTGCAGGGCATCTGGGTTGGTTCCACAGTGTAGCTATTATGAATTGTGATGCTATGAACATTGATGTAGCTGTGTCCCTGTTGTATGCTCTTTGTAGGTCTTTTGGGTATAATCCAAGAAGGGGAATAGCTGGGTCAAATGTGGTTCCATTTCCAGCTTTCCAAGGAATCTCCATACTGCTTTCCTAATTGGCTGAACCAATTTCCAATCCCACCAGCAATGTACAAGTGTACCCTTTTTCCCAAATCCTCACCAGCACTTGTTATTGTTTGACTTCATAATGGCTCTCATTTTTTACTGGAGTGAGATGTTATCTTAGAGTGGTTTTAATTTTCATTTCTCTAATTGATAGAGATGGTGAGCATTTTTTTGTGTGTGTAATTGTTGATTGATTGTATGTCCTCCTCTGAGAAGTGTCTGTTCAGATACTTGGCCCATTTGTTGATTGGGTAATTTGTTTTCTTTTTGTTTAATTTTTGAGTTCTTTGTATACTCTGGAGATTAGAGCTCTAACTGAAGTGTGAGGGATAAATATTTGTTCCCAGGATGTAGGCTCCCTATTTACCTCTCTTATTCTTTCTTTTGCTAAGAATAAACTTTTTAGTTTGAGTATGTCCCATTTGTTGATTCTTGCATACAGGATGAAAAAGGCAATAGCACATCAGACACTACAGAAATACAGAAGACAATTAGTGAAGCCCAGGACTGGATGGGTATACATAAGAGTTTTACAAAACCTTTAAAGAAGAACTAATACCAATGTTTTTCAAGTTATTTCAGGAAATGGGAAAACAGAGAGAATTTTCAAATTCATTCTACAAGGCCAAGAGCACCCTGATTCTCAAACCAAAGACACTACAAAGAAAGAAAAGTACAGACCAATATCTCTAATGAACATAGATGCAAAAATTCTCAATAAAATTTTGGCAAATCTGATACAGAAACATTTCAAAAATATTGAGCATCAAGATCAAGTAGGAATCATCCCTGGGATGCAAAACTGGTTTAATACATGAAAATCAATATGTTATTCACCACATAAATAGACTTAAAGATAAGAACCATGAGATCAACTCGATAGATGTAGAAAAAGCATTTGACAAAAGTATAGCATCACTTTATGTTCAAAATACTAGAAAAACTAGGGATAACAGGAATATACCTCAACATTGTAAAAGCTATCTATGCTAAGACTCAGGCTAGCATCATTCTAAACAGACAATAATTGAAAGCATTCTCTCTAAAATATAGAACAAGAGAGGGATGCTCTCTTTCACCACTTCTGTTCAACATATAAAATCAACACACATAAATCAAAGGCATTCCTGTATATCAGTGACAAATCCTATGAAATGGTAATGAGAACAACCATCTCATTTACAATATTCTAAAAAAAATATTTGGAAATCAACCTAACAAAAGAGGTGAAAAAAGTATGCAATGAAAACTACAGAATCCTAAAAAGAGGAATAAAAAAAGACCTTAGAAGTTGGACAGATATACCTTGTTCATGGATAGGCAAAACTAATATCATTAAAATGGCCATATTACCAAAAGTACTCTACAGGTTTAATGCAATTCCATTCAAAATCCCAATGACATTTCTCACAGAAATGGAAAAAGCAATCATAAAATTCATCTGGAAAAATAAAAGACCCAGAATAGCAAAAGCAATTCTAAAGAGGAAGAATAAAAATGGCGTTATAGCAATACCAGATTTTAAACTACACTATAGAGCAATAGTAACAAAAACAGCATGTTACTGGTACTAAAACAGGCAAGTAAATAAATGGTACAGAATAGAGGACACAGAGGCCAATCCACAAAATTACAACTACCTTATATTAGACAGGAGTGCCAAAAGCATGCAATGGAGAAATAATAGCATTTTCAACAAATGGTGCTAGGAGAACTAGAAATCCATATGCAAAAAAATGAAATTGAATCCCTTTCTCTCACCTTGCACAAAAGTTAACTCAAAGTGTATTAAGGAGCTAGGAATCAAACCAGAAACTTTGTGTCTGATAGAAGAAAAAGTTGGCCCTAATCTCCATCTCATGGGGTTGGATTATAAATTCATTAATAGGACACCTATAGCACAAGAGTTAAAAATTGTCTTTCTTCCAGTGGATTTATCCCTGAGGCCTGGGGATAAAACATAGATATTCAGGGGATACTTTGTTTTCATCTCCATGATATAAGCAGATCCTTTCTCCTCATTTTCTAGTGTGTCTAATGAAAACAGATGAGCTATCTGCCATCATAATCTGCTTAAAAACTATATTAAAACATTGATACCTGGAAATTTTACATTGTCCATTTTTCTCTAAACTCTATTTCCAGTCCATTTTTCTCATTTTAAATTATGACTTTGGGTTATGTCGTTTTGTCCAGCAGACTGTCCTTGCCTCAACTTGCCAGATCAGTTGCAGTGTTTGTTTGCATATACAATTTGTGTTATTAAAAAGCTCATTCTATTCAGTGAACAAAAAATCACTGTTTATCACAATCACTCATTTATAATGATCATTCTGGTGAAAACTCCATGAAGTCTTTGTTGAATTTTTTAAGAACAAAATAATTGGAAACCATCTTACTCGCAAAAGAATTCATTGTCCTCTTGTTAGAGTAATTTATATTCTTTCAAGATTTTGAAATGTATATGAAAAAGGCATTATTACTGCCAAAAAGATTTAAAAACTAAAAATCCAAACTAAACAAATAAGTATTCCTGTTTCTTTTTTCATCTGGATAAGAAAACAGGATTATTAATTTTATGTTATTTTTGAAAGCATAACAGTTAATTTTTATATGTTCTGCATGTGAGTATAGTGTGTGTCATATGTATGTTTCTGTTTCACTAAAACCTTGGGGTACAATTTACCTTGTTCCATTAGTGGATTTTTTCCCCCATGTAATCTAGTTGGTAAAAATTTGCTTTTACTTTCAAAATAAATAGTTAAAATAATTATCTTTTGTCATAAAAGTCTGACTTTTTTTTATACTTAATTAAATAGGTCAATATATATTCATGTAACAACTATCTCAGTATTGATTTCTAAATTTAAGACAGTGTTTTCAATATGTCTTCTAGAGGACTCCAGTCCCCTCCCTGTGGTATTAAATTAGAGCTTCTCTCATCTGCAATCTCTACTATTTCTTAATTCACCAAAAGACACCATTTAATTTTTACTCCATTTGCCACAGCTTGGGAATTGATAATAACTGGCATCAACAAAGATGCAGGTAAGCATAACATAAAATGTTTGAGAGTTTCAGAACCATTTTAAGAACCTTTAGCATCATCACACCAAGTTGTGTATTCACACACCTTCTATGGCAGTGGTTCCACACTTGGAAATATGCCCTGAGGAAAGGGTATAAAAACTGACATGAAAGTATTGCCTTATGGATATTATTTGCATTAGCAAAAATAAATAAATTAACAAAGGCAGGTTATTGGGGGTTTGTGGAATATTTTTCAGTAGGAAAATAAATAATTTTTATATAATCTCAATATAATGAATGAAATAAATAAATTATAGTTATAAAGGTCAACATAAGCAAACATAAAATATAGTGTTGAGGGTAAAAAAATATCTCACCAGGTAATAAAAAGTCAAGACACCATACAAAGGCAGTCAGTAACTACATACTTGTACATGTGAAAATTTGTTATACACTGAAGGTGCTCTTTCAGGTAAGTAGGAAAACTATGGATCACTCAGTCAGTGAAGCTCAGATCATTGATTTCAAAATGGGAAAAGTACTAGATTTCTCCCTTGTACCCTTAACAGACATTTGCAAAAGAAGATCCAATTTCATAAGAAAGAAGTTTTAGAAGACAACAGCATTGGCTATCTTTATGACTTGAAGTGGGGAAGAATTTTTAAAGCAGAAGAAACATTTATCCTCATTTCAATGAAATATTCTTGGAGAGGCTTTTTCTTTATATCCTGTGTAGTGTGTGGTCATTTCTTTTGCCTTGCTTTATCTTTCCAATAATACTTGTGATGTCTTGAAACTTATTTGCCTATTTTCCATCCTGGCTTCCTTCTTTGTAAAACTCCATGCTTGTGATTAATTGTTTCATACTTACTATTGAGTAAACAGAAAATCTGATAATGTTGGACTATACTGAAACAAATATGTAAATCAAATAAGAGGATAAACTAAGTGCAAAGACTTGCAGAACAATACCAAGACTAATAAAATTAGTTGTTCTGATAAAATAATTAGTAGAGGGTACAGATAATTCACAACTAATAAACATGAAAGACACTCAGCCTTACTAATATAAAGACAACGCATGTAAAAATCACATTGAAAAACTATTTTCCCCTCACCAGGTTGGCAAAAACTGAGTAAATTGGTGGGACTATTAATTAGTACAACTACTGTGAAGACTAAGGTAGCCTGATCTCATAAAGCTGGAGAGGATGCGGGTATTTATTATCCAGACATGAGCCTTAGAGAAGCTTATATATACAAAACAAACCTGAAAAAACAATTCATTGTAACATAGATTGTAGTAGCTGGAAATTAGAAAGAACTTAAATGTCTAATGACTTGAGAATCTAAATCTAAATTTCAGAAAAGTGAGTTTGAATACTGTAGAGTAGTTAGAAGAAATTCATTATACCTAACTGAAGCTGCAGAACCAGTCTCAGAAACATTGCCTTGAGAAAAACAAAATTTTAATAGTGGGCACACTATAATGCTGTTTAAATTTTAGGAACATGACATGTGGCTTAAATCTGTTTCTCAGAACCCAGTATGGCTAAGAAAATTGCATCTTGTGTTCAACCACAAAAGAAAAAAAAGACCACAACTCTGATTTTAAATAAAATTAAAGCAAGCTTGCATTGTGTACACACACGAAAAAGACCTGATCAGGGGCTGCCTCTTTAAACCTAGGCTAAAAATCTGCATCCCAGCTTTCCAGGAAAAAGTTTTTATAGCACAAAAAGTTGCAAAGGGGGGTGTCTTTAGAATTTATAGATAATAGAATTTTGACAAACATAGGTTAATGATCTACATGGCTTATTATTAAATGGTAGGAAATATATTTATATCCAAACATCATAATTTATGAGGTGCTGCTGATGTTTTAGAGAGGGTTGTTATCTGGTCATGGGGAGCCAGGATTTATGAGATACCATTAGGGATTTAAAGAGGGTAGTTTTCTGCTCAGAGGAAAAAAAAAGAAATGGGTTAGTTCAAGGCAAAGGCAGGAATTCCACAGAAGTTTAGAAATCACAGTAATTTAGAGTAAAACAGAAATTAACTTTTCATGACTTTGTGATGAGATGGCTCTCAAATTTAAGATGGAATAGGCTGGGTTAATCACTCAGAGTACTCAACTTCAAATTCAGGGCAGTGTAGACATGTATGTACAAGAAATACCCAATAGAAAAATTTTTATGTGTCAGCTAAAAAATAAATTTTACTGTTAACACTTGCTACCAGCACATTGTTCTAATTGACAGACGTTCCAATCAAAACCATCCTCAAAACCAGTTGGTTTGGGGCTAGGATTGTCACTCATTGGTAGAGTACATTCCTTGTATATGTGAGGCAATGGATTCAATACTCAGCACCACATAAAAATTAAAATATAAAGGTATTTTGTTCACCTACAACTTAAAAAAAATGGTTGGTTTCCCTGTCCTTACAGGTGAAGTTTTCTACTATTACATTTTTGTACCAGTTCCACATGAAATATCCTTTAGTTGGAATTTTCCCACAAACCCTAATGTGTCTTCAGTCAGCCATTTTTGCCAGTTACTCTATGATTTCCCCATATGTTTAAGGTGATATAAGGTCTGATTTGTACAGTGAATATCATTGTTTTCAGTGCCAGTTACTCTGTTTATAATTGTATAGTAACTACAATGATGCCATCACAAAGCAAGATGAGGGACTCAGGTGTAGCTCAGTGGTAGAGCATTGTCTAGCATGTACAGGGACTGCAACTGCTTTATCTGAGGAGATGAGGTGGAAGATTTTGAGTGTCTCTATATTCCTCAGAGCTTAATATAGTGATTCTGCTTATTTTTAGTTCTGTTTTATTCTCTAGTTAATAATATTAAAAAATCTTTCCTCAAGCAAGATTTCTGTACATGTCTCTTAGTAGTAACTTGTTTAATGTTCAAGTAATATGTATGCTTACAAATGTTGTCTTTTTTATTTATTGAGATATATTAAAATATCTTCTTGCCATTGTGGATCCGACCAACTTTATAATTTTGCCAAGTTATTCATAAAACTTTATGCATATGCTATCTTGTTAAATAAATAGTGGCCTCAAGAGGCTGGGTGTGGTGTTATTTAAAATCATAGTTCTTATTTTCAATATTATTAGTAATTTTTATTCCTCAAGCTGAGTGAAAGCCAATCACATGCTTATTTTATTAAAAACAAATGTTTAAAGTTCATTTTATGTGCATAAAATGTTTCATACTTTGAAATATGTATATGCTTATAGCACAATAAAATAAAAATAGTCACTTTGGATTAACAAAATTATGGATTTTTAAATTATTTTTATGTTTTCTTTGTGAAATTGTATTTACTTGGATGAAAACTATTTTTAATTTTTAAAGAAAACCTATAGTAAATAATCATGAAAAAGTTAACACAAATACTTAAGTGTTAGAGTAACACTTAAGTATTTCAGCTGTGTGATGTCCCATGTGGGAGAGTGTTTTTAAGCTATAAATCAGGACAGGTGGCCCACTTTGTTCTAAAACCTCATTTCCTAATCTTATTTTTTTCATATGGGAAATTTCACTCCCACACTTCTTTTTAGCCAAAAGTAAAATTATTTAAATTTCAAAATAAAGTATAAGAAAAAAATCAGTCTTTGTTTCATTTCTGCTGAAAATCAGCTGTAAGTAACAGCAGAAACTGCTCATAGGGAGTTAAAGTACCCCTTCATCCCTGGCAAATAAATAAATAAATAAATAAACAAATAAACAAATAAATAAATAAATAAATAAATAATAGGTTAATAATTAATTAATCAATAAAAACTCTTACTTTGGGAACAGAGTGGGCTGATATAAAGAGTCACCAGAGCTAGGTACATTGCTTATAAATTTCAATGCTTTTTGATATGTAGTTTAGTTAAAATTTAAGAAGTACAATATCTTATATTGAGAATTATATGACTCTTTTACATTGGTGACTCTATCCTATTCTGTGTCAATCTCCAGTGAAGACGATGCTGAGAAAAAATTTTAAAAGATCTGACAAAATAATTAGTGTAAATGATTGTGTATCTAGAAATCAATGAAATACATTTGTAGATTAAAAAAATCCAAAAGTGTTTACAAGGAATTTATGAGATTTCACTTTTATATATAAAAGGTTGATATTGTATTCAATTTTTGTCTTCCTTTTTTAACAGATATCTTAAAATTTATTAGGATTGTAAAATAATAATATTTTTAAGTTCAATTTAAATTTTTTTTTTCTTGCCTTCTGGATTTGTATTTTGTTAATTATCACTGCAACTGCTTCCAAGGAATGAAATTTTATTTTGAAATGGAAGAAACCTAGAATGTCATTTTCCATGCTAAGTTTATTGCTTCTTGATACCCAGGTCATAATTTTTTGTATTTGTGGAATTTAAATTTAAAAAAAATCTACCCATTTTCAGGAAAGTAGTCATTGCAGGGAGAAAAAAACCCAACAAGTAAATGAAGATAAATAGATAGATGATAGATGATCGGTAGGTAGATAGATAGATAGATAGATAGATAGATAGATAGATAGATAGATAAAAAAGAAATTATGTGGAATTAGATTTTTAAAATACTACAGTACCCAAAAGCATGCACTAGCAACTGGGTTCTTGTTAATATTCAACAAAATTTCATGTGAACATCAGAGATTCTGGATTTCTAGACATCTCCACCTGGGTCAGGACCTTGCTGAGGGCTGCTGCTAAGACTGCAGCTTATCTACTGCTGTGTTCACAGAAGGGGCCTCCTGGAGTCACTTCAAGGAGTGGTGGGTGCACTCTGTTTCCTGGATTACTGTGAAAAGGACTCTTCTGTCTCTTTAGGCCCATCAGTGGCACCAGGGAATTGAACACTATGTGCAATGATTGCAGGCAGGTGATGTTATGGGTTGCATTATTGACATGAATAAGCACACCATGATATTCACAGTATATGGCAAAATTTTGCTGAATGATTCAGGTTTCAAGATGTCTTTCAAAGACTTCAATGTTGGTGATGATGAGTCTGCTCATTTGATTAATTTTAAGTTTGTGGTACAGTGAAACCATGGTTCTGATGCCTGGTGTTGTAGGGTAAGTGAGCGGAAGAGCCAAAATTTTTATGTTCCTTGGGCACACAAGGCCAATTGGATCAGGCACCATTGTAATATCTGTAGCAGAATGGCTGGTGCTGCTAGCTTGGATTTTGATAAGGTAGGAATATCTTTGATTAGTGTCAGAAAACAAAGGTTGGGGCAAAGGATGGATTTCCACAGTCCTGAATGGCTCAATTTGAATTCCCCTGGTTAATGAGCTGCTTATAGCCTGTTTCTCTTTATTTCACAAAACTGCAATGAGAATCCACAACTAATTAGCTCCTCTGCTTGAATCTGAGGTAACTAAGAAAAAAAAAACTGGTCCTCTGTTTATTTAGATTTCAGTGTGCCAGTGGGTGTTGCTTGCATAACCTCTATTTTACAGAAATGCTTCATAGAAGCTCCATGCAGAAGCAGTCTTCTCTGGGCCATGAGATAGGTCTGGAAGTCCAGTTGTAAAGTAAATTTGAGGACTTTGACAAACCAAAGGAGATGGTGCTTGTCTTTCAGAGATGTACTTCTATGTGATGGCAAATGGTCACATGTGCCTGTGTAGGGTTTAAATTAAAACACATTAATAATTGCACTTCTCCATTACACTAGCTATATGTCAAGTGTTCAGTGCCCAGCAGTGGCTAGTGGTAGCTTTAAGGTGTAAGTTAAGTAGCTTTCAGTTGGGAGTCATTGTAATAAAGCTGCACTGAACACTTAGTACAACAACCATTGTCAGTACCCCTGAATACTTTTTTATGATCCACCAGAGATGGAATTACTGAATACATTCTGTGTCTGTTTTAAGGTTCCATGATAAACCATAGCAGTGGTGCCATATATAAATAATGATTAAAGAATAGCAAAGAATATGGCAGGTCTCATTGCATTCCCACCACCTGGATTTGAATACTTGGTCTGAATCCTTGATAAGTGGATAGACAAGAAGGACTATTTCATGCCAAATCATATGCAAGGTCCAAATCAGATGCCATGGTCCCAGGTCCATGACTACTGTGGAACAACTGTGGAGACTTTCTTCTCTGGGTTTTGGTGTGTTTGCACTAAACATTGGATCATTTCCTGCCACAGTATATCTTGGGTGTGAAACTAGCTATGGAGATTACTGAATCCGTACTTGTGTGGACAGTTGCACTCCAATTTTGTGACTATTTATGGTACCACTTCTCTGAAGTGTCACTTAACAATACATATAAAGAAACTGTAGATTGTAAATTCCCTCCCCCTGACTCCTGCAGATTCTGATCCTTGTTCTTCTATCTCCAGCTCCTTTGTTTGTTGCCTCCCTCTGCCTGTGAGCCTCAGTGCTGAAGATGCATTGCTACCAGCCATTTTTCAGTACATCTCATACATGGGTGGCCTGTGATCTTCAGCTGGTTTTCTAATGAGTAACTACTCAATGAAATTTATCTGATGGACTCACTCTCATAGAACTTGAACTCTGGTAGGCAGGAGCTGAGGATGGGAAAAAGGTTAGAGAGTGAGATTTAAGTGTCCTTTAGCCTTCCAGTTACATTCTTATTTTCTAACTTAATCAGGTTTCTATCACTGTGACAATGAAACTGAAATGTTTATACTATTTTTTGAAGATGAGGTCTGCATAAAGAGGAGGCCTCTAAGGTGAGAATTTGGTTATGATCTCCCAGGTCACAGTGGACCCCCAACAGCACAGTGTCCGTTTCTACTGCTTTCTGCATTCTTCTCTTCTGAATTGAACAATGAAATCCACAGCAAGGATTAGTGAGAGTAAGAGTAGGATTTATTGAAGAATAGAAATAGAAATGCTACTCTCCATTTGTGAGAGGGGGAACCAGTGAAGGGTTTTCCCTCCACCTGTGATAGTGTAGGGGAGTGTAAAGCACTTGTGTCATTGTTATGGTTCCATACTTATTCCATTTAGCATATGAACAAAATACCAATTCTGCTGATCCAAACTTATGATAAGTAGTGTTAGAAAATATACTAATGCTATTGCTTAGCCCTAAATCCAATTTACATTATTTTTAATTTTCATTTTCTTTTGGCCTCTTCTCTTTGCAAAAGTTTAAGATAGAGAATCCTATAGGCTCAGTAGGTAGAACAGGGGTGCTTATGTTCTGTATCTGCAGCCCTGCCTAAATTAGGGATCTGCACTGGCCCATGTGGAGTTGATTGTTGATAAGATGATAGGTCAGTGTGCCTTGGCTCTTCTGCAGAGATGGCCGCCTGTGCCTCAGACCACACTCACCAAAGTGTCCAACCCACCTGGGGCTGCCACTGTATTACTGTTTCTTCATTCCACTGCTAGGCTGCAAATTCTTTGTAGGGATCATGGGTTGGAGTGCATAGCTCGGTGGCTAGGGACCCATGTCTATTGTCACCTTATATAAATGACATATATGGAGTACAGACTAAGAGACGAAAGATGGTGGAATGGAAGAAAGCTGGATTTCAGGCTATGATGTACGTCAGTACCAAAATATTGGTGTACAGCTTCTCAGCATGTTCTATGAATAACATTTTATATTAGACACTCAAATGGCTTAAGGACTCAGAAATTTTGGTACAAAAAAAAAAATGAGGCACTACATCATTAATGGCCTGGCTGCCCTATGAGTGCCTCTGGTGCTAATTCACCACAAACAGCAGAAGGGTGAAAAGAGTTTCGGTTAAGAAAAGCCTGAGATGATAAAAATGCTTCCAGATCTTATTCAGAGACTTGAATGTGTGCTGGAGATTGAAAACTATGCTCTATATCTCATCTGGCCTCTGGGAACTGAATCAAAAGCCATATCTTGGTAAGATTATTGCCCTGGTGACTAGGGGTCTTGGGATATCTGGGGAAAAATAAGACCACAGCTGCAATATCTCAGCCAGCACAAATAGAGTGACCAAGGAGTTGCCGATTGAATAAAACAGGCACAGAGTTTTATTCTCCATCCTCTGTGATTCAAGTAAGAAGGACAAAGGGGAGCTCAACTCAATTGTCCTTTGTGTCTGGTGGATAATGTGACCAGCTGAAGTGAACTAGGAGTCTGACCTGGCAGGGTGAATACCTGAGGGGCTAAACCCATGAATGCTGTGCTCATGGGCAAAAGTTAGTAGAAGATTAGCCCCTCTGCCCAACAATTGATTTTTAGGGAGTCTCCTGAAGACCAGACCCAAATCAGAGATGAGCTCCTGTCTACCCTAGGTGCTAGTCAGTCTAATCTCTCCCAAGGTGGCACCACTTAACAAAGCCCATTAGGTCTGATTAGGCTTAACCTCCATCTACTGGAACTCTTCTCACTGAGTGCTGCAGAAGTGATACCCTGAGTAGACCAAAACTGTGTACCCCACTGTATTCCAGGCATCAAACTGGGTGAATGGAGAAAATAATACTGCCAGTACTTCATAACTACTTCAAACTCATACTAGTGGGAAGGGAAGCTGAATCTTATATCAAATATCTCAATCTCAAGCCATTCCCACTGGCAACTCAGAGAAAAACTCAAAAACAGAATGGTGTTAACACCTCCCACCCCTTGTTCTGTCAGTATTTAACTCAAGAAGAAAAGAAAAAAAGACACTAGGACATTGAAAGTGACCACTGAATACAATAAACTTTTTTGACCATCTCAGTGAAGATATTTTCTTTATTCTACACTAAGATGTTGTGTTTTCTAAATTTTCATTAATTTTTATTAATTTTTTCCCTAAAATAATTAGTGGTAGAAAAGGGGTCTGCAATGGCCCAGGTAGAGTTGGTTGTTGCTGAGATGATAGGGCAGTGTGAATTCTGGCTTTGCTGACTGGTTCATGCACACACTTATTTTTTCTCTAATTTTTAGCATTTTTAAATGTAGCTATTATTTCCTAGCATTCTCAAGTATCATGAATTCACCTGATAGGTCATGTGAATTCACATGATAAGTCATGTGAATTCCAGTTGTGCTGATTGGTTCAGAGACATACATACATACACTTATTTCTTCTCTCATTTTTAGCATTTTTTAAATGTACTTATTATTTCCTAACATTCTCTACGAGGTGTTTGGGTTTGGGGATTATATATTTTGTTTTTCTTTTTAACTAGTGTCCTTTTTTTCCTTTTGTTTCTCTTTGTTTCTTCTTTAACTAAGGGCCAAATTGTGTCGCTCTTTCCCTCTTTCCCAATAGCTTGCTGCTTCTATTTTCTCCCTCCTTTCATACAGAGAAAATATACTGCATCTCTTCTGAATTGTCTGTTGATATTTTGAAATTGAAAATTCTTTTATAACTCCCTAAGTTCTTTTTTACCTAATCAAGTGTATATTTACCATGCTAGAGAACTAATGTATTTATATAACCACTGCCCCCCTTTAGTGCTACTACAGTAATTACTACTGTGTATGATAAAGTTGACATCTTTACTAAAGCCATGTGTAGTTCATGGTGATTGTTTTCATTGTTGGCAATTGACAAATCTATTATTCTGGTTTATTGGTTGTAATGAATGTCCCAGAGTTCTCTATTTACATGGCTGATGAAAACTCTCAGGAATCTTTGGATGAACAGTGACAGAGAAATGAGTTCAAATTGTTAAGGCAGAGCAAGAAAATAATTCAGGGAGAATGATCTAAGAAGTTAAGAAGTTCAGTGGCAGATGGCCTAAGGCAAAACTGCATCTGGTTGCTGGTGAGGTCAGCAGAAGTGATCTCTCTTGATCTGCTTGCTGATTTCTGATTGGGTGTAATTTTTTTTTAAGGATGTCTATTTGGAGTGACAGGATGGACACTAACTTTCTCTGCAACCCTCCCTGATGGTTGTACCATGAGTCCTGACCTATACAGCCTGATTGGTCACTGACCATAGTCAATCAGTGTGTCCTGGGAGGATGGACTCTTCTGATAGGCATTATTGATCTTGATAAAATTAATTAAATATAAATATTAAATTAAGTGCTCAGTTAATATTAGTATCATATTTTGTAATAAATATAAATACACTCACTGTCAATGAATTTCAAAGAGATAAAAGATAATCTAAGTGATCAAGTATTTGATATTTTTTTCTGTGATATGGTGTTCATAATTCTTTCTGTGCTTGATTGAAAATTTGAGCTATTTTAATTTCGTGAGGAATATACTAATGTCTCATGTTAATTTTATTTATATAAGGAATAAAACCCAAGTGCACTCTACCACTAAGCTACATTTCCACACTTAACATATATATATATATATATATATATATGTTAAAATAAAAATATATATATATATTTTTTTTTTTGAAACAAGATCCCTCTAGAATGCCTAGGCTGCCCTGAACTTTGCTTTCTCTCCTCAGCCTCCAAAGTAACCAGGATTGCAAGATTAAATATGTGTTACATTTCACAAATTTGAATTTTTTTGTTTGTTATTATAATTTAACCCAAGGATCATTTACCACAGAGCCGTAATTCAGCCCTTATCCTTTTTTTTAAATTTTTGAGACATGATCTCACTAAATTTCTTATGGCCTTACTAAGTTGCTGCAGATGATCTTGGATGTGTTATTCTCCTATTGTAGCCTCCCAAGTCACTTTGATTACAGGCATATGCAACTGTCTCTTGCAAAATGAGATCTTCTACTAGTCATTGCACTAAATTATTTTGCACTCAAAAACATGTTTCATAAGATATAGAGTTTTCCATATATTTTATTTTTTTAGTTGTAGTTGGAAAAAATATCATTTTTTTATGTGGTACCAAGGATCCAAGCTAGGGCCCCACATGTGCTAGGTGAGTGTTCTAACACTGAGCCACAATCCCAGTCCAAGTTATCAAAATATTTAACTTAAATCCATTTCCAACTCTTTTTAAAGGACTAAAGATTGAGCCCAGCCCTTGAGCACAATAAAAAGTGCTCCACATTGCCAGGCACAGTGGTGTGTGCTTATAACCACAGCAGCTCATGGAGGCTGAGGCAGGAGAATCCCAAGTTCAAAGTCTAACCCTAACAAAAGTGAGGCACTAAGAAACTCAGTGAGACTTTTTCCTCTAAATAAAATACAAAAGAGGTCTTGGGATGTGACTCAGTTGTTGAATGCCCCTGAGCTCAATTCCAATACAAAAATAAAGTGCTTCACATCCATACATATTAAACATTCAACTTGAATTTTCTGTGTATTATTATTTACACTGTAAATTTTTTTTTGAAATACAGGTCTAAAAACTGTTTATCATTGGGAATTTCCTTAGTCACACTTCTCACAATTCTTTTATTATGTGTTATATTAATTTTGTTTGTTACATACAAACCACTGTATAGAGCTATGATAAGTTAATTTAGACTTGAATCAAAAATATGTTAAAGAGATGGTATTTACAGTCTCAAAAGACATTTTCTAAACTAATTTGTGGAAATCAAATTTGCTACTCATTTTTTAAAACTTTGCCATATTGCATTAAACTAGGTTTGGCCTGAGGACAACTCCACCCTTGAGTCTGGGATCTGACAATGAAGGTAGTGCTCACCCTACCTAGTGAAATCTTAGTGCAGAGGACACTCCTAATACTGCAGAGTCTCAGAAATTGCAATACTAAGCCTGTGAATTGCAGAATCCTAGGAATGGGGTTCTGTGTGACCTGGAAGTGGTTTTAAGCCTCACTGTTCCTCTGCATCATCACCCCCTGCCATGTGGGAGGCATAACTGCTGTGAAGATATTCCAGTCCTTAGGACTGAAAATAAGTGGGTCATTTTGTCTCCATTCTCTTTTCCTTAATTAAGAAACTCCACTAAATGTAACATGTCTGCCAAAGTCTCAGCTTGGCACAGAATCACGAGCCACCACACACCTTGTAGATTCAAACAGCAATCCTTTATCCTCGAACTCACACCGGCCTCTAGAAACACGTTCTCGGGAAAATCCAAGTTCTGCCCGCCCAATTCATGTCCCCAAAACTTTTTGTCCATGAAAACTCAGAGGAAACTCAGGCAGCAGAAACGTCCTATTCCCTGCAGCAATAATCTTAAACCTGGAACTTCCCTAAAACCACATTGTCTGAAAACGGAAAAACCTTAAATTTGTCTTAAACCGGGAACACCTTAAACTCAAGAAGCAGGAAACTTTCTCAAATCTGATAAGCTCTAAACCCGGATTTGCCCTGGTCTTTGAGCAAGGTCACCTTACTAAAGCATACATGTAATGTCCCATCAAATGTCCTCTAAGCAGCATGGGGTACGCTGGCAAGGAGATTTCAATGCGTCATTCCTACTTGGCAATGGTCCTCAGCATCTCCCCTCTTCTGATTAATTAAACAACAAGCAATGTGGCTAAAGGACTGTGCCTGGTAGGTTGTCCTATTCAATATATGGTTCTTACCCGTCATGGGAGAACTGACCTTTAGGCATCAGCTTCCTGTCTTAGGTTGATATCACTGAAACCAGATAAACCCATAACTAACTACTGGTCCAGCATTCAGCCATGCTTGTGGATAGGCCTATGCACCAGTGTGTGTGGGGGGGTGAGGTTCTTGCCTCACCTCTGTTGGCCCCCAAATTTATCCTTGGTGCCAGTGGGGGGGTGAGGTTTTTTGCCTCGCCTCTGTTGGCCCCCAAATTTTAGACCATCAGTAGTAGAAGGGAGGAGGATACAGAAATGCCATGACACCAAGCCAATTGATGGCTCCTTTGGAAAAATTTCGTCACTGATGACACCATCAGCAAAGATGCCACAATTACCACAATTAACATGGAGTGCGCTGGCAAGAAAATTGCATCACTGGTGAAACCATCAGCAAAGATATGCCAGCAGTTCCACAATTTGCTGCCCTAGACGATAGTTCACAATGCATGCAACTGATATATAGTCCAGGCAAGTTCTGCAAGCAGTTCAAATCGGAGGAGTCTATCAATATGTTCATTTCCTCCCAAAGTAAATCAAGTCCTTGATTGAGAATTATTTGCTGAGTTATATTCATTGATGCATAAGTTTATAGAGTTTACTGTGACAGCTATCATAGAAGCTGTAGTTTGGTTTTCTTAGTCTTCACCGGCACTGGGATGAAGATAGGAATTCTGGCAATGATGCTAAAGAGACATTATCCTGAACAGAATTATTAAATATAATGAAAAGGAAAGATGAACGTAAACAAACAGATCTGTTTATCACCTTTAAAAACAATCCTTAACAGCTGTTTACCTAATTTAAATTAGTAAGCAAACAGATCTGTTAACCACCTTTGAAAACAATCACTAACAGCTATTTACCTAATTTAAATTAAACCACTTAAATCACGTGAATAAAAAAAAATTTTGATCAATTTTTTCATAAGCGCTCCTCATATATGAAATATGGACATACACACATACAGACATAAAATACAAAACAGTGCACACATAACATACAACACATAATAATAACGGCCTTGTAGCTTTACCTAGGTAAAATCTCCATTGCAATGTTTAAAAACTCCACAGTCAAAAAATAAAACACAGTCAAAAAATAAAACTGATCAGAAAAACATTAACCTAGGTTTGTATGAGCTCAAAAAATAAAATAGAACTTTACAATATGGGAAAATGCAATAATAAAATAGATATTGAAAAAGAAGCACCGTGGTTAATCGCTGTTACAGATGTAAGAATAGCCAAGCTGGAGCTCTGGATATCAGCTGTTATGGATTTCAGTCAAATCATCTTCTTTTTCTGTAGAAATTGTTTTGGTTAACCTCTCTGGAATCTAAATCGGCTGCTGTTCTTCCTGTGGAAATACACAGACTGAGCCCCGACTCCAGACTATTACTGGCTCAGGACCTTTCCATTGTCCTGTTAGAATATCTTTCCAAAGTACCTTAGGCTTATGTACATTTTTCGGATACATATATCTTTCTGAAGCACTAAGTCCTGATGAATTCAAATTTAGAAAGCTTAGAGTAAAAAATTTATCTTTGGGAGATATATACCCCTTTCCAATACCCTCTTTTTACTTAAATAGATACGTTTTAATAGTTTGATGAGCTCTTTCAACTATGGCTTGTCCCTGTGGATTGTAAGGGATTTCTGTTATATGAGTAATATCAAATGATGAGCAAAATTGTTTAAAAGAGGTAGAAGTGTAACCAGGACTGTTATCCGTTTTTAACTGTTTAGAAACACCCACAGTGGCAAAATTTTGTAAGCAATGAGCTATAACATCTTTAGTTTTTTCTCCGGCATGAAGAGAGCCCATCAAAAATCTGGAAGAAGTATCAACTGTAATATGTAAATATTTTAATTTTCCAAATTCTGAAAAGTGTGTGACGTCCATCTGCCAAATATGGTTAGATATCAGTCTTCTAGGATTGACTCCAAGATTAACTTGTGGCAAAAATGTCACACAATTTTGACATTGTTTTATTATATGCCTGTCTTGTTCTTTAGTTATTTTAAAATGCTTTTTTAAAGTATTAGCATTAACATGAAACCTTTTATGAAAATTTGTATCTTCTTCTAGTGTAGAGAAAATATGTATGTCATGTGTAGTTTTATCTGCTAAATCATTGCCCAAACTAAGGGCTCCAGGCAATCCTGTGTGTGCCCCAATATGTCCTATAAAGAATGGATCTTCTCTGTCCCAGATTAGACTTTGTATAGTGGAAAACAAAGAGAAAACAGTAGAGGAAGGGGAAATCCTACCAGCATCTTCAAGAGATATAATAGCATTAACTATATATTGACTATAAGAAAATAAATTAAATACAGAATCTTTGAACATCACAAAAGCTTGTAATACGGCATTAAGCTCTCCCTTTTGAGCTGATTGTATGTGTACTAAGAATGTAAATGTTTGATCAGGGGTAACTACTGCTGCTGTACCATTATTACACCCATCAGTGAATATATTTGGAGCATTCACGATAGGTGTTTTTCTTGTCGTTTTAGAAAAAACTACAGGATGCTTAGACCAAAAAGACAACAAAGGATTAGATGGTAAATGATTATCAAATGAAACATTCGATTTACACATGATTATTGCCCATGTATTTAACTCATTAGCTAACTCATCAATTTGCTCCATAGTATATGGAGTAATAATTTAATTGGGAGAAATTCCAAACACTCCTTTTGCTGCTCTTATTGCTTTGAGTATTAATTGTCCTATAGCCTCAGGATACCTAGTAAGAATAGTGTTAGAAGAATAAGATAAATTTATCCACAATAATGGACCTTCTTGCCAAAATACTCCAGTAGGAATATTTTTTGATGGTAGTACAATAAATAATAAAGGCAAACTTATATCAATTCTATCTAGATGCATATTTTCGATATATGTTTCAATAATTTTTAATGCCTTAGGAGTTAACAATTGGGCTAAATTTGTATCTGATGGACCTTTTAAAATATCAAATTAAGGTCCCAACTCTCCTGTTGGTATGCCTAGATAAGGCCTTATCCAATTTATATCTCCCAACAACTTCTGAAAGTCATTAAGTGATCTGAGTTGATCTACTCGTATTTAAATTTTAGGAGGACGGACCATGGTTGAGGATAATAAAACTCCTAAATAATTAATTGGAAAATTTAATTGTACTTTATCTATTCTTATCTCTAGATTATAATTTTTTAACAAGTTTGTAAGTGTGGCATAACATTCTAGCAATGTGTTTTTATCTTTATGTGCAAATAATACATCATCCATATAGTGAAATATTTTTAGTTCAGGATTTTGATTTCTAAGTGGCAAGATTGCTTTATTAACATAGATTTGACCCATAGTTAGACTGCTCGCCATTCCTTGAGGAAGTACTTTCCATTCATATCTCTCATCAGGACCTTCATTATTTAATGCAGGGATAGTAAATGTAAAACGTGGACTATCCTCGGGATGAATGGGAATCGAGAAAAAACAATCTTTAATGTCTATAGTTAAAACATACCACGTTTTTGGTAAAGCAGACAATTGAGGAATCCCTGATTGAGCAGGTCCCATAATAACCATCTTATTATTAATGGCTCTTAAATCTTGCAATAATCTCCATTTACCAGATTTCTTTCTGATGATAAAAATGGGAGTATTGTGGGGAGATATGGAAGGTTGTAAATGTCCTTCTGCTAATTGTTGTTTTACCAGATCATGGGCTACTTTTATCTTTTCTTTAGTCAGGGGCCACTGAGGAACCCACACTGGTTTTTCTGATTTCCAAGTAATTTTGATTGTCTCAGTGGCTCTTTCTGAAAATCCAACTTATGTCTGTCTGTTCCTTGATCTCTTTGAATTGGTGCTGCTATACTTTGTTGTTGTTTTCCTAATCTTTTTTTTTTCTTTCCTATCACCTTGTCTAGCCCTAGTAGTGGGCGCCTTAGGAATGATGTTATTTGTTAACATCAAACCTAGTTGATCTAGGACATCTCATCCCCATAAATTTATGGGAAGATGATCTAACACATATGTCTGTATAGTTCCTTCACAGCCTTCAGGATCCTTCCAATCTAATACCATAGCACTTCTATGGGGATTAGTTGCTTCTCCTAGGCCTCAAAGTGTTTGAGTGGCTTGTTATAATGGCCAATGTTTTGGCCATTCTTGAAGAGATATGATGCTAAGGTCAGCACCTGTGTCCAGCAGTCCATTGAATTCATGACCCTTAATATTTAGTTTTAGCATTGGGCAAGAGTCTAAATTTAAAGACAACATTGCCAAATCTACACCTGTGGAGCCTAATACCCTGGAACCTCTTTCTACATTAAGACTAGAGAACTTATTATGTAGGGTGGGTATTATTAACAACTGTGCTATTTTATCTCCAGGTGAAATTAGTAATATACCTCCTGGAGAACTAGCTATAATTTTTATTTCACCTACATAATCGAGATCAATTACCCCAGGATTTATCATAAGTCCTTTTAATTTAGATGAACTATGTCCCAATAATAAGCCTACTGTTCCTTGGGGAGGAGGTCCTTTACTCCTGTAGGAATAATTTGAACTCCCATCTCTGGAGTTAATACTGCTCTGGCAGAGGCACAGATGTCCAACCTTGCGCTCCCTTGGGTTTGTCTGATGAGGGATTTAATGGACAATGTGTCCTGGGCACCACCCTGGTGGTGTTGCTGGGTTCCTCTACTTCCCCGTGTATTTGTGGTTGTGGGTCCCAGAGCATTGGGTCCCCCAGTCCATTTTTTGGCAATGAAGCCAGATGCCTTTCTCCACGATATTGTGGTTAAATACCTGATCCTTGTCCGTTTTTTGATAAGGGAGTACCTTCTATGGTGTTTTGAGAACGGCATTCATTAGCCCAATGTCTCCCTCTACAGCATCGTGGGCAAATACTAGGTATTCTATTCCTTTGTTTCCTAGTTTTGTTAAAATCTCCTCTTATGGGCAACTCCTTTTAAAATGTCCTGTTTGTTGACAATTATAGCATGTTTCTGGCCTGGCATCTAAAGCCTGTTGTACTGCAACTGCCCAGACTTGCCCTTGTTCATTAACATCTCTACATAATTTATTATATGTGTTTAAATCTTCCTGTCTCCATGGTCTAATAACCTCTCTGCAGCAATGATTTGCTTGATCATAAGCCAGTTGTTTTATTAATGGCATTGCTTGTTCTGTATCCCCCAAAATTTTGGCAGCAGTTTTAATAAGCCTATCTACAAAGTCAGCATAAGTTTCATTAGGTCTCTGTATTACCTTAGATACCATGTCCTTGTAAAGTCTTCCATGCCCTAACTAAGTCTGCAACAATTTGTGAATATATAGCAGGATCATATTCAATTTGTTGCCATTTACCCTCATAAGGTCCTTTTCCTAACAACATATCTAGATTTCTTTGAGGGTAACCAGCTGCTGCATTTCGCCTAGCTGTTTCTGTGCAAAATTTCTCATTGGCAACCTTCCATAACAAATACTGTCCTCCACTTAGCACAGATTTACACAAGCTAGCCCAATCTGCTGGCGTAAGGTCCAAGTTAGTAATGGATTCGACCATGCTTACTGTAAAGGGAGCTTGGGGACCATAGGTTGTTACAGCCTCCTTTAACTGATTCACTGTTTTAAAATCTAAAGCACGTTGAATTCACTGCTCTCCTTCCTGCTCAAGTACAGGGCATGCTATTCTTTGAGGTCCTGTCTCAGGATCCTATCTATCAATTACAGGGTTTGAGGGCCACTCAGCTATTTAATCGGTGGGGCTGTTGGTTGAATTATGCCCTCTGGTAATAAAACGGAGTTAGTTACAGCCTCTTATTGTGACCTTTTTCCTAATAACCCCTTTTCCTTTAAATTTTCTTTCTCTCTCTGACTAGCTCGAGAGACTTTCTCTTTTGCTTGATCTAAAATGTCTTTCTCCATGGTCTGAATCTCTAACAATTTACTTAACACCTTTTTGGTTTCTTTTTTACTAATTTCTAATCTTCTATAAAGATAATGCAACCCAATAAGATAACACAAAACAAAACCACAACTGAATGAAACAAAAACTGAATAAAAATTGGCTGTATCAGTTTTCTCTTTCTCGAGGCTAACAAACCTTGAGCAAACCATTTTTCCCAGTTTGCCTGAGAAATTTCTAGGGACAGGCAACTTGAAACAAAAACGAAATAAATCAAAACAAGAACACATTGTTTTTTGAAATGGTCACCCATTCTCTCACTTTCCCTCAGGGTCGAGCAATTTTACTCACCTCCAAGTTTCATACGTTCCATGTAGGGACCACCAAATGCCAAAGTCTCGGCTTGGCACAGAATCACGAGCCACCAAACACCTTGTAGATTCAAACAGCAATCCTTTATTCCCGAAATCACACCGGCCTCTACAAACACTTTCTCGGGAAAATCCAAGTTCTGCCCACCCATTTTACATCCCAAAAACTTTTTCTCCATGAGAACTCAGAGGGAACTCAGGCAGCAGAAACGCCCTATTCATTGCAGCAATAATCTTAAACCTGTAACTTCCCTAAAACCACATTGTCTTAAACTGGGAATGCCTTAAATTTGTCTTAAACCAGAACACCTTAAACTCAAGGAGCGGAGAAACTTCCTCAAACCTGATCAGCTCTAAACCCGGATCTGCCCTGGTCTTTGAGCAAGGTCACCTTACTAAAGCATACATGCAATGTCCCATCGAATGTCCTCTAAGCAGCATGGGGTACGCTGGCAATGAGATTTCGATGCGTCATTCCTACTTGGCAATGGCCTTCAGCACATGTCTAAGAGGTTTTCCTTTAGCCTAAAAGTATGGGATGCAAATTAAAGGTTATTAATTGTCACATAATTATAAATCTGTGATACTTACATTTAAGATCTATTCACATCTTATGGAAATATTATATTTAAGATGCAACAGTATTTCTTATTAATGTTTTTGATCCTAGTATGCTCTCTGAGCTATGGCATGCAAAACTGTTATGAAATTTTTAGCAAGAATTAAAATAAAAATACATTTGTTGACATACTTGCATACATAAAATATTTATCAAAGAAATGAAGTTTGCATGATGGTCTAACTCAAATTATACCAAAAATATAAATCACATTCTTTGTCTTTGCAAATTTTGAGGAGAAAAGTGAGAAGAGACAGCAGAATTTCTGCTGAGGAGTGAATCCTAATGGAAATGGAGCAGAAAATTTTGTGGAGAAATATGAATGGGTGATCATTTCTCAGAGATGAGCAGGTGTAGGGCACAGTGTTAGCTTTCATAGAGTTCTGAGTGTTTTATAGAGGCCTCCAAATGTCATACTATGAAGAAAGACCCCTTCAGGCTCATGGGGAGGTTTATACAAGAAGTCAATCTTGGTTGCCCATTTCTACAGGTGCTCAGTTTATTGGTTGCCCATTTCTAGCTGTGCCAACCCAAATCTTTTCACTGCCTCAAAGGAATAAATTTAGAAGACTCAATCCACTCCCCTAACTAAAGAAATTGGGGTCCAAAGTATTAAGGACCCTGCACATACAGTCAATAATTGATTGCTACATTGATGGATTAGAGAAGAATGTGCTCCTGTTCCTCTTTGGATGACATCCTAGAAATAGACCAGTGTTGTAGCTACCTGAAGTTATGCACTTGCAGGGACTAGCAGTACATTTTTTGTTCAGTTGTGACTTGGTCTCTGGCTAGTCTAGATAAACATGTGCTTGGTCAAGTAGAAACTAGGGTGTTATATGGCAGAGGTGCTAATTTTTCATGTGAACACAGAGGGATGAGCATTAGTGCACATTGAAAGTGAAGTCCTCAGAGTTTGAGGTTCATAGATAGCCCAGCCTCTGTAAGCACATGCTATACCTACAGCTGCAGGTATGCACTGTACAGTAAGCTTAGAAGGCTGGAGAGGGCAAACTTGTCACAGAGGAGCTTCCATAGCTCCTTCTCTTGAAGAGCAAATCATGAATGAGTTTTGTCAGAAAAACCTTATGTGTATGGTCAATATTATGATGTGCTAAGGCCTCACTGAGAATGCATGGGCATGTCAATGAGAAAGTACATTTTCACAAAGGATGCTGAGAGAACAGATAAATGCATAGAAAATAATGGAATGAGATTCTCTCCCTCACTTCATACACACAAAGAGACACAAACATACACACACAGACACACACACATACATACACTCACAAACACTCAAAATTACCTTAGAACTCAATGCAAACCTAGACTAAAAACTCTTAGGAAAAAATATAGGAATACATCATTTTTGTCTTCACCATCTAAGCAACAAAAATAATAATGAGTAAATTGATTTTTCTTAAAAATCAAAAATTTTTAGCATCAAATAATGCACTAAGAAATTGAATTGACCACTCACAGAATGTGGAAAATATTTGCAAATCATAGATTTTAACTCAGAAATTACTGTTACCCCAAATATAGAAAAAACTGTTACAACTAAGCAACAAAAAAAATTCAATAAAAAAGTGTAAAAAGACTTGAATATGCACTTCTGTAAAGGTTATTATGTTGTTCAAACAATCATCCTTTATCATTTTTCATTAAGCAATTGCAAATCAAAATCATAACAAGAGATCACTTTATGCCTAGAAGGATGGCTACAATCAAAGACATGGACAATAGCGTATGTTTTCAGTGATAAGAACACACAGTAATCTGGGGAAGAAAATGTAAAGGATGTGCCTGATTTCTAGCACAGTCTGGCAACTCCTTCTATGTTAGACACAGACTTACTAAATGAACCAGCAATTTCACTTCTAGGTGTACATTCAAGAGAAACTAACATAGGCATGTTCACAAAGGTATAAGAGTGTTCACAGCAGCATTATTCAAATAGCCAAAAAGTACAAGTGACTCAGTCAACTAACAAAATAGATTAATAAGTATGGAATATCCATCTGATGGAGTGCTGTTCTGCAGTAGAAAGCAATGGGGTATTGATAATATGCTATGGCATGATTGAATCTTGAAAATTTCATGCCAACCCAAAGATGCCAGTCACCAAAAGACAGGGTCTCATTAAGTTGCTTAAGGACCTGATATTATCCTTGATGAATAAAGGGTCACTTTCTTTGTCCCATGTGCAGACAGCCACACATATCCTCAGTAAAAGTTAGAGAGACAGGGTTACTGAAAAATTTCTAGGAGAAGCCAGGTTCTATAGCGTGCTTTGCATGTTTTCTGCCCCAAGTTCCCTGGGGTCACAATACCTTTCAACACCTGTTTCTCCAGCAGGTCCTCTAGACAGAAGGCAGCATCTCCCAGTATATTTTTTGCCATGCCATGGCATTGGCCTGCCCAAATTTCTCCATTCCTGCCTTCCTCTGGACCTCACCAGAGAGCCACTTTCTAGGTTGCTCAGGGCAGAGCTCATTGCTCTCAGGCAGCAGGCCCTGCAGCCTTCAAAAGGTGCTTTCCTTAGAGATGTGAGCTAACAGAATAGAAGGGACTCAGGAAAAAGTGCATCATGCTATTTATATCACAGATTTTTTCTATGGGTAAATAAAGTATATTCATAATTTGAATAGAGGTTTACATGTCCCAAAGGAAGTTTTTATTTTTTATTTCCAGGAATCTATCACTTTAAAACACTCTAAGGATAGGAGACCACATTTGTCATATTTTTGACCTTCATAAAATTGTATGTTGAAAAAGAAGCCAGAAAAATTAAGGTGTATGTTGTCCTCAGACCCAATATTAATATAGCTAATGGCATAATGACTCATTCAACCAAAATTTCATGCAAGGCTTTAGCCAAAGCATGCCATCAACAACCAAGCTCTCTCAAATGAATCCTCAAATGGACACCTCACCAGACTGGATATCTCAGAATGTGTCACCATCTAAAACAACCATTGAAACTGGGACACTTTCTATCATCATGAGAACCCACCTGTCTGTTCCTTTAGACTCAACAGCATCCTCACAGGCACCCCTAAGTTGTTCTCCATTTTAAACATTTTATTGTGATTAACATATAAATGATGTAAAATTTGCCATGTAATGACTTAAATATATTATTTTTTTTTTTAGTTGTAGATAGTCATATCTTTATGTGGTGCTGAGGATTGAATCCAGGACCTTGCACTTTCTAGGTGAGTGCACTATCACTGAGTCACAACCCCAGACTTCAAATTTTTAAAAAACAATCTTTTTACTCAATGCTCTCTGATCCACAGAATATTTGAGAAATATTGATATCCCTGAATAGATAAATTTAATTCATTTCAGCAAAATTCTATCATACCCCTTTCCACTAATATAGAAGAATAGATGCTGACCAATTGAAAGGAAATATTTCAGACCTTTGGTAAAAACACTATAGAATCAAAGAATCCCTGTAATGGATAGAAAATTATTAAATAATTCAAGTTTAATTGTTTTTGCTTATCTATTTTGGGCTTGTATTTTTTTAATGGAGATATACTCATTTCCTTTTTAAATTATTTTAATAGATATTGAAACATAATCATGGGCTGGGGTTGTGGCTCAATGTAGAGCTCCTGCCTAGCATGTGTGAGGCACTGGGTTTGATTCTTTGTATTACATATAAATAAATAAATAAAGTAAATGTCAATCAAAGACCAAGACACTCACATATCAGTGAACCACAGCAAAATGTGTATAAAATAAGAAGATGTAAGAAAAAACAGGGACAGAGTGAAGTTAAATTATGGTTTTCAAATTCCTACAAGTTTTCTGAGAACTGGACCATTTTTTTTTTTTAAATCTCCTATTTCCATGACATGTTTAGTTGTTTTATGGTGTATTCTTAACATGGTATAGTTATTCTTTTTTTTAAACAAAGAAGCTAGCTGATTTTTATTATCATTATCAATGCCAAACAAAACTTTAAATCAACAAAAATCTTTCATTAAGCATTAAGTTTCTTTCACACTTGCTACAATCAGAGTAAATGTGTTTATTTGTATAAAGGGATAGCCTTTAATTGGAGTTTAAAATATCCCCAACTGCAAGATTATATATGTAGAACTCCAGCTAATGCTCATATAATAATGCATTATTATCCAAATTAAATGTACTCTCCAGATTAAGATAAAATGGAAATAATTTACTCATAGCACACATATTTAAACATCTTTGTTTACAAATTACTATCCTAAAAATTATCATTCCACTGAGCTTCAATTGGAACAAATGTGTAATCTCTTAAAAGCAGTTACTTAAACTAAAAATGAGATATATATTATTTTCGAAGGAAGATAAAAACTATTGTCAAGATTCTTGTTGTTCTTCAGAATGTTCAGTAGCAGGCTCATTTGAATGTGAAATCAAACCTTAAGGGAATTCACTTATACTTTCAGAATGCAGGGCTGGGATTTGGGGAAAGAAATCCAGCTCTATGGGGGAGATAATGAGGATAATGTGGTCCCATTAGAAATGGAGGGGTTTGGTGGGCACGGTGGAAGATATTTTTGATATGCTCCACACATGTTTCCTGGAGCAAGTGAAGGGGAAAACGGCCCTCTCATTAACAGACATCTTGAATCCACTAGAAACAATGGACCTCTGATTGAAGGGATAGGTGAGAAAGCAAAGCCAGAGTCAGTCTCTTGGTTTTCAGCAGGGAGAAATGAATCAGGCACATTGAAGTCTCCAAGATGGACTTTGGTTTCATTTTTACTGGATTCTATTTCTGAAGATGTAGCCCTGTCCGTTTTATGCAAAGGCGGCATAGTGGAACTTCTGAGTTCTGCTGATCCAGATGGGCTACCATAATTAGAATAACATCCATCTTGCCTTTGTAGAGAAAGCTTTGAATCAGAATATGGTTGGCCTTGTTGAAGAATCAATATTCTATGGACCTGTTACCATGGATGTGCCAGGGGCCCAGTGTTGGAAGCTGCTCTCTGAGGATCAGTTAACTGATTACAGTTTGATTCTTTTTTTTCATTGCTAGTCAGATGGTGCAGAGGATTTTCTGGGACCCTTGAACCTCTATCTCATCCCACTGGTAATAAAGGTGAGAGTATGAGTGGACTATTATTTTCCAAATGAGAAGGACTTGTTTAACATGAAGTTTGACCCAAAGGTGAGGGACCATTTGGTGAATTTTCTCTGCCAAAGACTCTATTTGAAACATCAGGCACAGAAGCATCTTTTTCTACAATTTTAAATTTGAACTCCATTTCAGTTATTTTTTCTCTGTTGTGAGCATTTTGCTTCCATAAATCATTGAGGTATCTTTAAGCACTCTGAGCTGCAAACTCATTCCCGTGTGGTTTTTTCTCATAGTACATAACATGCCTCTGATAAAAATGAATGGTTATCTCCAATTCTTCAAGATCTTTGGCTCCCTTTCTATAGGTCTCCAGAAATTTAGTTGGATGGCTAATCTTTTCTTCCACTTTGGAAAGTTTCTCCTTTTGCTCTACTTGGTAATTTACCTCTCCTATTATTTTCCTTTGGAGTTATGTTACATTTTCTTCATGTAGTTCCATCATGGCTTTAAGTTTCTTCTGAAGATTCTGATTCTGATTTTCAAACTGTGTATTTTCTTGCAAACTTGCTTTTTCTGTCTTAAGATTTTTAATATGTTGAATAACACCTTCCTTTGTTTTAATAGATTCAGATAATAAAATATAAACTTTGATTTCTTTCTCTTTCTAAGGTTGTAAAGGAGGCCATTAACTTAGCAACATATACAAGTTTCTTCAAAGACCCTTTAGGCAGATTTCTAAGTGAGCACCAATTTCTGATTCACTCTCCATTTTCAACTCCAAGTTACCTTCCTCTGTTAGTACTTCTCTAAGCATAGGAGCCCAAATTTTTATCTGCAGCAAGTGTTCAGTTGAAGACTTAATGTGATTTTCTTTTTCTCTTAGAACTTGTTCTGCATGTATTTTAGAGTGTTCAAATATTTATTTTTGTTTGTTTATTTGTTATGGCCACTCACTTTTTCTTTCCATACCTCAACTTCTTTTAAAACCTGTTAAAATTATTAGTAACTGTGCTATTCTATCTCCTGGTGAAATTACAGATATAACCTTTGGAGAACTGGCTATAATTTTTATTTCACCTTCATAATCGGGATCAATTACCCCAGGACTTATCAAAAGTCCTTTTAGAGTAGAAGAGCTGCGCCCCAATAATAAGCCTACTATTTTTTTGGGAAGAGGTTGTTTCACCCCTGTGAAAATGATTTGAACTCCCATCTCTGGAGTTAGTACTAATTTGGCAGAGGCGCAGATGTCCAACACTGCGTTTCCTCTGGTTTGTCTGATGAGGGATATGATGGACAATGTGTCCTGGGCACTACCCTTATAGGGTTGCTGGGTTCTTCCAGTGCTCTGCATATATGTGGTTTGGGGCCCTGGAGCATTGGGGCCCCCTGTCCATTTTTTGGCAACAGAGCCCAATGCCTTTGTCCATGATATTGTGGATAAACACCTTGTCCTTGTTCGTGTTTTGATAATGGAGCACTCTCTATGGTGCTGATAACGCCAAGGTCATGGGTTCTATCCCTGTAAGGGCCACCAAATGCTGCAGTCTGGCTGGGCACAATTCAGGAGCCACTTGTCAAAAGAAACTAACTTTATTTTTAGAACTGCAAATGCCAAACAAAACAGCTCCTCAGAAAAAAACCCTCAGAGCCCAACTGCCACCACCGGCTTTCCACAAGCCTCTCACCCCAACACCAGCCTCTCCACCACCCACAATCTTCCAGCTCTTGAGGCCGATTTGCTGGGTTGCATGGGTGGAGCAAAAGAAGTCCCCCAATGAGCAGCTCCGTGGTCTAAAAGGGCAGGGAAACAGCTCAATGAGCATCACTGCAGAGGAGCCAATCAGCTAGATGTTGCTGGGGCCGCTGTGAGCCAATCGTTAGCTGGCAGCTGGAAGTTTGCTGGCAGCTGGAAGTTTGCTGGGTCCCCTTTGGCTGTGGCTCCCAACACTCTGAATTTGAGAATTTTCATTCAAAGCCTTTTTTATTGCTACCATAACTTATTTTTCATTTAGTTGAAATATTTTCAAGGCTATTTTAGCTTCAAGTATTTGTAATTTGAGGGATTTTGATTCATCTTCTTGGGATTAAGTTATATATATCCACCATCGATTCATCCTGTTAACAATGTTAAGTTTTCTCATCTTTTAGCTCTTTTTTCTTGAAAGAGTATTTCATCCTCCAGTTTAGATATGGACCAATCCAGGATTTCATATCTTGCCTCCAAATTTTCTGCTTCTATTTACTCCTTCGCCAAAATGGCATCCTTTAGAGATGACTCTAAGCCTTCATACTGTTTTTGAACAAGGGTAACCTTTTCAAGTAGTTCACATTTTTCTCCAATTAGTTAAGAAAATTTTAGAGCAAGCATTTTTTTTTCACTTCTCATGGAATGTCTGCTTCTCACAGACTGGCAACTTCACCATAAAAACATGGGAACAACAAAAAATCCAATAAATGTACATATCACCAACTCCCATGGAAAGCCATAAGGACTGAAAGGTTAATAAAATAGGTACTTGTCACTTGTTTTTCTGTATGCTTAACAAAACACTGTTGAAATCTTGAGAATTGTTTGCTAAATCTTGTTCCCAAAATGTGCTGTCCCCAACTGCCAAACTGTAGGATGCACTTCCTCACTCGGTTGCAAGCAAACTGCCCACTTGCCCTGACCCATCAATGAACTTCCCTTCCTTCCCTTTCCAAGGAAAGTATATAAGCTCTGCTTAAGCTGTTCTCAGGGCTCTATCTTTCTTTGCTCTAGTGAGCTCTGAGCCCCAGCATGCTGGTTCCCAAATAAACCCTTTGCTGTTGCTTGAGGCAGTCTCTTGGTGGTCTCTTCCTTCGACATTTCGCCGATCTACTAAAGGACTAGGGTGTGTTTTTATTTCTTCAGAAAATCCACAACACAATCCTCTTTACTTCTACCAGTACCACGTGCAAGTAGGGCTGAGAGGCAGCTGTTGCCCCTCCATCATGCTAAGGCTACTATGGCTATGCCCTCCACAACCAAACTATGCTCAGTCACACCAAAACAGGCTTTGGACACTCAAGCCTTTGGTCAGAAACAAACATGCACCAGGCAACAAAGCAGACCATTGTGCACCACCAGGTAAGGGAAGGGCTATGGGCATGGGTATGGCGAGTCCTGGTCATGAGCTTCCAGAGGCATAACACACTCAAACTACCTTTCAGAGAAGTTTTGGCCCCTTCACTATGCTGTGCATCCTCACACAGCACAGGTTTATGCATTTCCCAATCAAGCCAGAGAGGAGTCATCTCCACGTCACCCACCCATTAGTTTGGTTTAGGTTAGGCCAAGGCAGAACTCTATACAGTCATAATGTCATCCAGCTTGATGTCACTAAAATTCTAAAGCTCTGCAAACTTTTTAAAGAGCTAGTATATAATATATTTATATTTATACAACTTGTCCTTTTGTTTAAATGACTCATTCGTTCCCATGCCCTCCTGTTCCCTCTTTTTTTCTTCCTTCCTTCCTTACTTCTTTCTCCCTTTCCTTTTCTTGCAGTATTGGTGGTTAAACTTCAAGGCCTAGTACATTCTATGCAAGCTCTCTAGCCCTGAGCTACATCTCCAGCTCTGTTGAGATTTTCTATACAAGCCATGTGATTTCTTGCCATAGAAAAAATCTCACATTAGACTATCTTAAGAGTAATTTTAGAAGAATTGCAAAATGAGCACAGTTTGGATATGTTATTTTTAAGTAATACAGCTTATGTAATATTTTTAAAGAAGAAGCTTAAAACTTGAGTTGGTTTTCATGTCAGTTTTTGTAGAGTAATATTTACCTAAGTGTTTTCAAAATCCTTTTTCAGATGTTTTCTTTCACTTTTCATAGGATGTGAAAACTTCAAAGCAAGCTGTTCATTATAAATACATAGCAGTGAGAAGGATGAATAAATGAGATCCTGCTTCAAAAAAAAAAATAAAATGCTGCATGAGATTTACAAAAAGACAGGTGACACCAGGGTATTCAATAGGAAACAGTGTTTATTTGTGTGCATTCCAGCCTATTGAATTCTTATCCAAAGACTGGCCATTTAGTGTAGGGAGTGATCCCTTATATAGTCTGGTGAGTTTCTGTTTACATATTAAGTTTGTCTTCATATGAGGTAATAAACATTCATTTGAGCATTCTATTACTATACTACAAAGTAGCAGGAATATTCAAAACTGATTTTATTAGGGCTCCAAATGATACAGATGGCATCATGTTCTCTTTCCTTTCTTCTCAGAAATCTCTACCACAAAATGTAAATCAGTGGTAAAGCACCCCTAGCTTCTATTCTCAGTACTACACCAAACAATTGGCAGAAGCACTTCATTTAGAACAGAAAATTTAGAATTACAATGAGTTAGAGTGAGTAAAGTTTGCCCTAGGTCCCTTAGACAAAGAGCTCTCTATCTTTGACTGGTTTAAGCTGGTTCTTCCAGGTCTCTTCTAAAGATCAGTTTCTAAAACAAAGACACAACTTTAAGTGATTTTAGGAGTGAACTTCAAATGATGTCAGCAGTGAGCAGCTCTCTACTGCAATAACAAATGTTGCTAAATTCCTGCTTATCATGTTGCTCCCTTCAGACTTTTTCCTGCTGGTTAAAAAAGTCTAAAATGGAGCAGAACATTACATCTGTATCTCTTGAGGGAATCCCTTTCTCTTAAGCTCTTAAAAACAACTCCTTGGCAGCACCTCTAGTATCAGAGAAGGAGAGAGTTTGAATGGCCTTTGAAGGTAGTGCGTTGAGCACTGATCCCAGGCTCTGAGCTCACTTTACATCCCTGGGTTGTGGTTGTTTTCTGGGGCATCTCAAGGCCCTAATTTTGGAGAATTTTATTTCCATCCCACCTCTATGCCCTCCAGTTAACTGAGAACTTCAACTGCAGTATCTGGAGTTGGGGAGGTTCTTCAGGCAATTGACTGTTTTCTTAGCAGTCTATCTTGACCTTGACCATACAGAAGGCAGTGCCCTTGGGGCTACCCAGTAGAACACTTTTGGGCTGTTACTTATGGGGTTGAGTCTTAGCAGTTGTTGCCAGATAGGTGTTTACCCTTGTGCCCAGGATCTCCCTCCCTGAGGTAGTAGTTACTTTTTGATTAAGGCTGAAGGCTATATAGGTTCCAGACACTCACTTTTCTCACTTTCTCTGCCCACTGGTATCATAATCTGCTATTTCTCTCACAGCCCATTGACCAAGGTACAGGTAATCCAGGAGGCTTTAAAGGCTAGTTATGTAGGAGCGGGTGGAGCCACTCTGAATTCTGCAAAGGGACACCCTTGTTCTGAGAGGCTGCAGTGATTGGAATCACCTGCATGTTTTCTTCTAAACTATCTTGACAGTGGGGTTGTGATGAATGCAGTCAGAAATTTCTTTAAATCAGCTGTCATTGTGGCTAGAGGTGGACCCAGAAGCCTGGAATTCAGGGCTATTAAAAAAAAAGCATTTTAGGGAATGTTATACAGGAGAAAAATTGTTCGTTAGGGGTATTTAGGGTGTGGGGAAGCTTGAAAATGTCTCTGAAGACCTTCCTGGGAAACTTGGTAAGAGGTGCCAAGAGGACAGGCAGGAATCCTGACCCACCAGCTCATGATCCATCACTGCTCAGTAGCCATAGATTCAAACCCTCATCTTCATGCAGTGCTGACTGCCAAGTGGTGGCTGAAGTGCAGAAGGCCAGAGCAGTTCAGGTCTTTGTGGGATGATTTCAGAGTCCAGCAGTGATGACAGGCTTGCTGGCAACACACTGGTATGAATCAAAAGGCATCATCTAAGCTCTCCATGCAATGAGTGTGGATTAGTGCAGAAATATAACCTGATACAAAGAGCTCCTTCATGTTCTTGGGCTTCTGACCTGTTCTGAGTATCACAGCTAGATTTTAATATGAGCAGAATCATATGTAATGGAGTAGAAACTATCACCAAGAGACAACTTGTCAGTGGCCAAAGTCATACATCATTGAGGTGGCTCAACCCAGGTTAAATTCAGGCATTATCTCTTTACTCAGTCCCTCACACACTCAGCTCTATGAGCTTCTGTCAGTGGTAGGTCAGCGGATCTAAGAGATGGTCCTAGGAACCATTGTGTGCTTTTCCAGTGGCAGGATTTTGCATTTACTGTGCTCTGCTATCCCCATAAGAAACTTGGGTTAAGGTGATCTGCATGGTATAGGATAGAAAATAAAATACTGAAGATGTCCTGAGATTTGGCAATGAGCACACAATTAGTAAGCAGCAAACAGGGACTCGACCAGGGGTTCTACAAGCTCTTTGTTCATGGGCCTGGCCTCATGACTTCTTATTGATGAGGAAGCTCACTAGACCTGCCTGGGTGGGAGGGTGATAGAGGTGGAAGGTGGACTCTTATTCACTTTCTGGGTTTGTAGCACCTGTGAGGTTGGCTTTGACTGCCCTAGGTCATATCCTCAGGCCAGATGAGGAATCAAGTAATTTTTATTTTTTCTCCTTTGATATTACCATAATGGGAGGTTGCTTAAAATTAAATGTTTAGTAAATGTTTAAAATATTTATTTATTGGTGCTGGGTCCACATCGAAGGTCTTTGTGCATAATATGTGCAGACTCACCACTGAACTACTTCCCTAGCACCTGAACAGTTTTAGGAAAAACTTTTCCTATTTCCAGATTTTAGTCAAGATGAATTCGATGAATATAGTCAATTTCTAAGACTTATACAGAAAGTATTAGTCAAAGAGTAAGGGACACTTGGTAAGAGGTGCCAAGAGAACTGGCAGGAATTTCTATCACTGCCAACTTCCATATTCAGAAGGCTTGTGTTGATGTACATTACAGCAGTGTGAGTGTAGAAGAAGCCCTCTTGAATGCTGTTAGTGAGCCTAATAAAGTTTTTCTTCCTAATGTCTTGCTGCAGGGAACACCCAGTTGTTGTGTAGTGACAGGACAGCTAGTCCAGGGCTTCTCCTGTCTCCAGGCTGAAGGGTGATTTTTAAGCCTCTGCAAACTTTTGCACACCAACTCTAGTGTCACATACAATGGAAGTGAGTAACTAAGTAAATGAAGTGGAAGAAGCCAAGGACATACTCAGACCAAACCTGTGGGCCACATGCTAGATTGTGTGGCCCTGAAAGGTGCTGCAGAAGATCCTAGGTGTTAAGCATGGTTCTCTGTGCTGAGCATTTATTAAGCCTCATGGTTGTAAAGCAGAAGCATCTCAGCCCCCAGATGGAGGAGCATCCCTTGCCTATGTGAGTCTCCAATATGTGATTGGCCAGGCCTCAGACAGGTGGCTTCCCCTCCTGAGTTGCCCCCTGGACATTTACCTGATACAAAGTTCACCACAGCCCATTCCCAATACTGAGAGCCTCAAAGAGCTTTGTGTATGTGGGTGTTCTCTTTCATATTTGCCACAATAAAAATTAAAACTGAGAAATTAAACAACACTTAGTTCATTTATGTCTTCATTTGAAGGTAATATAAAACTTTTAATGTTAACATAAACAATCTTTTTTTAATTAATTTATTTATTTTAATTAGATTTATGTGACAGCAGAATGCATTTTTATTACTTTCATGCAATTGCAGCACAACCTTTCATTTCTCTGGTTGTACCTAATGTGGCATCATACTATGTGTGCAGTCATACAGGTACCTAAGTTAATGATGTCTATCTAATTCCACCATATTTCATCTCCCCATTCTCCCTTCCTACCCTCCATCCATTTTGTGCCATCAAAGTTTCTCCATCCCCCCTCCCATTATGGATAAGCATCCACTTATTAGAGAGAATACTCAGCCTATTTTTTTAATTGGTTTACTTTGCTTAGCATAATATTCTCTGGTTTTATCCATTTACCTATAAATGCCATAATTTATTCTTTTTTAATGCTGAGTCACATTCCATTAAATACATATACGAGAGTTTCATTATGCATTCATCTTTTGAAGGGCATCAAGAATATTTCCACAGTTTAGCTATTGTGAATTTAACTGCTAAAAACATTGGCTGCATTACTAAGCCATAATCCCAGCCCACGTTAATTATTTTTAAGTGCACAAAAAATTTAGAAGTGGTCAGTACATTCACTATCACAACCATCTGTTGCTAGACTTTATCTTTAAAACAGAAACTCTGTACCCATGAAATAATGCCATCCCACTGCTCACCCACTCCCACTCCCCTTCTTTTCGTATCTGTGGATTTAATGACTCTAGATACATCTTCTATAGAATCATGTACTAAGTGGTTTTTGTGTGTGTGTGTGATTGTGTGACTACACTTAACATAATGTGGGGTGAATTATATTCCGTTGTGTGGATGAACATGTTTATTTATTCCTCCATCAATGGATGCTTGCATTGCTTCCGCTCTTAAGTTCTAGGAAACTACTACTTGGCATATCTGAAAGTTTAAGCACTAGAGGAGGTGGACAATCTATAGAAAATGAGCTGTGGTTGGGATCTCATGGGTCCATGACTTACACCTTGATGTAATCTATAGGCAAGAGGAGACATGAGCTGATCCTGGTGAGGGCACCTGCAGATATCACAGATGCTACAAGAAAGATCAGAACATCCTCTTGACATTACAGAAATCGAGGCAATAATGAGACTCAAAGATAGACTTGATAAGAGAGCCCACACCAAAGGAAAGGGGAAGTAGAGCCACACAAGGAACACAAGAAGCAATGAATGTGAGTGAAGGATGAGCAAAGCTCAGGTACACTCTTCTTTCCAACATCACAGGTTGCACCTTGCTATCTTGTATTTATCAGTTGATGAGCAGAAGCCTTAATGTATAGTAGGTTTCAGCACTTCAGTTTCCTATATCACAGTTACCTGCACCATTTAACAGAGGGAGTATCTTTTACAGACTTTCCTTTTAAGGACTTAGAAGTTCCTTGAGTACATAGGCTGAGTCTACATGTCCCAAGTGGCCTGACGCATAGTCAACACTAGACCTTTCTGCAGTCTTAGACTGAGGGCAGGGGTCAAGTCCAATAAGGAAGATGTAGAAATCCATCAGTTGAAAAAAGATGAAAGACACTGTGGGAATATTGATCATCCTTTATTCAGAGATGGCAATATCCCTCAGGTCCTTTTGCATACTCCTTTTTAATATAAAGGCCAGACAAAGAAGGCGCATTGCCAACAAGCTGGTGCATTCCCACAGGCAAATGTTTATGACCTTGATTTCATATGTTGAATCACCATGTTTTTGACCTTTACCACAAACTGACCATAACATAGCCATTTCATAGCCTTAGTCACTCACTAAAAGCCAAACAGCTTACTGGAAGTCTGGCAAAGGAGCCATTTTGGCCTTGCCCCAATACATGGCTTCAGCTTGAACACTGATCTTCTGCAAACTGTTCACCAGTTTTCATACACAGAGGCAAGGACTACCTGTGATTTTTCTCCTTAGGAGCTGACATCACTGATAGAGAGGACACAGCAACAATAAGTCACTGGGACCAGAACCTTGAGAACAGCTTATCATTATGAGGAGAGAGAGAGGCCTCATTCCTGCTCATGCTGAGAAAAGAAGGGCCTTGAGAATTGTTTCTGTTTTGGGAATAAGTTTTAAGATGGCACAAAACAACAATAAAAGCAAATGATTATTTGCCTGTAGAGATGGTAAGAGGTTTTGATAACATATTATAATTATTTAAATTATTTACAATAATTATATTTAACGTCATCTGACTGTTATCAGGTGAGAATTTTAGAGCTTGCTTGGGGATATTTGCTATATGCAGGTAACCTTCTTCTTCCCTGATTATTAAGTCATCTTGAAAGCAAGACAAGGAAGATTAATAAAACATAAATATTAGCTGCCTGGCATTTCTTTTGATATGATGGGGATTTGGGGGGAAAAACAGAAACATACTCATAATTCAACATAATATTTCTGTCAGAAAAAAAAAGAAGTAAGACTGGAAGATTTTTAATTTCCTTCAGTGTCCAAAACCTCTGTTTCCTTTCTATATTTAAGGTCAGTCAATAGCACTTTGAAGTTAAACCATTTTTGTTTGATCCAGTATTCTATATCATTTTTAGTCCAAGTTTCTCATTGAAGGAGAAAAAATAAAATTATTTTGTAAATACCCCAAAGAAGTACAGAGTTGCTATACAAATGTAAAGGACATTTAAAGACAATGGAATGTCCAATATTTATGCAAGACAGAATACAAAGTGATGACTTGTTTTTACTTTTATAAGCTCTGTATCCCAGCCACATGGCATGGTGAGTCACTGAAACTGGGATGACCATAGATGGCTGTACTGTCCCAAATAAATATAAAATTAAAATAATTATAAAATATAAAATTACACACTCATGGGGGAACCCATAACTATGTATCTCACTGATAGTATAAACATAAAGATAAAGGGGGAAAATACAAACTAATATAAGTAACTTTATAACAAAGCACTCTTGCAGGATATTACTGGTAAGATTTATTTAAAAAAATAAATAAGTAATCCTGAACTGAACTTAAAGATTTGTCTGGGCAGTGTTAGGGAGTATGAGTCCCATGTGTACCTGGGGTTCAGGAGATGATATTGTAATCAACTAGTGTTCTCACTGTGGGAGAAACAGATGCAATGTGGAATGGGAGTGGATTGGATTCAAAGTCTCAAAATGAACTTTCAGTCAGTTGATTGATCATGCAATCAGTAGTTCAGTCATTCTATCAGCTCTGTTTACTGAAAAGGCCTAGAGGCAAATACAACACAGTAGCCATGACCACCTGATTATTTCCGCATCATTTTGTTTCCAAATGCCATATACATGCAAGATATGGCTCATTGGAGAAATGGTTGATTATTCCAGGGCGTCATCAAGGAAAGCATAAGCTAAGCCTACAGCATCCTGCTGATGAAAAAAGTAAGATCATATTCATCAACCCATGGAATATATTCAAAGGACTTGGGAAGTGCTTCAATGGGCCCACTTGCAAATTATAAATATTTTGAACCTAAAAAGGAATATTGGCAAAAATGGGTGGCACCACATTGAATAAAAAGTCATACCATGAGACCAATGGTTACAAGCCGTAAAAACCCACAGGGGAAGGTAAAGAAAAGCTATTTTTTACAGAAGAATAACAAATGACAAAGGGGAAGAGAAAACTAAACATAAAAATAATATATTCTACAATTACCAATGTAATAATTATTTTAGGCAAAAATGTTGATGTATGATGCACTTATTGAGGGAAAGAATATTGGGAATGCAATATATGCACACTAAGGTTTTGCTTCACAGATGGCTTATTAAATACAGAGGGGAAGACAGGTATCTTTGCAATAAGACAATATCTGGGTGACACCAGCATCCCAGTGGCCACATTGAACAGCACCAGGATTGAGTTAATCAGGGGGAGGAGGAAGAATGACATCAAGTCCCTCTGAGGTGATGCACAGGGACACAGCACTTCCCTAGAAGGAACAATGCTCAAAAAATGCACAATCATACCTCCAGTCTCCCAGTCTCCAAGGGAACAATCAGAAGAGTACATGTTAATACCACCTGCAAAACGACTGACAATGCCAAAAGAGAGAACAGTAAAGTATGGATAACTTTTTCTAGAACAAGGGCCAACTGAGCACCTGGAAGCCATAAATAATCTGTGACTGAATCTTAGATCAAGAAAACAAAAATCCCAGTCTCACAGGATATTGTCAAGAAAATTTGCACAGTAGCTCTTTATTAGACAGCAGTGTGTCAGTCCCTGACTTCACTACAGAGCCCCTAAGCCTCCTCCACATGGTGCATCTCATGTTCTACTCAGGTCTGTCAATTCTTGTCTGCTAATAGGGTTGAGATCAGTCTACCTTCTTCTGTTGTTCCCAGGACATCCAGGACATTTGGAACTTGGTTGACTGCTGTCATGAACAATTTTACCTTCCAGGCAAAATGTCAAGAATCAGTGCATAAAGTCACTCTCTCTGCCTCTGCCACCCTTTCTGGCAAGGAGCGGCTAGGATCAGGTGAGGAGGATGATAGAGCAGCCAAACCAAAGTGAGGCTTCAATCAGTCTGTGTACCGTCAGGCCTACAATGAGCTTAATCTCCTTCTAATCATGTCCCCCCAAAACCCCTGACCACACTGGACATGTAGCCTGAATAAGATTAATGTCAGATACATGCTGAATTGACTGTTATCTTAGCACAAACAGCTTATCTCAGGTGATATATGTGTGTTCAAATCTGAGTGCAAATTAAAATAGCCAAATAAGTTACTTAAATAACAAATAAGTCAAAGAGTTTACCTTTATATGTGGTGACACACCACATGAACATAGGAACTCTATAAAGCCAGGAGTTCTGTCTTGTGGGAGAATAAGGTTGCACATCAAGGTACAGCTGAATATGTGCCATATTCTGAAGCCCCAGGACACTTTATCACTATGAACATCAGCCAAGAAGGCTCTGCTCTTCATGGGAAATGTGAGCCCCTGTGTGAGGGAGGAGGAAGGTATAATCCTTCTACCCCTTCCTGCCTAGGGAATTCACTAAGCAGTTGTACCATTGATTACTTTGATTGCTGGATAGAGCTGGACACTCTGAAATCCAGGTCAATTCTTTGTGTCTCTGAGAGAAGAAATAGAATGTGGGTGTCTCTCACCATAACGCTTGCCCATATTTTGCACTCACGGTAGCGGAAACCCTGCAGAACACATCAAATAGGACTCTGGGTGACAAAGGTGCTATATGATCAAATCTGGGGCCCTCTTATGCAAATGTCCATTCACTTGTGTACACAATGACATGGAAAGAAACATAGGAGGCTGTGCAGAGGCTGCCCCTCCAGTGTCACACTGGGAAAATCATGGCAGAGAAATTCACTGTCTGCCCCCTGCTCTTGTGCACACAGTCAATGTTGTGTGTCTTCCTTCCCATGTATGACAATACAAGCTCATGCTGTGAAATGACTTGGGAGAGGGTGGAAGGCGTGGTGGGTAAGAACTGCATCTGCTTGGTGAGGGTATGGCTGCCTGTGCATCCACCAACATGTTAAACAACCTTTCTGTGGAAGGTTTATTAGCTTGAAAATGAAATAGGGACAGGGCCTCCCCAGGGCATGATGAGGATGTAATGATTTGGTTCATGCAAAATTCTTACAAAGGCACCTGCCTCATGTGTACTCAACAGGCATTATCTGTTGTTGTTACAGGTCTAGGTAATAATAGTAATATAATACAATTTCTGAGACAAAAGGGAAGATCCATTAGAAAAAATAAATCTAGCACCATGAAAACACTTCATGTTTTGCTTTCATAGGAAGCAAAAGCGATTAGAGCAAATAAAATGGGAATGAGCCTGGGTGATAAATAGGGTTCATCGTTTGAGAGATTAAAGTCAGAAAACAACAATCACCTGCAAGTACCTAGTACCATGCAAAAGAGATCAAACTGAGTGAGCTGCATCTCCAGTTAAAACACAAATCTAGGGCATGAGAGCATTGAAGAGTTCAGAAAAAAAAATTGGTTTTTACCAGGAAAGCACTACCCACCTCCTACCCAGTGGCTAAAGGAGATGTCAGGAAGCCCCAGTAGAGAACAGGGGTTCACAAACAGTTCTAGCTGCCAGGAACCTAGTGGTGAACTTGTGAAACTACAAAAGAAAGGAAAGTGACCCTATTGTGGAGGGTGTTTCACCCAACCTCCTAGTGCAGCAGGGGCTGGGCCCTCTGTGGAAGATAGAGAAACACAACCTGAGTGCAGAGACCCTATTGCATATGTGCCTGGTCTATTGGAATGGTGAGAGTACATGGGAATGATTTTCTGGAAGAGTGTATTCATTACTCACAGGAGGTGGCATCAGCATGGGAACAGTGAAGATTAGTGCCCTGGGGATGAAGGATAAAGTCCCTCTTCAAAGTGTGTACTTTAGGAAAGTGGATCCTTGCACAGAGCTGGCCCTTTGCACCCACATTCCAGCAGTCATGTAAAGCAGGGCATTTTAGGACAATTGCCAGAGATGGCATTCACATCAAATCCAGCTGGTGGTCTGCACTTCTTATGGAGGCCCAGGGAACAGGGAACAATATTTTTTTGGCATTGCCAGGCTGGGCGTTCTTCACCTCAAACCCCATTCTACTTCATGCAGGGTAGGGAAGGAGAAGGGAGTTGCCATTTTCCACTGAATAACAGGGAAAGTGCAAAAAATCAGGAACCTTAATGTAATGAAGTCCTAAAGGTAAAAGGCTCAGATAATGAGGTTATGGGAGTCCAAGGAGTAAAGAAAATGTGGACCACAGAATTCAATTACATCAAGAGGCTTTCTTACAGAGAAACTGAATATAAATGCTGGGAATGACTAAGATGAGAGGCAATCCTTTTGGAAATAGTAACAAATCCAGCAGGTGGTCAAAATAACATTGAGTGTAACAGGCCAGGCTTAGTAAATAAGGGTGTGCAGGTAGTATGTGTTATATAGAGGCCTCTAGATGCTTGGGTCAAACGTTCTAGCAAACTATAATTTTTATAACACACAAAGTCATTTGCTGTAGTTTCAAAGTCCTCCAAAAAACCCATGTGCCTAAGACTTGGTAACCAGCCTGTGGTGTTACTGGGTGATAGTGGAACCTATAGGAGTTGGAGCCTATTAGAAGTAAGTTATATTACCAGGGACATGCCCTGAAAAGAGTAATGGGAATTCAGTCCTACCTCTTCTTTTGCTTCCTGACTGCCATGATATGAGCAGACTCTTTGGCCATAGGGTCTCACCATGATGAGCTTCTTTAGGCTCGGGCCCAAAGAAACAGAGCAAACAGACTAGGACCTGAAACTCTGAATTCATATAAATCTTCACTCCTTTAAGCTGATTTTTTCTTAATTGTTTTTGAAAACAATGGGAATCTGGCATCCATGAGAAGTGGGGTGGAAGGTAGATGGACAAAGAAATTCAGGACCTAATCAGAAGTGCTGCTTCTGCAGAATGAGGGAGTGGCTGCAATCTATCATAAAAAAGCAATCAAGTAGGTATGAAAATAACCATAGCCTGCCCACGGCTTTCTCTATTTCCAGGGCTATGCTAGGACTTGACAGAGTATCCTATTTAATTAGAATTTTAGCAATTATACATAAATGTGTTCCTACCAAGAAAACTTCCTCTGGCACAATGAAAAAAATACAATTGGAAAAATAGCACATCTGGTTAAAATGAAGAAATAAGAAAGGAAACAATTCTTCAGCCATTAGGAAGTACAGGCTCTCTATAGGGAAGAAGTGGTAGATCATCCTTTGGGGCCTGGGCATCCTATGGGCTGCTGCCTCATTAGGTAATGAAGAATGTGCATGCCCCTTCATATTTTACTATTCATCTCTTCCTCTCCACTACAACTGACCATGATGCCCCACAATTGTCATAACCTAAATGTAGGTGAGTCTACTGTTTTATTGGAACTCATAGTGGTCTGGTGTATATCATGTCAGAGAGCATGGTGTTGTGTAAGGACAGAGACATGGACATAACAGGATCTTGGCTAATATTCCAAGTCCCGTCACTTCTTCTCTATGGAACCTTGGAAAAATAACCAGCTCTCTTGGGACCTCAGATGCTACATTACCAAATAAAGCACAGAGGCCCTGTATTACAGATGGTAGAACAAGATCTGAAAAAGTAGGGTAACTAACTCAAGGCCATACAACTGATAAGCTAAAGCCTGGGAACATTGTCATTGCACATGATCCAAGGCTCATGGAGCACATAGGGGATCAGCATCAGGCCCACAGTGTTTCTGTTTCAAGCTCCCTGCATCTTCCTCAGTTGTCAACTTCAAATAATACACACAGGACCATGTGCAAAAAATGAAAAACCAAATATCTCTGTATAACCTAAAACTTTCCCAACTTGGCCAAATGCTTTAGTTGTTTATTTTCAGCATTAATATAAGTCATTTGTAAACAAATAATGTAGTTTTCATATTACCAACAAAATCTAAATAAATTATAGGGCTAAGAAGTGATTGAATAATTAGTAATTAATAAAATCTTTACATAGTTATTCAAGGTTCCTATTTTATTAAAAGGTGAATCCTTCCAACATTGGGGCTATCTTAATTAAAGATCTTTAAAATTGTGCAAAACCCATAAATGTTCAGGAAATATTAAATAACAGAACTAAGAATACATCTCTGCTATCAGTACACAGTGAGGTATTGTTTTTAACCAAATTCATATTAGAAGAACAAAATAAAAAAATATGTTAAAAATTACAAGCAACCATGAAGTGCAGAAGAATAAAGTTAAGGCTCAAGACCAGAGAAGATAAGTTTTGGTAGAGTAGGGACCTTTCTTTTATTTTTTTTTAATTTTTATATTTTACTTGTAAATGGACACAATACCTTCATTTTATTCATTTGTTTTATATACAAGTGAACCCAGTGCTTAATACATGAAAGGCAAGTGCTTTACCACTGAGCCAGAATCTCAGCCTGGCGTCCTTATTTTTCTGAGAGTACTTTCAGAAACCAGAGGCCAGAGTAAGAATAGGCTAGCAAGCATTGTTTCAATGAGACAAACAATGTATGAAAAAGAAACCTCTTAACATGCCCACCTACAACTCCTTTCTAATAATTAAAGGAACACTGGCACCAGGATATAAAAATTTGGGTATTGCTGTTTTATTTTTTTTAAGTTCAATATGAAATTCATAAGATATATTTAACTTAGATAAGGAGTTCATCAACATTAATATTCAGCAAGCATTCACCTATCACAATCTCATGAAATCGTCAAACACCAACAAGGGGCTACTATGCTTCTTTAGCATAAAGTACTTTACATTGATTCATTACATCTTTCTACAGATCACTATTCCCCATTGGTGTTGCAATTGCAAGTGGAGTAAATGATCATTTAACTTGCCTTCTCAATGCAAAATGGGAAGAGTGGAAGGCCAACCATTAAAATAGGTTAGCTCTGACACTTCCTTCTGCCTTTTGGTTATCTTGTATAACATTTTATACCAAATACAATCCCAAGATAACAACCTATGAGGCCTCAGGTTATTCACCTACAAAATAGGGTCAATGCTTCTGGTGTCAAGCAGAGTCTGACTTATTCTTTCATCCAGAATCAATTCTTAATGAGTTCAGACCTCCAAGGCATCTTTATGTCTTTCTCTTCTGGTGAATCCCAGTGCCCCAGAAAATTCTCTGTTCCAAATTCCAGAAGTTTTTCCTGCTCCCATCTCTTGAGAATTATGATACCTTCCAGAAACACACCTGTTTTCTGTCTTGAGACAAACCTGGGTCTGTAGAGTCTTCCTATTCTTCCAACTACCCTACATACTAAGGGACTCACCAGGTGCAGATGTAGCAGCATCAGAAACAGTCCCAGGTAGAGTTTGCAGCTGTTGGAGAAATTTTCTCCACTGGTGTTGGATTGAATATAGAATAACATGCCATTAATACAGAGAGGCAGTTGTAAAGTAAAAGAGAATTGTGGCTCTTAACAGAGCTGTGATTCTCATCTGCAAATTTTTTCAGAAAATAGGGAAGAAAGAAAACTTCCCAACTCATTCTACAAGGCAAATATTCTTTTAGAAAGAATCAAGAGTAAACATGCAAAAAAAAAAAAAAAAAAAAAAACACTTAATGTCCCTCCTTAGGAAAAGCAAAAATTTATAATAAAATACTGGTCATCTGAACAGAGCAACACAGACAAGGAGTACATAATATAAACAGGTAGAATTTTCCAAGAATTACAGATTTGTTTAATATCTCAAAAACAGTCAGTCATTGAGAATGACCATCATCTGCACCACAGAGGGCACCACAGGCCTGCTGCATGCCTGTTACCTTCCCTAAGCACTGCTAGAAAGCCTGCTGCATGAAAAAGAAACAATATTTTTTAGAATAAGAAGTCTGAGACCAAAGAGCAAGCTGTGGAAAAAGGATAAAGAAATTTCAAAAAATTCCCTGAACAACTCACAAAGAGGATGCCTACAGAATATCTACTCCCCAAAAAGCCACCAGGTTATATGTTAAATGATTTCATCAATTTGAATATTTATTTTGTCTTTTGGTAAATACATTTTTCTAGGAATTTTCCACTTTACAGGAATTTACTGCTGTGTTGTTATAAAAGTTTTTATAAATATAGTTTTCTAGAAATTTGTCCACTTCATCTGAGAGTCCAGCTCTATGGATATAAAATTTTCCATACTCTCCTCTTGTGAAATTTTAAAATGTATGTGAGCCAGGCAATGATGTGAGCCTTTTCATCCTCTGTCAGGCCCTTGCACTTCTCATTCACCCAGGATCAGTAATCAGGGATCTATCCCGTTTACTCTTTCACTCGAAAAAAACTTTTGGCTTTGTAGACCTTCTTCATTGAGGATTTTTTTTCCATTTGTTAACTTGTGTTCTTTGGGTTTTCAGAACTGTCACCATGTCTGGGCTCCATTGTTCCTCTTTTTCTTACTTATTGAGAAGGTGCTTCTCATCTGGGTTTGCTCCCTCTGTCCACCCTGTGTACACAGGAAAACCTGTATGTTTTCCCCTAACAGTGGCATTAGTTGAAGCCTGCAAATTTTTATAGCCTTTCTATGTTCAGTTAAAAATAATATCTGTATTCTCTTGGGATTATTTATATTCCAATATTATTGAGAATTATATTGCTTCTAAATAGGGAGAAGTACACAGGAGCATTTTCTAAAAATGTATGATTCCTCATTGAATTACAAAAAAATAAATAAAAAAACTCTGAATGATTGATGAAAATCTATGATGAAAAATATGATCAGTTTTGAAAATTTGTTTAAAAACACTGGTTTATATGCCCTGAAATGTTGCATTATTCTCTCAGTGTTTGCACATTGATTAAATCCTCTAAAATTGGATCCATTACTTATTTATACCAATTTTGGTTCCACAAGTATGTGTCCATGTGCATGTGTGCATGTATGTACTGCTTAAAATTGAACCCAGGACCCTATGCCTGCTATGGAAGTGTTCTACCCCTGAGCTACAGGCTTAGACCTGCTTTTCTATATAACAAAAACTTCTAGTTCTGGGGTTGTGGCTCAGTGGTAGAGCACTTACCTAGCAAGTACAAAAGTGAGGCACTGGGGCACCAAATAAAAATTTTTAAAAGATGGTTACTTTTAACCTACAACCAAAAAAAAATATTTAAAAAGAAAACTTTTATGTTTTACTTGTCTGTCTCTTTTTTAGATTTGTTCAATTCATATAGATACACAAAAGTCTGTAAAATATTTTCACATTATACTATATTCTTCAACATAAATCAAGCCTTCATAAATTTCAAATAAGTTAAATAATTCAGCTTTCAGAGTATTTTCTTTAGAATAAATTAGAATTAAAAAATATTAGAAAATAAGGGCTGAGGCTGTAGCTCAGAAGTAGAGCACTTTCCTAGCATATGTGAGGCACTGGCTTGGATCCTCACCACCACATAAAATTAACAAATAAAATAAAGGCATTCTGCCCGTCTACATCTTTTTTATTTTAAATTTTAAATATGAGAAAATCACCATACCCATAATAGGTATCTATAGAAATATACATATATTCACACATACATACCAGGTTATTAGGTGTAATAAAATAATTAAAAAAAATCTTCCAAAGAACAAAGCCTTCTGTGATCATGTGATCATCTCTCCATAATATTTGTACTTAAATTCTATTTTGTGTAATATTAAGTAGTCATACCACTGGTTTTAAATATTTTTATGGCTTAACTTTCTGAATTATTTTCTTTACAATTTTCTGTGTACTTATGTTCTAAATTGTTTCATATAAGAAATATCAGTTTTTATTTAGTCTTATTTATGGCTTTTAATTTGAATATTTATCCTACTCCATTTTGCATAGCTCTTTTAAGTATTCTGGATTATATTATCTTGTCAACTCATCCTTCTTTTTCTTTGCTTTATTTTGGCTTCTTTTGAATGGATTATTTTTAAATTTTTCAATTTTCTTTCCATCAGCTAGAAAGTCAGAAACCCTGAAACATTTGTTAAAGGATTAGTTATAGAAAATGATATGTTACTGATGGGCATAAAGCTGGAAGAGAATGGGAGTGTGCCACTTCTGAAGCTGTCCATGAATTGGAAGCTCCAGGTTGATTAGGCAGGGATCCTGCTCTCCCCCACTTGAGCTGCAGGTGAAAAAAGTATTGTTCATCATGATGGTAGTCACAGTGGAACAACAGGAAGAATCACTTGGAGGGAACAGCAACCATGTGGGCTAACCTCATTCAGTAGGTATAAAGAAAAATGAAAATTAGGAAATGAAGACTGTGTAAATTCCTAATGTGTGACTAGTTTCACTTAGAAAATATTGACCTAGAAATTATACAGAAAAAAGGAAGGCTGTGGGGAGGAGGAGTGGAGGAAATAGTTAGTAAAGTTAGCCAAACCCAATGAAACAAATGTCAAATGATATAAGAAGGCTGACTCATAGTGGAATCGGTAGGGGGAGCATAGGAGGAATATACAAACTCTAGACAGGGCAAAGGGGTAAGAGAGGAAGGAGGTGGCATGGGTTAGAAATGATGGTGGAATATGATGAACATCATTATCCAAAGAACATGTATAAAGACACAAATTGATGTGAACATACTTTTTATATAACTAGAGATAAAAAGTGTGCTCTATATGTGTAACAGGATTTGTAATGCATTCTTCTGTCATTTATTTTTTTTAAAAAATCAATTTAAAACAAAACAAAAAGCTAAAGGGAAGGGGCCTATACTCATTAGTAGCACTAGAGGGTGCCAGAAAACTGGAATTCAGTAAGAGAAACCCCATGATATGCATTGAAAAGAAAAGAACTTCAAACAGGATGAATTCAATACTGCACAAAACGTGCCCCTGCCAAATGACAGCTGGGCTTTTAACTCAGTCAGTTTGCTCACATTTTTTGAATTCTACGTGTCTGTTTTTGGGATTTTATTATTTAATTTTTAGGTTATTTTTTCTTTTTTAAAAATATTTATTTTTTAGTTGTAGTCAGACACAATAATTTTATTTCGATTATTTATTATTTATGTGGTGCTGAGGAGCGAACCAATAGTCTCGAGCATGCAAGGCGAGCACTTTACCACTGAGCCACAATCCCAGTCCCAGGTTATTTTTTTCTTAAACTTCTATTTAATAAGTGCCCCAGAAACACAGTATAGAAATAAAAAAGCCCAAGAATACTCTGATTTACAATTAAACATTTGGAGAAATAAAAGAGGATTTTACCTTGTTATTAAAAGGGCACATTATGTCCCCACCCCCAAAGTGACAAAAGCAAATGAACCAAAAACATTAAAATACATCCTAAGGGGGCTGTGTTGTTGCTCAGTGGTACAACACTTGCCTAGCATGTGTGAGACACTGGGTTCAATTCTCAGCATGGTATATAAACAAATGAATAAAATAAAAGTTCATCAATAGCTAAAATTTTTTTAAAAAATACATCCTAGATCATCAGTAAATAGAGAATAAGTATCTGGTGGTCACATACTGTTTCACAAGCAAAGCAACTTCAATGAGTCATTTCTGAACTGTGAAATTAACTGGAGCCATGGATGAATAAACATTGTCTATCCAAGAGAAAGTAATGTAGGTAAGAGAGTGTTGTCTGTTACATCTTCACAGGGGACGCCCCCTGTCTTCTTTATCTCAAGACTAGAACTTGCCCTACAGTGTTATGAAAGGGTGTCACTTAGAATTAAAGGACACTACATATAACTCAAATCCACACAGAGAAATTAAAGTAGCAGCTAAGGCAGTTATGTCCTGTGGAATATGAAACAGGATTCACATGCCTATAACTCCTTTTACCCAATGTTCATTTTAAAAGACAACTGAAGAAAGCAAGAGTTACAAAATTGTGTTGAAGGACTTAAAATAACAGAGAGAAGACTTGTTTTACAAAAGAGCCCAAAGGAAGTGTGAGGAAATTGAGTTATATTGGAATCCAGTATTTGTACCATATTGAACTTAATATTAATCTGATTTGGTTTGTTTTTAAAACCTCATAAAACTCCCTATGACTATTACTAAGAAGTTAAAATTTAAAATTCAATAAAAGAAATGAGACTTAAAATAGTACACTAGAATGTACCCACTTAACAGTAAAAAAGGATAAGTGGAGGGTCTAGTGTCTTGGCTCAGTAGAAACACTTGCCTAGCACATGTGAGGCACTGGGTTCTATCCTCAGCACCACCCAAAAGTAAAGGTTAAAAAAAGAAAAAAGAAGGCATAAGTGGAGAAACAGAAACGTCACACACATGCCATATCAAAACATGAACCAGACGTGACTTCTACCTCCTCAGTAATCACGCCAAATGGAAATGGACTAAACCCTAAAATCAAATGGTATAGATTGCCCAAGTGGTTTGAAAAACAGGATCATGTATCATATTGCTAATGAAGAAACATCTTAAGATTCAAGAATATAAATAGGTGGAAAGAATTAGGGAGGATAAAGACATGGCAAATAAGCAAAGTTGGCATGACTCCACTGAAACAGAATAATAGACTTTAGAACATAACTGGTTACAAAAAAAGGGAAGGACATCTTATGGCAAGTGGTCAATTTATTAAGAATGTAAGTAGGAATAAACAAACATTAGGAAGGAAAAGAGCACCATTAGGAATGAAAAGTGACAAGATTAAGGGAGCAACCAATCATTCAATGTTAACAGTGGAGACTTTGACATGCCACCTAAGTAAGGAAGAGAACAACCAGGAAGATCCTTGAGGAGTGGAATCCTGAGCAACAGCATGTGGGCACCTACAACAATATTATGTATTCTGTCCAGAGCCTAGCTGGACAGTGAATCCCTGTGACTAGTGACTAATGCAGGTGCCATCACTGCATCCTTGGGGGAGAGACTACCTGCCACAGTCTGGCTGGGCACAATTCAGGAGCAACTTGTAAAAAGAAACTAACTTTATTTTTAGAATTACAAACGCCAAACAAAACAGCACCTCAGGAAAAATCCCTTAGAGCCCAACTGCCACCACAGGCGTCCCACAAGCCTCTCATGCACATCCCAGCCTCTCCACCTCCCACAATCCTCCGGCTCTTAAGGCCGATTGGCTGGGTCATGTGGGCGGAGCCAAAGAAGTCCCCCAATGAGCAGCTCCATGGACTGAAAGGGCAGGGAAACAGCCCAATGAGCATCACCACAGAGGAGCCAATCAACTAGATGTTGCTGGGGTTGCTGTGGGCCAGTCATCAGCTGGCAGTCTGAAAGGCGGAGAAACAGTCCAATGAACATCACATCAGAGGAGCCAATCAGCTAGATGTTGCTGGGGCCGCTGTGAGCCAATCATCAGCTGGCAGTCTGAAAGGCAGAGAAACAGCCCAATGAACATCACATCAGAGGAGCCAATCAGCTAGATGTTGCTGGGGCCGCTGTGAGCCAATCATCAGCCAGCAGCTAGAAGTTTGATGGCAGCTGGAAGTTTGCTGGGGCCCCATTGGCTGTGGTTGGCTGTGGGTATCAACATCTCCCCCTCTCTGTTTAAACAACAAGCATGTGGCTTAGAGACCATGACTGCCTTAGGTTATCCAATACTACATATGGTCCTTACCCGTCATCAGATGAGCTTACCTCAGGGCATCAGCCTCCTGTCTTAGGTTGGTACCATTGTAATTGGATCTTACCCATCATTGACTACAGGTCAAGTATACAGCCACACCTGTGAAGGGGTACCAGCGGGGGGGGGTGAGGTTCTTTGCCTCACCTCTGTTGACCCCAAATTTTAGCTGAACGATCATGACAAGCAGAAGGGAGGAAGATACACCAAGCCAATTGACGGCTACTATTGGGAAAATTATACCACCGATGACATCATTAGCAAAAATACCCCAACACTACCACAAGTCACTGCACCAACAGATAGTTCACAATGCATACAAGTGAGTTCACAATGCATACAAGTGACACATAGTTTAGGCAAGTTCTGCAAGCAGTTCAGTGATGGCTATTGCAGAAACTGTAGATTAGTTTATCTTTGTCTTCACCGGCACTGGGATGAAGATAGAAATTCTGGCAATAATGGCTAAAGAAAAAATTATGTAACATTTCAGAAGGCACTAACAATTTTCTTAACAATTTACATTATCTTGAAGAGAATTATTAAATATAATGAAAAGGAAATGTGAAAGTAAACAAACAGATCTGTTAACCTCCTTTTTTTGTTTACATATTAAAACAATTCTTAACAGTTATTTACCCAATTTAAATTAAACCATTTAAATCACGTGAATAAAAAAAAATATTTGGATCCATTTTTTCATGAGTGCTCATTATATATAATATATGGACATACGTACATTCAAACATATAACACAAAACACAAGAGTGCACACATAATATAATACATACAACACATAACATAATAGTAAAGGCCTTATAACTTTTTACAGGTGAAATCTTCATTGAAATGTTTAAAAACTCTATAGTCAAAAAAAAAATAGAACTGATCAGCAAAACATTAACCTAGGTCTTGTATGAGCTCAAAAAACAAAATAGAACTTCATAATATGGAAAATGGCAATAATAAAATAGATATTAAAAAAAAGCCTCCTGGTTCTGTCGCAGATGTAAGGATAGCCAAATTGGAGTTTTGGGTATCAGCTGTTATAAATTTGAGCCAAATCATCTTTTTGGTCTGTAGAAATTACTTTAGTTAATCTCTCTGGAATCCAAATTGGCTGCTGTTCTTCCTGTGGAAACACACAAACAGACCCCTGACTCAGACAATTACTGAGTCAGGACCTTTCCATTGTCCAGTTAAAATATCTTTCCAAAGTACCTTGGGCTTATGTACATTTTTTGGACACATATGCCTTTCTGCAGCACTAAGTCCTGATGAATCCAAATTTAAAAAGTTTAGAGTAAAAAGGGTTATTTTAAGTTTATCTTTGGGGAATATATACCCATTCCCAATTCTGTCTTTTTGCTTTAATAAGTACATTTTTATAGTTTGATGAGCTCTTTCAATATCTCTTGTCCCTGTGGATTGTATGGGATTCCTTTTATATGAGTAATGCCAAATGATGAGCAAAATTGTTTAAAAAAGGTAGAAGTATAACCAAGGGCATTATCTGTTTTTAACTGTTTTGAAATGCCCACAGTGGCAAAATTTTGTAAGCAATGAGCTATAACATCTTTAGTTTTTTCTGCGGGAGCCCATCAAAAATCCAGAAGAAGTATCAATTTTAACATGCAAATATTTTAATTTTCCAAATTCTGTCAAGTGTGTGACATCCATCTGCCAAATATGGTTAGGTATCAATCCTCTAGGATTGACTCCAAGATTAACTTGTAGTAAAAAGGTCACACAATATTGACATTGTTTTATTATTTGTCTAGCTTGTTCCTTAGTTATTTTAAAATGCTTTTGTAAAGTATAAGCATTGACATGGAACCTTTTATGAAAATTTATAGCTTCTTCTAGTGTAGAGAAAATATGTATGTCATGTGTAGTTTTATCTGCTAAATCATTGCCCAAACTAAGGGCTCCAGGAAATCCCGTGTGTGCCCTGATATGTCCCATAAAGAATGGATCTTTTCTGTCCCAGATTAAACTTTGTATAGTGGAAAACAAAGAGAAAACAGTAGAAGAAGGGGAAATCCTAGCAGCATCTTCAAGGGATATTATAGCATTAACTATATACTGACTATCAGAAAATAAATTAAATACCAAATCTTTAAACATCACAAAAGTTTGTAATACGGCATTAAGCTCTACCTTTTGAGCTGATTGTTTGGGTACTAAAAATGTAAAAGTTTGATTAGGTGTAACTATTGCTGCTGTACCATTATTTGACCCACCAGTGAATATATTTGGAGCATTCATGATAGGTGTTTTTCTTGTCATTTTTGGAAAAATTACAGGATGCAATGACCAAAAAGACAATAAAGAATTAGATGGTAAGTGGTTATCAAATGAAACATTAGATTTGCACATGATTATTTCCCAAGTATTTAACTCATTAGCTAATTCATCAATTTGATTCATAGTATATGGAGTAATAATTTTATTTGGAGAAATTCCAAACACTTTCTTTGCTGCTTTTATTCCTTTGAGTATTAATTGTCCTACAGCCTCAGGATTACCTAGTAAGAATAGTGTTAGGAGAATAAGATAAATGTATCCATAATAATGGACCTTCTTGCCAAAATACTCCTGTAGGAATATTTTTTGTTGGTAGTACAATAAATAATAAAGGCAAACTTATATCAATTCTATCCAAATGCATATTTTCCATATATGTTTCAATGCTCTTTAATGACTTTCTTGCTTCAGGCGTTAATATTCGGGGTGAATTTGGATCTGGTGGACCTTTTAGGATATCAAATAAAGGTCCCAATTCTCCTGTTGGAATACCTAGATAAGGTCTTATCTAATTTATATCCCCAATAACTTTTGAAAGTCATTAAGTGATATGAGTTAATCTACTTGTATTTGAATTTTGGGTGGATGGACCATGGTTGAGGATAATAGAATTCCTAAATAATTAATTGGAATATTTAATTTACTTTATCTATTGCTATCTCTAGATTATAATTTTTTAATTAGTTTGTAAGTGTGGTGTAACATTCTAGCAATGTGTTTTTAGCTTTGTGTGCTTATAATACATCATCCATATAGTAAAATATATGTAGTTCAGGATTTTCATTTCTAAGTGGCTGGATTACTTTGTTAACATAAATTTGACACATAGTTGGGTTGTTAGCCATTCCTTGAGGGAGTACTTTTCATTCATATCTCTGATCAGGACCTTCATGATTCAGTGCAAGGATACTAAATGCAAAACGTGGACTATCCTCAGGATGAATTGGAATTGAAAAAAAAAACAATCTTTAATATCTATAACTAAAACATACCAAGTTTCTGGCAAAGCAGACAATTTAGGAATCCCCAATTGAGCAGGTCCCATAATGACCATTTCATTATTAATGACCCCTAAATCTTGCAATAATCTCCATTTACAAGATTTCTTTTTGATGACAAACATGGGAGTATTATGGGGAGATTCAGAAGGTTGTATATGTTTTTCTGCTAATTGTTGAATGATTTGAACTCCCATCTCTGGAATTAGTACTGATCTGGCAGAGGCGCAGATGTCCAGCACTGCGCTCCCTCTGGTTTGTCTGATGAGAGATCTAATGGACAATGTGTCCTGGGAACTACCCTGATGGGGTTTCTGGGTTCCTCCAGTGCTCTGTATATTTGTGGTTTGGGGCCCCAGAGCATTGGCACCCCCTGTCCATTTTTTGGCAACAGAGCCTGATGCCTTTGTCCTTGATATTGTTGATAAACACCTTGTCCTTGTTCATTTTTTGATAATGGAGTACCCTCTATGGTGGTTTGAGAATGGCATTCATTAGCCCAATGTAATGGAATACCCTCTATGCTGGTTTGAGTATGGCATTCATTAGCCCAATGTCTCCCTCTATGGAATCATGGGTAAATACCCGGTATTCTTCTCCTTTGATATCTAGTTTTGTTAATCCCTCCTCCTATGGGGCAATTCATTTTAAAATGTCCTGTTTGTTGACAATTGTAGCATGTTCTTGGCCTGAAATATAAATCCTGTTTTAATGTAGCTGCCACAATTTGCCCTTGTTCATTAATGTCTATGACATCTAAAGCCTGTTTTATTGCAGTTGCCATGACTTGCTCTTGTTCATTAATGTCTCCACATAATTTAATATATGTGTTTAAATCTTCCTGTTTCTATGGTCTAATGATATCTCTGCACCAATGATTCACTTGGTCATAAGCCAGTTGTTTTATTAATGGCATTACTTGTTCTGTATTCCCAAAAATTTTGGTAGCTGTTTGAATAAGCCTATCTACAAATTTAGTGTAAGGTTCATTTGCTACTTGTATTATCTAAGATAAATGACCTTGTAAACCTCCATGTCCTTGTAAAGTCTTCCATTCCCTAATTGCCTCTACAACAATTTGTGAGTATTCGCCAGAATCCTATGCAATTTGTTGCTGCTGATCCTCATAAGGTCCCTTTCCTAACAACATATCTAGATTGCTCTGAGGATAACCAGCTGCTGCATTTCACCTAGCCATCTCCTTGCAAAATTCCTCATTGGCAACCTTCCATAACAGATACTGACCTCCATTTAGCACAGCTTTGCACATATTAGCCCAATCTGCTGGTGTCATGTTCAAGTTGTTAATGGATTCGACCAAGCTTACAGTGAATAGTGATTGAGGACAATAAGTTTTTACAGCCTCTTTTAGCTCCTTCACTGTTTTGAAATTTAAACCCTGGTAAATTTGCTGTCCTCCTACCTCAAATACAGGGCATGTTAATACTTGAGATTCTGTCTCAGGATCTCAACTATCAACTGCAGAGGTTGGAAGCCTCCTAGCATATGGAGGTGGTGTTGTTGATTGGACACTTATGCCCTCTGGTAATAGAATGCTGTTAGTAGCAGTCTCCTGTAAAGGTGGTGCTGTTGGTTGGACACTTATGCTCTCTGATAAAAAGGTGTTATTAGCAGTCTCCTGTTGTAACATTTCCTCTGATTGCTTTTTCTGCTTTTCACTTTCTTCCTCTGTCTGACTAGTTTGAAAGACCTTCTCTTTTACTTGAGTATTTTTCTCTGTCTGACTAACTTGAGAGACCTTCTCTTTTACTTGAATCAATATGTCTTCTCTTACCTCTACCATTGTCTGAATTGAAGGCTTTGGACTAAGCAAACCATATATGAATGCCCACAATGGCAATGTGCCAACTGGAAGAGTCCCTGGGTTGTTCTTTTCTATTCTTTTTAAATTTTCACCATGATGGTTCCATTGTGATATATTTAACAACTCCTCCTTAAAAAGCCATGGGCTATATTTTTGTATTGTATCAACGTATGCCCTCACTGTTCTTGATTTTACTGAGATGCCTCTTTCCTCTAACAATTTACTTAACAGTCTTTTGGTTTTTTTTTTTACTAACTGCTGATCCCATATTTCTACTATAATACAACCCAACAAGGTAACACCTAACAAAACCGAGACAGAATGAAATAAAATAGAATCATGAAAACTCATTATAGCCTTTCGATACTCCTGACATGTGCATTCGTCCTTTCTCCCTATCTGTTCCTCAGACGCAAATAGTTTTTTCTCAGATGTGAGAGGTTTTTCCTCTGTCTCACTCATCTCCAGGGACAGGCAACTTAAAACAAAAATGAAGCAAAACAAAAGAGGAAACTTAGAATGGCTACCCATCCTCTTGCCCTGCCCTCAGGGGCGAGCAGTTTACTTACTCTCAGTCGCTCCCCTTGTGGGCCACCAAATGCCGCACTCTGGCTGGGCACAATTCAGCACTTGTCAAAAAAAAAAAAACTAACTTTATTTTTAGAACTACAAACGCCAAACAAAACAGCTCCTCAGGAAAAATCCCTCAGAGCCCAACTGCCACGACAGGCTTCCCACAAGCCTCTCACGCACATTCCAGCCTCTCCACCTCCCACAATCCTCCGGCTCTTGAGGCTGATTGGCTAGGTCGCATGGGCAGAGCCAAAGAAGTCCCTCAATAAGCAGCTCCGTGGCCTGAAAGGGCAGGGAAACAGCCCAATGAGCATCACCACAGATGAGCCAATCAGCTAGATGTTGCTGGGGCCGCTGTGAGCCAATTATTAGCTGGCAGTCTGAAAGGCGGGGAAACAGTCCAATGAGCATCACCGCAGAGGAGCCAATCAGCTAGTTGTTGATAGGGCTGCTGTGAGCCAATAATCAGCTGGCAGCTGGATGTTTGCTGGCACCTGGAATTTTGCTGGGGCCCCGTTGGCTGTGGCTCTTAACAACTACCTGTGCAGAGGTTCTTGAAGGTTCGGAGGGCACAGAGGCTTGTCCTTGTGGCAATGAGTGTGTGCTTTCAGAGGTGCTTTTTATGCTGTGCTATTTAAAACACAAAAGCTATCCAAAATGATGCTTGAAGATCTGAAAAACTTCAAATAATAGTGAAGAATTAAATAGCTTAGATTTTTTAAAATGTAATGTTTTGAACAACTAATAACATTTTAAAAAATATTTTTAGATGTAATTGGACACAATACCTTTATTTTATTTATTTGTATGTGGTGCTGAGAATCAAACCTAGGGCCTTAAACGTGCTAGGCGAGACAACTACTGCTGAGCACAGCCACAATTCAACAGCTTAGATTTTGGGGTTTGATTTTTTCTGGGGTTGTTCACCAAATCTACCACAGGCAGGTCTACTAAGTTGTGATTTGAAGTCAATGTGGGAGCTTCTTAAATATTAACATGTCCTCTATCTTTTCCTGGGTCCCAATTACGAAGATATGTGTTTTATAACAAGTCATTAAGCTGCATGGGTAGTGATATTCTTTTTTTATTTGTAAGTGCCCTACCTAAAAAAAAAAAATCATGACTTTAAAAAGGTATTAACTGATTCTGATAAAGTTATCAGAATCCCGAAGAATTTGTTGGGAAACAAAAGAAGAAATAAAGTCATCTATAACAGAAAATATTTGATTGACCTGAGAATTTTCTTCAGAATTATGTGAAGAGTTGGTGGAATTCTGCTTCAAATCTCCTGTGAAAGATTAAGGTTGGATTTTGCTCCTAACAAGTGACAAGCAGGTTTCTGAGAAAGTAATGACCTTGCAATAATCCATTTTTAAGCACTTTTGTAGTCCTTTCACATCTAAAACACTTTTTATTCCACAAAACACTCTTGGGGGTGGTCGCTCTGATTATTCTCATTTCCAAAATTAAAAGAGAGGCACAGAAGAGTTCTATAAATGTGTGAGTGAAGAGGAATAGGTGGTTCTGAACCCCAGCAGAACCACCACAGAGCCCCTTTTCAGAGCTGCATGAGCACAAGAAACACATAGGAATTCAAAATGCCCTGTACACAAGTCTTCTTGGAAAGTTTACTGATGAATGAACTTCTTCTATTCAAGAAATTAACTGATAAGTATAATAAGACTCTTGTAGTGAGCAGGGTTCCTTATGTATAAATTTGATGAAAACAGATTCATGGCTTATGAGTATAGAACAGAATGAAAATGCTATCAATTCCAAAGGAAAAAAAAATGACATAACCAAGTACAATTAGGAAAACAGAGAATGAAAATATATTTAATATGGTGACATCAATTAATGATTGTATAAATAAATTTAAAGGATTACAGTAAATCCTAAGAAAAATAAACTTGGAAAAAATGAGCATGGGGAATAAGAATATGAAAGAATTCAAAACAAACTATTTTCAAGCCCCTGCAATGCAAGTAACCAACAGAAAATACCTATAGATTCAATGAAAATATTCTTTTAATTAAAGATAATTCTAAAAAACCCAAACTATAAACCTTCCATTTTCAAAAGGCACACAAAGCATAACATTAAAAAATATAGATCACATTGAAAAAAATATATTCTTAAAGAAACAAGTGAAACAAAGTACAATGCAAAAGTAGAATCAAATACATTGATAACATCTGCAGTGTAAGTGGCTTTAACTTGCCTATTACAGGCAAAAGGACTTGGTGTGGATCAGAAAGTAAAATCCAGGCATTTGTATTTACGCACTCAAGAAAGGTCATCTCAGGAATGATAAACCAAGATAACAGCCAGTGTTCCTGAAGTTTGACCATTTCCAAGGCAAGTAACTAAATTGATTCTCCCACACCTGGAAGCTAATGAGTAATGAGCACTATTAAGGCTTATTTCAAATGTAAAAAACCTTGAAATTATGTACTAAATAGTTAAGAAGGTTGTTTTCTTAGTGCCTGCTGGAATACTACAGGATTTTCTTTAGCATCATTGCTGGAGTTTCTTACTTCGTCCCAGTGCTGGTGAGGACGAGGGTAGAAGAATTTCCAGTATTGCTGAAAACTGTACGAAACTGTACGAAAAGAACTAGATGAGACTTCGGATCAAGCTAGTGGCTTGCAGAACTTACCTGGACTGCGATTTAAGCTAGCTGCCTGCGTGAATTACCTGAACTGTGATTTACCTGGACTGTGAGTTAATCTATTGAGACACTGCTTTACCTGGACTGAAACAACAAACTGTAATCTACAACCAATTGTAACTCGGTATCTTTGCTAACGATGTCATTGCTGATATAATTTTTCCAAGGGCTTCTTGCATGGAGCCATCAATTGGCTTGGTATTGTGGCATTTTAAATCTTCCCCTTCTGCTTGTAGCAGATTATTTATGGTGTTTCTGTAAAAACCACTATGGTTGTTATTTAAATTAAACAAATGGGGGAAATGTTAGGGTCTGTAAACAAGTCAGGATTGTGCCTGGCATTTTGCCAGAGAAAGTGGTTTGTGAAGTAACACCAGGGAGCCATTAAGTGTGGAGACTCCTTATTGGTTCACTGCTGTGTCTAGTTTATGATAATTAAGATAAGCTGTGTAAAATGTATATATACCCCTCCTGTCCTACAATAAATGGCTCCCACTCCAACTGTATCAATCTACACAAGTTGCTCCTTATCCACCGGTTATTTTGCTGCAGCCGAACTGTGACAGTTCTGGAGCTCTGGATGGGATCATCCTGGGAATCTGGTGTTGGGAAGTGGCCAAACTGTGCAACTTTCTAAAATTCAGATTACTTTTTTTTTTAAATTATGAGACAATATCATGCTTACATTTCCGGTCAGCCTTATGATCTTTCTGCCTCCATCTACTGAGTAACTGGGGTTTTAGAATTGTGCCACCTTGCTCTGCAATGTTTGTTTCTGCATTTCAAGTTTGAAAGTTTATATCAATATATCCTCAAGTTTTCTGAAATTTCTTTTAGTCACAGCTGGTTTACTAACAATCCCTGCAAAGACATTCTTCATTTGTTTTATTTTTGCTAATATATTGTTTTTTTTTGAGAATGTATATCATACTTATATAAACATCTGTTCTTTTTATGTTGCCTGCTTTTTCCTTTAGTCTTTACTATTAAAATCACAGTTGTTTTAATTTTATGGTTTGATTATTCTGACATCCTGCCTTATCTGAGTCTAGTCCTGACACTTCTCTGTCTCTGCCTTCTCTGCTTGTGTTTAATTATTCATTATAATGCTGTGCATGACTTCTAGGTCAGAGACTTCAGGCACAGAGATAGTGATATGGATAGTGACTTGGTTGTAAGGTTTGGGTTGAGGATAGGCATTGTTTCTTGCAGTGATGAAGTTGTGTACTATTAGCAAACCTGTGTTCGTCTTTTACAAGAACATCATTTCATATTTGTATCCCTTTTGCCTGCCCCTAAAATGGGACACGAAATATCAAATGGACTAAATTTGAGCATTTCCTTCTCCAGGTTGGTGTTTCCCTGATTAAACCCAGTCAGGTGGGTTCAGTTCAAATATTTTCTCTTCATTGTAGGCCTCATTGAGAAGCAAAGAATGTTCTAGGAATATTTGAAAACAGTTGTTCTTCCTCTCTTCAAAAAGCATTAGTGTTTGTTTTCTCCAACCTTCACTCTGAGGACCTGTAGGCTACTGGAGATTATAGATAGATAGACATTGTTTGAACTCAGGGGCACTTTACCACTGATAGCTACATCCCATAAACTTTTTATTTTTATTTTTGTTATTTTTAATTTGATTAGAGCATTATAATTATACATAGTATTTGGGTTCATTTTGACAATATAATGTGTGCAAGAAATTTGATTAAAATCCACATTTCCCTTGCACATTTCCTTCCCTCCTCCTTCTCCCTATTCTCTTTCTTCTCCATTATTGATTTTCCTTTTGCTCCTTTATGTATTTTTGTTTGGTATTTTCTACATTTACATAAAACTGTAATTATTTTTGTGACATTGAAAAATGTATATAACAATAAGTCTATTTCATAATTCTATCCCTTTTTCTTTTTTTCCTCAAACCCTCTTGTTATTCTCCTCCAGTGATCAACCCTAGATCTTCATGATATCTTATCCCCTCCCTCACCATCATCTTTCCCTTATTTGGACTAGCTCCCACATATGTGAGAAATCACTGGGCTCTTGATTTTCTGAGTCTGGCTTATTTTGCTTAGCATGGATTTCTAAATTTCTTTTTCTTACCTAAAAAATGCCATTATTACATTACTTTTTATGGTTGAGTAAAACTTCATTGTGTGGAGATATATTTATTTTTCTTGAATGGGTCAAGAAAACCTATAGATATTATATTGTATAATATCTATAGGTTTTCTTGACCCATTCATTTGCTGATTAGCATCCAGGTGGATTCCATAATTTGGCTATTATAAACTGTGCTACTCTAAACTGTGAAGTGGCTGTATGATTACAGAGTGCTGATTTTAGGACAAATAGCAAGGAGTGAGTTATTTGAGTCATATTGGCTTCTATTACTAGGGTGTTTTGTGTCTGTTTTTGTTTATTTGAGGAGTCCCCACACTGCTCTCCACAGTGGTTGTACTAATTTTTAGTTTGTTTTTTAAGACAATGCCTTACTAAGTTTCTGAGGGTCTCACTAAGTTCTGAGTCTGGCCTCAAACTTATTGCCTCAGCCTCCCAATTCACTGGGTTTACAGGTGGCACAACTACACCCAGCCTCTTATTTTCAAGTTTTTATGTTGTTGTTCTGATTCCCATTTATTTTATTATTTTTTGCATGGTTTATCTTATCTCATTCTTGTACATTGTATCTGTAATTTATACTTAAAATGTGTCCCTTGTTTACAGCATGTAGATAGATTTTTGCTTTGTAAGTCAGTCTAGTCATCTTTGCCTTTTAGCTTTATTATTAGAATCTATCATGTCATTTTAATTATTAATAGGGTTACGTTTAACTGTATGTACCATCTTGCAATTGAGTTTAAATTTGTTCCATGGTTTTTTTTTCACCTTCTCTTTTCTTATGGATTAATTTTTAAATTTTTAAAATATTTATTCTATCATTGGGTTGTTAGCTATTGATCATTCCTTTGTTTTTTAGGTGTTTGTTTAGAATCCAAAACATGCACCTTTAAGTTACCTCAATGTACTTCAATTTATTTTATTACTTCATTTTTCAAAAAGTACCATACAAGAGTGAAAAGAATGTCACTCCATTCCCTATCTTGAACTTTGTGCTTTCATAACATACAAATTCCTACATATTGTTTTTGTGTAGTCAGTGGTTATTTTAATGGTGACTTAAAAATTAGAAAAAAAATACATTTATATATATATAATTTTATTTTTTTAAGTAGATGAAGATTTCACCTGAGATTTTTGTTCTGTCTAAATGATGTTTTTTTTTAGTATTTAAGGGCAAGTCTGATGCATTGAATTCACTTGGATTCTGTGCCAAAAAATGTCTTTGACTTTTACTTTAGAAATACAGTCACAAGTTATAGAACTCCAGGTAAATAATTGTCCTCCCTATATATTGTCCTCTTTTCTTCTGTATTTTTAGCAATTTGATTAGAACCTGCCTTGATATATTTTTCACTGTTTATTCTGTTTGGGTTACTTGAGGTCCTTGGATATGTGACTTTATAATTTTTGTCAAATTTGGAAATATTCAGTCATTATTTTTTAAGATGTCTTTTATTTTGTTCATCTCTACTGTCCTGGGATATAAACTACACTTATGTTCAAGTGAATGGAATTATACCCGCAGGACACGATTGTTTTGGTTGTTTATTTCTTTGATTTTTTGTCATGTTTCCTCTATGCTTAATATTAAGTGGTTACATTTTCAACATGCTCCAAGATTACTATTATTGTCCCCAACCCCTGTCAAAATTCTAGCTGATTTTAAAGCCTCTTTGTGCACTTGGACAGGACTGAGCCTATGGCACCCCCAACCTCTCCTTAGAGGGTCTACAGTGTGCCCTGCACCACAGCTTCCCATGAGTTCTCTGTTGGCCTGCCCCTGGCTCTTGTGTACTACATCACATTGATTTCTCCCAATAACTGTTTTATTCTCTGAGCTATAAATTGAATGTCTTTTCTCTTTTCCTGCATCCTTCATCCCATTCACTCATTCTTCCCTATTCTTTGAGAACTCAGATGCACTCCACCTTTATCTTTGCCTGTCCCCACTCCTGTCCCATGATATTCAATCACCTGGCTTGGTAGTACTCCATCTATCTTCAGTTGTCTGATTATTTCATTCACATCTGTCTCCCCAGCCAGTCTCTCAGACATAGGAGGGTGGGGCCTGAATTTGTTTATTTCCATGTCCTCAGAACCGTCACTGGGCCATGGAGAGAACTGGGAGAAATCAGGGAGGTCATATCTGGGCTACAGCAGGCAACAGCATTGGTCAAAACCAGCCTCACACTGACCCTGGACCCCCAGCACCATCCTGCTGCCAGCTGTACATTCTAGAACTTAGATGAGGTTGGAAAATGACCTGGATCACAGTGAGTCTCAGGCAGTTTCTGATGGAAAGAAATGTCCCAGTTTAAAAAAAAAATGTTTGCACTGTCAGAAGAGCAGAAGGTGAGAGCTCCTGTTTCTTGTCAGTGTGCTATTTAAAGGAAGAGGTTCTGGAATGTTGCTTAACTAGCTCTTCCTCGCTTATAGCTCTTACACACCATCTAGGGCTCTTCTATTTTGTAACTTAACGTGCTTTCTTGAATCTAATGACCTAGCAAAGGATGTAGCAGGTAAAATTATTTTTATATTTTTGGATATTTATTAAAATGTGTGTTTTATTGTTTTTAGTAAATGACAACTAACCATTTCTGTTGTGCATAGAAAGTTAATCCCAGTTTTATATAGTGCAAATGAAAAGGTACTGATCTAATATAAAATGAGAGAACATAAGAAATACCATTGTATTCTGATTGGTCTTAGAGAAAATAAAGATAAAGACACAAAAAAACCTGACACATTGAAACTAACTCTACCACTGAATATAAGCTCCTATAGAAATAATATGTAGAAATAAATCTTTAGTTGCACTGGTAATTATCATTTCTAGTAATTAAATAAAATATTGTTTATTTTAGTCTGGAAAGATATAACCAGTGGAAATATTGATACTTATGTGCTGTAAGGAAATCACTTTTGTCTTCTGGAACCTGACAATGAAGACTTCATCAAGAACTACATAATCACTTGTCTAGAACTATCATTGCTTGCCAACTTTTACATTTTTTTTTCTCTTTGCCTTACAATTGTCTTCTTGTTTATACAAATTTAACTCAGTAGTTTTAGAGATTGGGAGTCAAAAATTTTTACTGTCAGAGTAATTTATTACATACGAATAAATGTATTTCTCCACGGATTATTTAGGTATCTATATAACTTAATGTATAGCATAAAATTATTTTTAAATTAACAATGGATCAAAAAGACAGATAATTTTTTTTTCTCCTGGGAAAGACTGGCTGTTATGTGGTTCTTTCTCTCCTGGTTCCTCTCACATGTATCCTCCTCTTTGCTCTTATAGCCCAGCCTCCACAGTGACTGCTTGCAGCATGCCTGGGTCATGGCCTGTTTTTTCCTATAAATAGAGCTCTTTCAAGAGGATGGATCCTCTGTCTTAATTTTTTTATTGTCAGGCTCCAATCATAAGGAGCATACTACTTTCTGATTTATCTTTCTGCATGAAAGGGGAAGAATTTATCAAAATGCCATTTATAAGCAAATTTTCAAGAAGAGTTTATTAAAAAAGCAGGTGCTTCCATTATTACCACTGAAGTTGTATGCCTGAGTCATCAAAGGCCCAGCTGGATCTTTATCCCCCAAAGATGTCTGCAATTCTTTTCAGATATCTCCTCTTTGTGCTTCCCAATCTCAACTCTAGCCACCTACCTCTCTGGGCAGACATCTTCACTTCCCAGGTATAATGGTGACCTGATGGAAATGGCTTTTTCCCATCTTGGCACACACAGTTGCAGAAAGTCACACTCCTGTTCATGTCACTTCCTGCAGCTTTACAAAGAATTCCACCTCCTATCTTTACCAGTGGCCTGCTCTGTAGTGTCTCTTGCATCATTGTTTCTCATTGTAGTGTGTAGACACTCTCAAGATTTCCATTTCTTAAAGCAAAACTCCCCATCTAGAGCCTCCTGGTGACAGGAAGGACAAGGGAGTGATGTTTTCCCCAGCCCTTAGACAACCTTTTGCATACCAAAATAGATAGAATTTCCTTTTTTCTTGGTCCTCTTTAATAAAAAAATCTGTTTAACAGATGGAGGAGGCCAGTGGACACACGAGAAGAGGTTTCTACCATTACTGGCTTGACCACAGCCAGCAAGACTACAACACCCAGTAACATTTATAAGCTCACAGGCTCAGATTAATCTTTGTGTTCACAAAAACCTTTCTACTTAAGAACAGCCCATTCCATAATGGTGGAGCTGAAAAGAGAGTGGAAGGTAAGCTAGGCCGTCTCCAGCCAAGTTCTCTGCCTAGCAGCCACAAGGCCCAGCCCTGCTCTTCGTGGCCCTCACTCTTATAGTCAGAGTGCACAAAGCTCTACTGCTTTCTGCTGGCCAAGCTTTTAATCCACCTGTGCAATTTACCTGGATTCAGTAGTTCAATTCCGTCTTCCTGCCAGCCACATTTTGTATTTTACTCCTGGGCAATCAATTCCACTCTCAAAACATAGCTTTGATAAAAATGGTATCCCAATATGCTCTCACCACCAAAGGGCTTTGCCAAAAAACTAAGGTGTATTTCTGTGGTCTGCCACCCTCCTTGGAATTTGAGACCCCTGAGTTGGGTGCAACATGTGCTAGGTACCCTGTTAATTTTTGGTAAGTAAGTGAATGAGTGGAAAAAACAAAATTACCCCCTTTTTCCCCACAACTTGTCACCAATTTTGATACATACTGTTTCCTCCACAACTCTCATGTCTGTCAGCTCCTTTCCCTGCCTTCCTGGAGAGAGTCATCACAGGACTCATTTTTTTCTGCTGAGCATAGAACACAGCTCCTGCTACACCTGTCACTCAGCATCCCACCCTCCTTCTCAACATCACTCCAGATAGCATGGAACATAACACACATCACACTGCTGTTCCTCTGAGAGCCTCTGCACAGCTGCCCATGTCCACACTGGGTGGAGCATGAGGCCGAGGCCAGCCATGAGGCCCTGTGTGATGTGATTCACTCCTATTTTCAGCATCTTCCACATCACGTCCTACTCACTCTCCCTGAACCAGTCAAATAAAAATATTTCTTATGATCAATACACAGGCTTCTTTTTTGAAGACAAACTTTTAGTTTTAGTACAGTTTTAGTTCATAGATACACTGGAAAGACAGTGCAGAAGTTTAATATTACCTCTCAGCTAGTTTCACCAATGGTTAGAATAGAAATGGCTCTGAACATCTGTCACAATCAATGAATCTACACTGATGTGCTGACTAATGTTCAAGCATTAATCATTCTGTAGTTCTTGTCTTTCTTCTGTCTGAAGATCCCACCTAGGATGCTATGTTGGGCAGCATGGTCACCTTGAGTGGGCTCCTCTAGGCAGTCATTATACCTCAGATTTCTCTGGGTTTTGAGAACCTTCACAGAAGCATTGAGAGGCCCTGGTTGGGGGTTTATAGGACATCCTCAAATGCTCTGCTTTCAAGACATTTTCCAGCCTATGATCTTGGGCTTTACTCTGTTCAGAAGAAATAAATTAATTCACAATAAAAATAATTTCTCTAATATTGAAAGAAATACTGCTCATTACAATTTTCTCAAGATAATGATCCTATGAGTTACTTAAAGAGGAAAGAATGAACTTCAAGAGTAGTTAAAATTCGAGCTATCAGCTATTCCTCCAACTACCAGTTTAGAATTCAGGAAAAGTACAATTTCTAAAAAAGAAAAGAAAAGAAAAGAAAGGGAGAAAGGAAAGGAAAGAGGCTTTGAGAAGAAGGGAGGAAGAGGAGAAGTTAGGGAAAATGAAGGTTTACCACATCCATTGAACATTAGAGTTTTCAATTTGAGAACAACAAAAACTTGAAATAATAATCTACATGTGCCCATGATTTTATGGATATTTCTAAGTACAAAGAGAAAAGTTTGTTATGACAGAAGTGGAAATACATCCATAAGGGCCTTTATCCAGGGATAAACAAATATCCAAAAAGGAAAGTGGAACCATTGAATGCCCATAAAGATGAGTAGAAACAAAACATATTAAAAATTAGTCAGAAAGAATGAAACTGCACCACTGTGGGTAGGCCTAAAAAAATGAAAGACCTTAAGAAATAAAACTGGACTTCCCTCTAGAAAAGGAACCTCTGCCTGCAGACTGCTTCCAGACTAAGCTGCAACCACAGAACTTCCCAGGACCTCCAGCCTGCAATTGGCCCTGCACATCATGTTAAACTTGCTACTCTCCACAATTGGTGAGACAGTTCCATAAAATAAGGTGCTCTCTCTCTCTCTGTCTTTCTCTACTGCAACTCCACAGTTCAAGAGATCCATCTTTACTTACATTTATGATTCTACAAGTAGGTTGGGACATGTTAGTGACAGGGATTTTGCTATGCTAAAGAGGCAATGAAGCCTCAGAGGTCTCTTCTCAGGCCTGGCTGGAAGTCAACCTGCCTTAAACTCTTGTTTTAGCAGAACCAAACTGGGCATGAACTCTGGCCACATTGCACTTTCTTCTACCTGGCCAAGTTGGGACATATGAAGAAACAAAGTATTGCTGTTCTATCATCTTCAAACCTTGGGATGCTATTTTGTGAACTATCAATATAAGTGGTGCTTGTAATTCATCCTCCCTTCCAGCACAAGCTGTGGAATTGCTGGCCCTCTTTCATGCTAATCAATTAGCAGGTGTATATCCATTAATGTGCCACAAACAGAAGCACACATACCATAAGGTGACATATTGGTGGGTGACTGAGAGCAAATGCAACCAGAGGCTGGAAGGCACCTGGCCCTTCTGTACCTAAGGTCAGCACCCTGGCACCCCCCAGCTCAAGTTTTGAGGTGAATTCACAGAGCATAACTGCCACAGGTAATGAGAACTATAATGCAGTTGACTACTTATTTTTAAGCATCCTGATCCTGGCTGGGCTTTGCATCCCGTGGGCAGTGGCTCAGTGCTCACGGGGATGTGATGGAGCAGAGTCATCCTGAGTAAAGGTCAAGTGCTTCTCACTTTGTTCCCCAGGCAACCCTGAAAAGTAAACCTTGTTATTGCTCAAGACTTGAGTGGAGTTTCATGGGCTTAAATGACTCCCAAGGTAATCACAAAACCAGTTAACTGCTGGGTCCAGTAATCCAGCCCTGCCAGTCAGACCATGGAACCCTGGGTGCACTCCGAGTGATACTGCCCACTCACCTTCTTTCCTTCTTTCCTTGGCAGAGTCATGGTTGTTGGGAGACTAAGATAGTGGGTACTCAGAGAACCTAGACTAATGCCCTCATGCAAATTACATGTAAAACCTTGAGGAAATATTTGACCCACAGCACCTGGTGGGTTTATGCTCGCTTCTATTTGTGTTTTGTGCTTTTGAGGTAGATTTTTGCTTTTCGATTACCACAGCTTATATATAAAAAAGACAATTTTATGCAGGCAAGAACTTAATCTCAATCATATACAGTTCCGTGCTTTGACTAGATACTTAAAACACACATTTCATGTTATTGATGTCAGCATTTCCATGACTTTGTACCAAGTATCTTGACAATCTGTTTCATCTATAGTTGTCTTAAATATTTTTTTCTATCTCCATACTGGAGAGAAATATTGACTTAGTATTATTTATATTGTTGCAATCTGTGCTTTTATATGTTTTAACGTTGCTAATTAGTAATTTTTTTTAGTCTGTTTTAACTTTACTCCCTTCAGCAGTTCCAGGGACAGATCTCATGGAGGGGAATGTGGCTTTTCTTTGGGGGTGTCATCACCAACTACCTCCAAATTTCTGAGGACAGTTTTGTTGGAAAAAGTATTCTTGAATGGCGAGTTTTTTTTTCTTTTTCCATTTTTTTCTTTAGAACATTGAATTTATTCTCCTGCTCTTGTCTAGCTTACAGGGTTTCTGTAGAACAAGGCCTTGAGTGCCACCTTGGGATTTCTTTGGAATAAGGAGGGACATTTTTAAAGCACCACAATTTCAGTGTACTGCTGAAAAGAAGAGTCTCAAAGAGCAACAGGGTTTTTCATTTACTTGAACTCTGCCAGGTGAGAACTGTACCGGTTGCTGCATGAGTCTTGTTTAGTGGGTCACAATTTATAACAAAGCAGAGTTGAGTGACATGGAGGCTTGAAATGTATTCTCTTTCACTTGTGATCTCTGGGATTTTTTTTAATTGTTTTAATTGTTGTTGCTCTGATCAAAGAGACAGAAAATGATTTTAGTCTTGGATAAGCAAAATTTTAAAAAAATGTAGTTGGAAGGAACCTTATATAATGCCATTCTTCTAGCCAGTGTGAGATAGCCACAAATTTAATGGAATTAGGAGCATTGCACTTGAATTAACTTAAACTTGAAATAAATTTGTAGCAGATATCCAAGAAAATTAAATCCCACAAGAATCTTCACACAGAATTTCCAGTGACACCCATAATGGATCTCTGCAACACTTCTTAAGACATGAACATTTGAAAAGAGAGAAAAGGAATCTGTTTCTGCTTCATGCTCCAAGGCCTGTTTTTATTTTAGGAAGTGAATCAAGTGGTCTCATCTGCTATTGTCAGTAGACAGGAATTTTAGAAAACATATAAATGGAAGTTCACTGTGATTCTGGTTAACTTTTAAATACAGCACAAAAGCATGGTAACATAAAAACTGAAGAAAAATACCCTTTTAGAATTTTAACTTTATTTAAGCTACATGAGTGATATAATATCCAAAACAAAAACAAAACTCAAAACATGGTTTTATCCTTTACTCACATGCACCCCACTTATTAATAAAAGGGGTTAAAATATGGGGATCAGTCTGCAAACTGAAGGAAGGTTTTTGATTCTCTCTTGCTCTTCATGTCCATCACAAACTAGAAATAGTTATCAACTGGACAGCATCCAGAAATCCAAGGTCAGTTTACACCTGACCAAGAAAAGATGAGACCAGTGGTCTTGAGGAGCTGGCTGGTCGCCTGCAGTGGCTTAAGAAGCAAGAGCTGTCCTAAGGAATATAAGTAGAAAAGAACCAAGACAACCCTCTTTCTCTGCCTGCAGCTACTGCCCTCAGAGCCAGAGCTGGCTGTTACTCTCTAAGGCTTTCCTGGGTGTCACCTTCTCAGCCCCTTAATGTTGCAAGACTGATTCTCTCCACATTCCATATCACCTTTCCTTTTATTTGTTATCCTCTAATAATATGGTAAGTTTCCTTTTTATTAAGTTTATTGTGTAGATCAGAGATCAGCTAAGTATAGCCCTCCAGACAAATCTGGCCCTTCACCTGCTATTAATTAACATTAATATTCACATTATGTTTTACTAGAGCACATTCAGGCCCCTTTGTCTGTGGCTACAGGAGTTTTGGCTGCTTTAAAGAAGCACCAGAAGGGCTATAAGGTTTTAGTAGAAATATAGGGGACACAAAGCCAAGGATTCACACTTTCTGGCCTTTGAAAAATGTCTCCCTACCTCTGGACAAGCTACACAAATACAGAAAATGGATTTGCTCAATTGTGTGTCCCAAGTGCTAAGCAAATAGTTAAGGCAGGAATGGATGAATGAGGCTTCAAGCAGAAGGTGTTATTTTTTGTACCTTTAAAAGAGAGACAGGCAGGGGAACCTGAGTCACCACATCCCATACTACTATTGCACTTGGAACACAGAAAGTTCTGTGCACAAGCAGTGAAACCTTTATGTCTCTACTTATTAAGAAAACAACAGATGTTCATGAGAGTTTTTCCCATTATTCAAGTTCAAGAACCAAAGGTATAAGGGCATTAGTAGAGCAGTTTGATGAGGTTTACTCTTGAGAACTGAGAAGCTGGAGAAACCATTCAAGTCCCCACTTCTCCTGGATTCCTCAGGAGGCTTAGTTCCAATCCTCTCCCAGTGGTAGAGGTGCACTTACAGATTAATGTAGCTAGGTTCACAGGTCATGTTTTCCAGGGTAAAGAGGTTCCAGAATAGTCTAGTCAGTTTCCCCGGCCTTCATGGGAGAAGGGGAGGAGCTAGTGGCAATAGGCTCAAGTCTTGGTTACTCAGAATCCAAGCAGGTGTATGTCCTGATTCCATTTCTGCTAGAGTACTGAGGATAACTCTGTGATTTCATGCATAATATTTCTTTCTTACAGTCCTCTTAAATAAGTCCCTTTTATCTGAGGATTAATGCTTTTATAACCAATTAATTTTCATTTTAATATGTACTGAAGTTGTGAATCTGCAGGCAAGGGCATGAATCAGGAAGCAAAATAAAGAGAAGCCATTTTAAAAGTATCAAAAAACAAAAACCACAGTGATCCATGTAATATGGGCATGAAAGGTGTGTTTAGCAGAAAATGACCTGACTTCTAAACATGAAGGCTATTTTCTTCTCAGCAATAAATGGCTGCTGTTGGAACTTTTGCAAATATTGTTACAAAACAATTTGCCTTTGTTAAGAGCTAAACTTTGTGTTTTTTCTTTTTTCTTTTTCTGAGATATAATTAAATTTTTTTTCCAAAATTAATTTTTAGGCTTGGGGTGATTGCTCAGTAGCAGAGAGCTTGCTTGCCTTGCATGTGTGAGACCCTGGGTTTGATCCTCAACACCACATAAAAATAAATAAAATTAATATTAAATGTTACTATTGATACAGGAATCCATTCTTCTGACTGCAGGTTAGATCATCACAATATGATATTTTGCATTTCCAAACTTCCGCCCTCAAACATCCACAATTATTACCATTACTATGTTATCTTGAGTATTTTTACCCACCTTAAAAAGTACTTGTATATCCACATGGATATACATAAAGAAAATACTTTGCATTATTCCATGTTTTATCATATAGAGCAATAATAATTTATAATACTGTGCTTTCTTCATTCCAAAACTTGTTTTTAAGCAGAAGGATTTTTGAGAAAGGTTTATTTTGTAAAGCAGAAAAAAGAAAGACAAAAAGAAAGACTTCAATCTTTTTGAAGCTGTTTACTTCTTATCCTAAGCATCTGCTACTTGTTGTCCATTCATCCTTCTCCTGATGGTCCCTGGGTCTTAGGACATTTTGCTGTTGTAATGTAGAACATTCTTACTTGTCATATGCATTTGAGTGCTGCATGCATTTCTCTAGGACATACCTTCAGAATTTGAGCTGCTAGGGCCTGGGGAAGCATTATCATGGTGAGTTTGGCTCTATGAACTTCCCTCCTTTTGAGCCCAGTCACTCACCCCAACAACAGTGGGCACAGGTGCTAACCCTTGGTGGTACCTTGGATTCTCTCACAGCACCTGCCTTGACAGCATGAGGCCTGTGCAATCCATCCTCACTGGTGCTGGTGTGTGTGTGTGTGGGGGGGCACCCAAGGCCTTTTGAGGTGAACTTCACTCAGTTGATTAGCTGTTCTGATTTTTCTTTTTACCTACTGAAGACTAACACTTCTCATTTTACATTTGTTGGTCTATTTACTGTTGATGTAGGAATTCTTTGTGTACCATCCTTCCAGCTTAGGGCTGGATTCCTGTCTTTTGTCATGCAACTTCAAACTTACTGGTGTGGTTATATTTAAATATAGATTCCCTTTTACACATTTTGCTTTTTTTATGAGTCTGTTTAAAATTCTGGCCCTCCTCCATGTTTAGCAGATACATATCACATGCTTTTCCAATAAATGTAACATTTTCCTCTTTTGCTTGGGCCACTAGTTCAGTGGACTGTGGGTTGTAGAACAAGCATGGGCTCACCCCTCAGGCAAGCCCATCTATGAAAGCATCTGATCTTTATCAACTATGTGAAAAGATGGGAATCACATTGTTTACTATTGTGTCTGATGGCATAAAATCAAAAGATCTGCTTTTCAGTGACTTTGAAAAGTAGCACAAACCCCCAGATTACATATGGACAGAGATCCAGCTGGACTTGATGCTGCTCTCCATGACCCCTAAAAGCCTAAGTAGATTAAAAGGCACACATGGTCATATGTCACCTGTCTCTTTTTCATTTCCGACAAATATCTCCTTGGTAAAAATGGACAGATTCACCATATCTCATTCTCCAATCTCCATAAGAGAAATCAGAACCCCCTAGTGTGACTGTGGGGAAAGGGCAGAAAACAAACAAGGTGTCCCCAGAGCCTCTGGTGAAGACTGAAATTTGGAATCACTAATAGAAAACCTCAAGAACACAGAGACCTACAAAGTTATGTAAGGTGTCATGGGACAGAGCAACACCCAAAAATGCCTGGGGACAAAACTGGATCAAAGGAACAAGGTGACACAAAGTGTGGGTCAATAATATTCAAGTCAATATCACTCCAAGACAAGTATCCAGGAGTCATATGACATAAGCAGGTAGGTAGGTTATGTAGAGGGTCCCCTCTCCTAAAATTAATCTGAGTGACAAGCAGACAGTCCACCCTCAAGGAGGAGGCTCCATCCCTGCTTCTTGCTCTTCCTTAATGGTCCCTGCATGTCACCTACTCCAATATGCACAGTATGAAGTAAAAAAGGGTGAAGGAAGACTTGCAGAAGGCACTGACTTGATTTAGCTCCTCTCCCAGGCCTGATGGCCCACATGGTTAAGATGTATCATTTCTGTGGCTGATGTCTGTCAGAGGAGGCACTAACAGAGCAGACACATAGTCATCATTCCCTGCTACAGTTTTCATATACCCTGCCTGGTCACACTGCTGGGTGGAACTCTTCTGTTTCCTGAGGCTGCCTAATTTATAATCATTTTTGTTTTGCTCAAGTAAACTCAATTTAAGCTTGTCCAGCTTGTTTTCCTTTGTAACGAGAGTCAGCATGTCCTGGAGAAACCTGACTCATGCTGCCTTAGCTGGATGATGGAGGCTGACAGCAGCATTGTAGCAAAGGTGGTGGCAGGCAGTCTCAAAATCAGGGCATGGGAAAGGTCTCTGCAGTCTTTTGCCCAAAACACCAACAGACATGGGATCAAGAGAAAACTGCAAGGCAAATCCCAGCCAAGGGACAGTCTACAATATGCCTGATCAACATTCCTTAAAACCATCCAAGTCATTAAAGACTAATAAAGTCCAAGACATAGTGAAGCTGGCATATAATTCTAGCTGGGGATCAGGAAGGAGGCCCACAAGTTCATGGCCAACCTCTGTAACTTGGTGAGATCCTATATATATATAAACAAAAACAGAAAGGGCTTGGGATATAGCTTGAAAGTAGAGCACCCTTGGGTTCAATCTCCAGGACCAAACCAAACAAAAAACTAACAAATCACAAAAACTGAGATACTGCCACAGTCCCAAGGAGCTTAAGGAGGCATGGTGAATCCTGGAGGGGGTTCTGGGGCACAGAGGACCTCAGGATTATTTAACCACCCGCCTGGATACTAATGCTTACACATGGGTTCAGCATTGTGAAAAATGTACCCACTCATATACAATGGGAACCTGGCATCAGGGATATGGAAACTCTCGGTACTGTGTGCAGATCCAAAAAAAATCAAATTAAAAAAAAAACTTCCTTAAGAAAAATGAAAAGGTGAAGGACTGTGTCCTCATGCCATTAACAACTGGAGATCCAGACTGGAAGCTGCCTGCAAGGTGCACAGATAGCCCTCGGCATATGCTGGCTCCCTGCAGGCCAGTGATGATGGTTCCCAATAGCTTGAACAAGGGGAGACTCTCCCTGCTATTTCCAAGCTTGCAGCACCAGGATGGCTTGATGAGGATAGCCAGTCAAGAAGGTTCTAGTACACCAAAACCAAAAGAGGACACCATCTATGCTTACTTCCTTAAGATGATGAACAGGAGAGTCACTCAAGAGACTGAAATGTGCATAACGCTATGTAGGTTATGCAGTCCATCTTCAGTCCTGCCATCTGCCTTGCTGGATTCTTCTTATGCACTGACTGGAGAAAGATATTTTAGCTTTAGTACATAGAAACTGATGGCTCCCAAATGTAAGACTGTCACCATGGCCTCAGTAACAACCCAAGAATTTCTGCTACCCTAGTCTTCTCAAGCTTAAAATAAGAGGAACATCCCCAAACCCCACCAGTGTTATGAGGTCCAGAGTGAATACCTAGGCAAAGTACTTGGAGTCTTACAAAAGCACAGTACAAATTAAAACTTCCATCAGCATGGCTAGTAACAATAATGATGCAGCCATGCATGTAATATTGGAAATCCGATATCTGTTACTTATCTAAGAACCAGATTAACAGCAAGTACCATCACCTCAGTCACATATTCCAAACATATTCACTGAGTGTTACTTGTTTATCAAGGGATGTTTAAAAGGACAAATACCACATTGCATTACTGGCTTTCCCTGTTAAAAGAAATATTCACATGCTTATTGAAGGTCTTGATACATCACAAAGCATGATTATATCACCAAATGTGCAAGTAATCTGAGGTTTGCTGGTATTTTCCCTGCTGCTCCTTTTGACCCATTACAAGCCCAATGCCTTAGAAGTAACAGCCTTTACTAGAGTTTGCTGTGCAGCCCTAGAGAGCATGGGTCCAGACCTCTCTTATCTTGGCCTCTTTTCATTTGCCAGTTTCTGCAAGGATGCTCTTCTCTTTATTCTCCTGCTGAAATTCCATCCCTTCTCTTTGTCTCATCACAAATTTAGTATAAAGAGCAATGACAACCAGAGGAAGGAGATCTAAAAATTAATAGAAACATTAGCTTCTCCTAGAGCTCCATGCCCATCCTGATGCATTCTCTGCAGCTCTGACAAAGGCCCTGACTGTGCAGTCTCATTCACAAGCTTGATAATGTGCGCCTTGCAGAGATGTCTTGACTTATCCACAGTCATATCAAGAGGCACCATGGGCTTCACCACGGAGGTGAAGAAACTCAGCACACAGTAGGCCACTTTATCTCTTTGTTAAATGTTTGCTAGATTACTCATTATTCCTAAGTATTAGGATGATAATTTAAGAACACAACAATAACAACAACAGCAACAAAAAAAAACAACTATTTCTCACTATCAGCAGGCATCATCTGCTTTTACATCCTTCCACAAGACCCTCAGGACTATTAAAATAAAAATTAAAATTAAATAAATTTTAAAATTCAGCTTCTCCATAAAATCAGCCACATTTACACAATCTGCAGTCACAACCCCAGCTGGATAGTGCAGGTCAAGAACCCCTCCATCATCACTGCACAGTCCTCTGAAACCAAGCATGAGCTCCTGGGGAAAATTCACTCCTAAGTGGAAAATCACTTCCCTAGTCAGGTGCAGCCTGTCTTTGGGGATACTGCCACACTGACCAGCCATACCTCCAGTATTCAGCTGACATTTTGCTGCATGTAGTGAAAGCTCATCAAGTTCTGGAATACAGAGGAAACTCAAATATGGTTTCTGCCCCAAACGAGTTTACAGTCTAAGAAAAAGAAGAACCGTGTTAACTGTAATTACAGGATATTTTATTGTAACATATATGATGAAGCATGAACCAAACAGACAGGGAAGAGGAAGCAACCCAAGTAAGAGAAAGATGAATTCAGGGTGGAATTGGGACCAT